>NC_061100.1:118784342-119061842 GCF_015104395.2 Macrobrachium nipponense
GTATATACGTGGGATACTATGTATCTGGGTTTTGAGACACATAGTGTAGTCTTCACCAAAAGCTCCTATGGTCTGTGGTTTTACATATATCATACATACATATATATATATATATATATATATGAATAACTTGATCACGAAGTATATAAAACGTGATGCTATGTATAAATAAAGGTTTTTTTTGCCACGAAGGAAAAAAAATGAAAAAGCGAGTTAGCTGAGTACTTTCGGTCCTATTCGGACCCTTTACTGAGGCATACTGATTTTACAAAGAACACCATAGTCAAAAGAAGGTTTAATATACAAACTGACACTACCACATTAGCCATAAGGGCGATTTTTACTCTACAGAGAGGAGGAGGAGTCATAGGCTAGCCACACCTTGAAGGATACCCGCAGTAAACAAGTGATTCTTCCAGAAAAACAGTACATTTTGAAAACAAGACGGGAGCATATACAATTTAATATCATGAATTTTTACACAAATTTTCCCAACAAAAATTATTATTAATGAAAAGAAGAAAGAAAATATAAATATATATATCGAGCAAGAGAAAGAGGGAGAGAGAATATCGAACCAGAGAGAGAGAGAGAATTAATAACTATATACATGTGGGACTAATTTATTAGTTGTTCATTTATTTTGAGGTCCTTCATAAACATCTTACAAATATATAGGTCCAAATGGTACATTCCCAAACTAAGATTTAGGTTGTTTTTATTAGTGATTTGTATAATTGCCGATTCCAGTAAATTTCTTGAAACATAATCATTAGATCTAGCAATTACCGAGGTATCACCCCAATTAATACAATCAGATTTTTCACTCAGATGGACAAACAGTGCATTTGAAGTCTGGGCTGTTCTAACTGAATACATATGCGGCTTAATCCGAACACATAAATTTTTACTAGACTGACCAACGTAAAACGATGGGCAATCCTTACAAGGAATTTTGTAACTGATGTTGTTATTTGTTACGGGACTATTCTTAATTAGCATATCTTTAATGGTATTGTTATAAGAGAACACTACGTTAACATTAAACGATTTAAATATTGATTTTATGGTTTCAAATCCACGAAAATAACGTAAGCTAAGTACATTTTTAGGGATTTCTTTTTCATTATATAGCAACATTATAAAACTTTTTATGAGCTTTTTGACAACATAAATCAATTAAATGAGGTGGGTAGCAAAGATCGTTTCCTATCTTTTTTATGTATTCTATTTCTTGGTCCAGGTATTGTGGACTCGTGATACGCAAAGCGCGTAGGAACATAGAAGAAAAAATTGAAATTTTAATATTAAGATGGTGGCCAGAATAAAAATGTACATATGTTAAATTATTTGTCGGTTTTCTATAAATACTGAATTTGCATTGGAAAGATTCTCTATGTATTAATACATCTAGGAAAGGGATGACATTGTTATTTTCAATTTCAACAGTGAATTTTATGGATGGTATCGATGTAAATGATTTACTGTCTAAATTGAATAATTTAGTGCCATCCATAAAATTCACTGTTGAAATTGAAAATAACAATGTCATCCCTTTCCTAGATGTATATGAATACATAGAGAATCTTTCCAATGCAAATTCAGTATTTATAGAAAACCGACAAATAATTTAACATATGTACATTTTTATTCTGGCCACCATCTTAATATTAAAATTTCAATTTTTTCTTCTATGTTCCTACGCGCTTTGCGTATCACGAGTCCACAATACCTGGACCAAGAAATAGAATACATAAAAAAGATAGGAAACGATCTTTGCTACCCACCTCATTTAATTGATTTATGTCATCAAAAAGCTCATCAAAAGTTTTATAATGTTGCTATTAATGAAAAAGAAATCCCTAAAAATGTACTTAGCTTACCTTATTTTCGTGGATTTGAAACCATAAAATCAATATTTAAATCGTTTAATGTTAATGTAGTGTTCTCTTATAACAATACCATTAAAGATATGCTAATTAAGAATAGTCCCGTAACAAATAACAACATCATTTACAAAATTCCTTGCAAGGATTGCCCATCGTTTTACGTTAGTCAGTCTAGTAAAAATTTATGTGTTTGGATTAAGCAGCATATGTATTCAGTTAGAACAGCCCAGACTTCAAATGCACTGTTTATCCATCTGAGTGAAAAATCTGATTGTATTAATTGGGGTGATACCTCGGTAATTGCTAGATCTAATGATTATGTTTCAAGAAATTTACTGGAATCGGCAATTATACAAATCACTAATAAAAACAACCTAAATCTTAGTCTGGGCATGTACCATTTGGACCCATATATTTGTAAGATGTTTATGAAGGACCTCAAAATAAATGAACAACCAATAAATTAGTCCCACATATATAAAGTTATTAATTCTCTCTCTCTCTCTCTCTCTCTCTCTCTCTCTCTCATCTCTCCTCCTTCTCTCTCTCTCTCTCTCTCTCTATGGTTCGATATTCTCTCTCTCTCTTTCTCTTGCTCGATATATATATATTTATATTTTCTTTCGTCTTTTCATTAATAATAATTTTTGTTGGGAAAATTTGTGTAAAAATTCATGATATTAAATTGTATATGCTTCTGTGTTTTTTCAAAATGTACTGTTTTTCTGGAAGAATCACTTGTTTACTGCGGGTATCCTTCAAGGTATGGCTGGCCTATGACTCCTCCTCCTCTCTGTAGAGTAAAAATCGCCCTTATGGCTAATCTGGTAGTGTCAGTTTGTATATTAAGCCTTCTTTTGACTATGGTGTTCTTTGTAAAATCAGTATGCCTCAGTAAAGGGTCCGAATAGGACCGAAAGTACTCGGCTAACTCGCTTTTTCATTTTTTTTCCTTCGTGGCAAAAAAACCTTTATCTATATATATATATATATATATATATATATATATATATATATATATATATATATATATTGGGATTCCCTAGGATGAGAAATATTGTCTCAGGGGCTCCTCAAAGTGACAAAGGTTGGGAACAGTTGGATTAGAGGCATAAACTTTTTTGTAAGTACCTGCCCACAAAGGTATAATAGGCGACGAAGTGAAGACCGCTTTGCAAGAGTGCTGCATCAAATGCTGAGCAAAACTTGACCCCTGTGCATTGTTTAAATTTTTTCCGACCAATCTTGATGAAGTTAGAGGATGCTTGGCAACTCTTGCGAGAGTCCGGTTTGCAGTAACCAGATAATGTTGGAAACTGCAACGTCAGCTTTCCCATGGGTCTACAACAGTGTGCTAGGATGGGAAACTGCCCTATGCTGTCTAAGGGATGGATGCACACTTTTGATTCGTGGATTTCTGATGACTTTATGCCACTTGTTGGTGAAGAGTCCTAGTCTTGGCGACCTCCAAAGACGTTTCCTCGATGAATGTCGGGATAACGATGGCATGTTCATTCTCTCCAGTAAGCTTTTTGAAGCTTACAGGAGAAGCTTGAGGTTAAAGGTCATGGACCCCGAAAAAAGAAGACGAAGAGTTTGCACAGAAGACTGAAGATGTATGTGGAATATAGGGGACGGCGTAAGTTAAAAGATGGAGGTATTCTTTTACAAGCCTTCAACCTCAACCCACAATGCTCAGACTGGGGAAGGATAAGCTACAGATACTCTAGTTGCCCGGTCAAAGAGCCCATGACCATGTTTCATTGGGAATAATGAGTACCTAATCATCTATTCTAATGCATTCACTTTTTCCAGCAGAATTAAAATACAAACTATTACTTTATCGTCCTTTTCATACAATAACATGACAAATTGTTTGGTAATTTCAGTGTTTATGAACGTCATTTTCCAAAATGACTGCCCTCATGAGAATGTCCCATATTACAAATGTCTACCCAAAAAAAGTTTTTATTTCGTGTTCATAGATTGCAAAAACACTTTGAAACTCCAGGAAAAACTTTTTTTTTTTTTTGCGACACCGTAGGCTGGATCCAGGACAATAAGCCTGGAAAATATTGCAGTACGTTTTTGTTTCTTTCAAATTCTTGTCGAATAGGAACGTTTCTGTTACATAATTGATTATGTGTAACCATTCTGAGTTGGGCATATTCATTTTATTTGCTTGTTCACAATGAATTCACTCATTTTCTTTTTCCTTCACTACATAGACAGCTTGTTGAAGTTATTGACCTGTAGTTTGATGGGTCATTAGGATCGTTGCCTGGTTTGGCTGTTAGTATATCACTAGACTGTCACCATTCCTTTGACTTTCTTAGTTCGACGTTGGTTGTAAAGCTGGAGTAAAGCGGGCCATACATTATCCAACTTGGTTGGACAACAATGTTGGCCAACAATTTCTGCTCTAGAGCATACACTGTAAGACCAAGTCGTCCAACATTTAGTTAGATGTCGATCTGTATTGAATAACACGCTCTGTGGCATATTTATTGTTGTCTTAGAATTTCAATAAAATCATTACGGAATGGAAGTAGATGAAGAAACTTTTATGTGGTACAATAATCAGTTTATGTGCAGCTGAGAACGAAAAAAAAGTACGTAAAAAAAGAAAGCATTGGGCAAAACAATGGTTGCTAAATCGCTCACATAATTCTCATGTGAATTTGTTACGTGAACTAAAAGAAACTGCTCCAGATGATTACAAAAATTTCTTGAGAATGGACAATGAAACCTATCAGGAGCTGTTAAGCCTGGTTACGCCTTTCTTGAAAAAAAGGCTACGAAAATGAGGGATGACGTGATAACAGTACACCAAAAGCTGTCAACAACTTTACGATTTTTTAGCGACCGTCAATCATATGAGGATTTAAAGTTTTTGACGAGAATTGCTCCCCAAACTATAGGTCAGTTTATTTTACCTACTTGCAATGCTATAATTAGTGTGCTAAACAAGAAGAAAATAATTAAAACTCCAACTACAAAAGATGAATGGAAAGAACTATCTACGTCCTTTGAAAGAAAGTGGAATTTTCCACACTGTATTGGAGCGGTAGACGGTAAACATGTCAACAAAAAAACCAGCAAATTCAGGTTCATACTATTATAATTATAAAAAAAACATTCTGCATTGTCTTGTTTGGCATTGCAAATGCCAACTATGAATTCATATATGCTGAGGCTGGAGCAAATGGAAGAGCATCAGATGGAGGAGTTCAATCTAACAGCAAATTCTTTGAACAACTTGAAAACGATGACATTACATTTCCAGATCCAGAGGATTTACCTGTAGGAAATTATGGGAAAATGCCGTATGTCATGGTAGGAGACGATGCATCATTTGCCCTCTCTGAAAATCTAATGAAACCCTTCACTGGTCAGCTAACAGATGAACAAAGAATCTATTGCTATAGATTATCTCGAGCAAGACGAATTATTGAAAAATTGCTTTGGGATTCTAGCTAGCAGGTTTCGGATTTATTCACTACTATAAATTTAGCACCTGAAAAGCCGCACGAATCACATTGGCATGCTGCTATCTACACAATTATATCTTGAAAAAGAATAGACAGTTATATTTTCAAGGCGCTGATATAAAAAATATAGATACTGCAACTGTACAGGAGGGTTCTTGGAGATCTGATCCGCAACAACTAGTCCCATTACAACCAACTCAGAAAAGAAATTCTACCACATGTGCTAAGCAAGTAAGGAACGAGTTTTGTCAGTATTTCTATACTGATGGTGCAGTCTCATGGCAGTGGAAAATGTTAGGATTACAACAACCTTCTGCAAGGGTAGAACAGCAATAAAACATCAAAAACTGATAAAGTTTATTACCATTAAGTAATATACATTATAAAAATGTATTAACTGAATATTACATTCTTAATAAAAATAACAGATTTCCTTTAAACAATGAAAAATGAAAATAAAATATTGTACCTTATGAATGTATATGCATCCTTGAAGTTGTATCTAGGTATACTACAACATTATAAAAATACATAAACTAAATATTACATTGTTCAAAAACGTTTCCTTTAAATAATGCAAACTAAAAAATAAACTACTGTACCAAATGAATGTATTTTTATCCTTGAAGTTTAATATAGGTATTCTACAACTAGTTTAAAGAATAATTCGGGTCTTGAAGAAGTTCAGTTATAGTATATTGACTCCCTTGGCTTATGTCAGTCGAGACATTTTCATTGGATAAATGATAAGTGCATACAGGTTGGGTTGAAAATGTCAATGGGGTTGATGCACGAGTACTTGACCTACTGGACGATAGTGACACAGAATCCAATGTTAACTGGTTTAATTGGCCCATTATAAGAATCTCATCAATAGCTTTTTTTGCATACAACTTTTGTGTCTCGTTCAGCTTTCTGTAGGATACCGCCCAGCTATCCGCATAGATTGCGGCTTCGTCCTTCATGAGTTTCTGCTCTTTTATGAAATCTAAATGTTCGAACTGCTTTTTGCAAATAGTGATCTTTAGTTGTATCATGAGTAGTCCGCATTTTTCTCTTGGTACCTGCTGTATTTCCAATTCCCTGGTCATCGCTCTCATCCAAATTACTATCTCCAGGTATCTGGATTTCTTGATCTCCTAAGAAATCATGCAGCAAATCGAAATACCATAAACTTGGTTCGTACATGTCATCACCGCCCGCACCAGACTTTTCAGACTTTTCCTTCTTTTTCAATTCCCTCCTATAACAAGTTCTCATATTGTTTTTTTTTTTTAAATCATCTAGAGTGGCATTGCTAACTATTTCCTTAAGGTTATTCAACAGTACTTCCCATGCTTTATTTCGTTTGTTTTTATCTTTATATTCTTCGCTTTTCACTTTCCAAATCGCAGGTAAACTTCTGTATGTATCAATGAAACTTCTCCACTGTTCAGTGTCATTTATATTTGCCATCACGTCTATTTAACACTTTTATAAAACAGCTATTTCCAAAAGAACGTGTCTTTAAAGCAAGGACTACTCGCAGTCAAACTAGGCTTCCAACTGATGTTGGTTGTGAAGTTTTACAACAAGCGCACACACTGTCAAAAGGTTGTACAACATTAGGCCACGCCCCCTTAAAATCAAAGCTGCTTTGATTCTCTCCAACCAAACCAACCAACCAAAATCTTGTTGTACAACCTGCCCATACACTGTCCAACATTTCATACAACCCAACCAAGTTGTACAACAAGTTGGATAATGTATGGCCAGCTTAATATTTGGCCAAGGGACATACATATATATTTCTTGTTATATTGACCTGTAGATGTATTATTATTACATTAGGATAGAACAGTGTGATTCTTTAATAGTAAAATAATTATTTTTAAAATATGACAAACTGTTTTCGTTATGTTAATGGAAGTATTTACCAAAATTACATACTGCTAATATACTCTGAATGTTTTGCAATTTAATCATTTTTATGGATCGTGATTCTTTACCCAAAAATTTGGTGGGTTAATTATATAAAATTCTTGCCATGCTTCTTTCATTGTTGTGCTGTATATTATACTTAAAGCACTTTTTTCCATTATATTATTGTTCCCCTTAATGGCTTTCTTCTTAAATTTTGCTGGTACCCGATTGCATATTGTTTTCAGAGTACGTGTTTGGACATTAAGGTAGGTTTACACCTTCGCACTATTGTGTTGCAGGCTGTTAAGGCGTGGGACCGCAAGAAACCGCACCAAAAGTGCGCCACCTCACTGGCGGTGGCTGGCATGGACCGTTAAAGCCGCATGACGCCGTCCGGATTTTAAATCATTTCAAATTTCTGTGCGGCATCTGGCGGTGTGATGAAGTCACACGAAGCCGTAAGCGGTGTGGTGCAGTGCCGCAACAAAAGAGGTAAGAACCCGCACGGTGCCTGCCATGCCACACCACACGTAGTGTGATGTGGTGCAACGTCGTACCACCCGTGAGGAAGTGTTACGGCGTGATGTTATGGCACGTATGTGTTGCGGGGCGTACGGCGTGCGTGCGGCGTGTTACGGCGTTTCCTTAGGTCGATTTGGATGGAAGGTTGCCGCACATTCTGGGGAGGATAAAAGGAGGCTGACTGACCACAGGGGCAAGGCTGTGCAACCTCAGGCTTGAAACTAACCTGCCAAAACTAGAGGATAGGATTGCACAGCGAAATGCAAGCACAATGGCCAAGATGTTCCTCTCAGAAAGAGACTCCATCTCTAAGAAAAGAGCAAGAGAGGAACTTGCCAAACACCCAGAGATTCAAACTTCGAGTTCCTATGGTAAGGACCAAAGTGACAACATCAAGAGTCTAGGCATGGCAGAAACACTGCTGCAACTAGGTCCAGACACAACACAGGGCACACAACAACTACCACCCTGGAAGAAGGACACTGCAATATACAAATACACAAGCCTGCCAAGAGCAAAAGAGGACTGCACAGGAGAAGAGCTAAGAGCGGCAGCCTATGAAGCAATCAGAAACACTGAGACCATAGGGGCACAAACATACTACACTGATGGCACTGTAGATCCTGAGAATCAAACTACGGGAGCTGCAGTATATTCAAGAAACTTCACAGCCTGCTGGAGGACCTCCAATCACGCCTCCACTATGCAGACAGAGTTAACAGCAATAAGACAGGCACTGCTGTACTCACTGGAGAATGAAGAAGGGCCTGTAATCATCCACACAGACTCAAAGTCCTCAATGCAAGCCCTGCAACAACAGAAAATTAAAGAAAATAAGGCACTGCTGGCTGGAATTAAAACACTGCTACACCAGCACAGCGAAAGAGGAAGACCTGTCACCTTAAACTGGATACCCAGTCACATAGGAATTCCAGGCAATGAGAGGGCTGATGAGCTAGCCAAAAGTACGAAACACATTGACAGAGTGCAAGTACATATACAACCTGCACTGCAACAAGTCAAGAATGCAATGAAACCACTCTGCAAAGAAAAATTGCTAAAAGACCATCGTGAGTGGGTAGAAAAGAACTCACCGTCTGCCAGATGGTATAAGACATCGACTGGTCTAGTGCCTCCTCCCATAGACAGGCACACACCAAGAAAACTTGCTGTGATCATCCACAGACTCGGGCTAGGATATAAAGCCTGCTGGGAAATTGTGGAAAACAGTGTCAGACCATGTGAACACTGTCAAGAAGAAACACAGCAACCACTCCTTCACTACCTGCTGGAATGCAGAGAAACAGCACAGCTAAGAGGTGCAGCACAAAATGCAGTACCTGCAGAAGATGCTGAGCATGCAGCTGCCACAGTCACAAAGACAATCATTGAAAACTTAGAAGAGCATGCCCAGGTGCTCTACAACCTACCTCCACCAAGGTAATCAAACTAATAAGTGAAATCAATCACCCTCATTGTAAGGCTCTATCCACATCATCCACTATCATTCTTTTAAAAACTTTACCTACAGCTAAAATCCTCCCGCAGGGACCCAAGGGAGTAAAGGGTTGGACAACCCCACCTGCACCGCTTCTCCGATTTTCGAAAGCCTTACACTCATTCAAACTTCTCCTATAATATGACATGAAGGCCCTCTCTTACTGATACCATCATCCTTCCCCTGTCCACTCCTATCTCTACAACTAAAGATATTTCCAATTTCAAAAAACTAACCATGTACCTAAAGAATCTTTTCAGATCACCTACGGGCCGAACAAGGGAAAGGCCCGTGCCAACAAGAAGTGTTGGCTTAATACAACAACAACAACAACCACAGGGGCATCATTCGCGCTCTGACAGCCTGTCGACACGGATACCCAGCTACTCTCACCAAGCGACGCTCCACCCCCAGGCCTACCCAGCAGTCCCAGGACATCCAGCCTTCACAATGGGAGGAGACGTCTGATCACAACCACGAGGAAGAGCTGACTGTTGAGCCGACCCTATTGCTTGTCGAAACCCAGGACATCACAGCCCCAAGAGGTATCGTAGTGCAGCCGAGGAAACAATACCGCCCCAGCAAGGACATACAAGACTACCCGTTCATGCCAGAGGACAAGGATATCATCGTCGAATTCATCAAGTCACACCCAACCTTGTACGACAAGCGGGACAGGCAGCGAACTTCAGGAATTGCACCTTCCAGCAAGTTCGGAAGTGCTTCGAGGCTCGCCGCACCGACTTCGGGAAGATAGAGAAGAGGGAGTATAAGAGCGGGTCGGCTGCACGCAACAGGACACCACGGGAGGAGGAGGTGATGACTACGTGGGCATTCCTGGGAGGTCACATCGCCCACAAACCCACAGTAGCAAGCAATCGGTTTTCACCTGTATTGTCGCACAGAACCAACACAGACAATTCCTCTACTGACATGTCGAGCCTATCACTAGCTTCGATCCAGCAGAGGAGGCGGCTGAAGCATAAGAGACTGACCAACTTGCCAGAGGACCGACGGCTATCTGCCGACACAGTTGATTCTACAGAAGGACTGCAGACTCAACTTACCCAGATTATGACAAGCATCAATACTCTGATGCCACAAGCACAGGACAATACGCATCGTGACATCACCGTATTCGTCCAGTACTTGACTCAACGCTTGGAGTACGTGCCTTGACGATACCAGAAGCCGTTCTTCGAACAGGTCATCAGGCTTTATCACAATTTGGAGGGACTTGAGGAAGAGGATGCCACGACGAAAGAGGCCATGGGCCATGGGGGTTGTTCCCACTGGACGCTTCCACAAGTTGATAAAGAAACGCAGACCAAACCAGGAATTTCGACAGGTTCTGCACTGCAACCGATTCGGGGATCATCACACCAGTGGTTCGCGTCTCAACCCCAACCTGTGTTCTTCTATGATCCCCTCCCTCAACAGCAGCCTCAGCAGCAGCAGGTATCTCATCAGCAGGGGTACTCGACACAGGCGACATGGGTAGCGACACCGTCATTCTTCCCCAGTGGACGGTCGACACCACTGAACTTCTCTCATCGACCTTCCACTTTTTCGCTGTCGCCATTGGTCAACAGTCTCTTGGCAGACTTGTGGCCCCCTACCCCTGGCACCAGTATTTCGACACCGAAACCTACTGCTGCAGAGGATCCCCCCACCTACGACTTGACCATCTTCCCAGGTGAAAAGGAGGACATTGACCCCGAATCAATGGAGTGATATTGTAAACTATGTAAATAAATATATATAATGTTATTTTTTTAATGATAATTGATTTTTTAGTTATTTTCGTAATAGTAAATGATGATTTTGTAAATTTTATAACATTCATAATGTTTCTTTTTGTCATAAATATGTTGAAATACTGACTTGCATTTACATTTTCCTTACTGATGCTTAATTTATATGTCATGACAATATATATGATGATATGATTGGGTGAAATGAAATTGAATAAGAAAAAGCATGGCCACAGAGAATAATAACATGAAGAAATCTAATAGGAAATCTAACATGAAATATGATACATGAAATATGAAATAAATAGAATTCGGAAAATAATTTGAACTATAAAATGGAATGTAACATGAAATAAATATGGCCATCAAATGGTATAATAACATACAAGGTAAAGAACAATAATATAATATTGAGAACATGATCAAATGAACATGAACACATACAAATATAATAATGAAATAAATTATTAACAGGGGAACAATGAAAAATCAGTAACAGACTAAAGACATATTGACCTCAGTTGATAGTATATGATATTTGCAGTTGAAAATGTTATGGTGTAAACCAAGTCCCAATTTCATTTTCTTACATTCTATGTTTTTCATGTTCATTTTCTTACTTTCTATGCTTTTCATGTTTATTTTCTTACATTCTATGCTTTTCATGTTCATTTTCTTACATTCTATGCTTTTCATGTTCATTTTCTTACTTTCTATGCTTTTCATGTTCATTTTCTTATATTCTATGCTTTTCATGTTCATTTTCTTACTTTCTATGCTTTTCATGTTCATTTTCTTACTTTATATGCTTTACATGTTTGTTTAGTATAAGTATTTTTGTTATGTCCATCATTTGCTTCTCATTTGTCTCATTATTATGAATTATGTTATTATTACTTTCAATTAATTATTTTTCAACATCATTTTTTATATGTACCAATCATCATTCCAATATTCTTTATTATATCAATATTGTTATTAGGACAATACAAAAGTATGGGAGTATAAAACAATGAGAAATACATCATGATCTTTATTTACAATTATGTACATTGGTTTGGTTATGTTTTTTACAGAGTTCTTTGGGTCCTCTACTCGTCAGTAGCTGGTCGTCCTCGAGGAAACACTATTCGCTCTTGCCATTCCACTGTGCCTGCATCCGATGAGTAGTACTGGGCCCGGTAATCGACGTGTGTATTTTGGTCCCCTTTTTGCCATGAATTGTTCCATGAGGTTCAGCAACTCCTGCCTCCAAGTGCCTGGTACGACGTTATGGTGTTGGTCCTCATGGTCGACGTCGGTGCCAGCACATGGGTAGTGTTGCAGTGCCAGGTTGTGCATGACACATGCGCACAAAGTTATCTTCCTGCACACCTCTACATCCTGTTGCATCATCATCCCAAAGACTCACCATCTCATCTGCAGCAGGCTGAATGCGTTTTCCACCACACGATGAGCGCGAGATAATCTGTAGCTGCATAGTCGTTCGGTGGGATCTTGTGACTGGTGGGAGTAGGGCTTCATCAACCACGGATTGAGAGTGAAGGCATCATTGGCAACTATGTGGGAGGGGATGGGTTCGTTGTCGTTGGGCAGATTTCTGTGTTGTGGGAGTCCTGCTCGGTTGTTTGTGATGGCCCTGGCCAGGTTGCACTTCTGCCAGGCTCCTCCATCCCCAGCACCTCCTTCTGCACCGACGTCAACGAACAGGAACCTGTACTTTGCATCAGAGAGGGCCATGAGGACGATGCTGTGGAACTTCTTATAATTGAAATACAGTGATCCTCCACCTTTGGGTTTCTTGATTGCGACATGCTTCCCATCCAGGGCTCCTACACAATTGAAGTAGTTCCACTTTGAGGCGAATCGTTTTGCTACGTCATTCCATTCTTCTGGTGTCTTGGGGCACTTCATCACTTCTGGTTTGTATGTGTCGATAATCGCTTGGCAGACTAATGGGATAAATCAGCATATGGAACTCTTGGAGACTCTGAAGCTGTATTGGAGGCTTGTATAGTCATTCCCACTTGCCAGGTGGCGGAGAGTGACCGCCAACTTGAGTCCCACCTCTTGTGCAAGCTGCATTTTCGTGTCCTTCTTCTTCAAAATGGGCGTCAGCCTTTCGACCATCTCCTCGAACAATTCTTGTGTCCTTTGTGGTTCTCCTTGTTCAGTTCTTGTAGTAGCTGGTCGTAGTCTCCATGTAGTTGTCGCCGTGTCAGCCACTCCCGAGCCCAAATCCGCCCTGCACTGCCGTCCTTTTTGCATAATTGTGCGGGTGGCTGTGGCACTGTAGTACGTCTTCTCAACCTACCAATGACCTGGACTGCACATAGACACAGGACAGCTACCAAAAATCTCTGGGTCCCCTGGGGTGAGAGGCTGTTGAGGTCCATATTGCATGCTATGCTAGGTGGATGTGGAATGAAGGATGTGCTTGACAGGGCTCTATATATACCCAAAGTTCATATCTGGCACGGTGTGGCCTGGTGCATGTGCAACAATCATGCACCGTTCCACGTCGTGTCTCATGCAGATGTGCGCACACTCCACAACACCACAAGCCACCCGCAACACACCACAACACGGAGTAACAAATCCGCAAGAGCGCATGCCCTGCCATAGCAACAACCACCATAAAACCGCACCAATGCTGTAACACTCCGCCATACACCGCAACAACACGCCGTAACATGCCTGTAAAACGCCGCACGGGTCCGCGCCACGCCGCTCAATAACGGTCATTTTTTCTCCCCACCACGTCATTTTTCGTGCAGTTTCTTGCGGCTCCATGCCGTAACAGCCCGCAACACAAAAGTGCCTAGGTGTAAACCTAGCTATAGTTAAATTTATGAATTTTAAAATTTGTCACCTATGAGAGGGCAAGATTTTAAAGGGGGAATTAAAGTATTTTCTTTAACATATGTTTCAGACCTCTGCGGGACTTTCTTTGTGATTTTGTTCACAGGAAGTTTGGGTTACATTTATCAGTAGCATGGGTAATTAAATTTTCCTCATAGCAATGCTGTCATTGTGGTCTCATGAAAAACTGTGGTATACTGTAGAAATTGTTTAATGTAAAAAGTGTATTTTCCCCTGAATATTTACTTGTAATATAGTGTGGGATACCGACTACTCTATAATTATAGCGAAGAAAGTTAATATTAACGGACAGTCATCACTAGAATATGTACGTGGAAAAAAGCCATAAACCAATTCATCATTTTCAATGGCACCGTGCCTTTTAGTCTAGCCTAAATATAAGTGCGGCGGCACCTGTATAGTGATAATCATATATATATATATATATATATATATATATATATATATATATATATATATATATGTGTGTGTGTGTGTGTGTGTGTGTGTGTGTGTGTGTGTGTGTGTATGTGTGTGTGTGTGTTAGATAGATAAAAACTAAATTACTTTTTCATAGTAATTTCTTTATGAAGTGTTGTTATCAAACAACATATAAGAATTTGAAGCTGTTATAGCAATACGTAATAATATTGATCATCTGCCTTACAAGTGACTACATACAGTGCTTATGCAAACTTTTGGCTGTTGCCCATTTCTTAACCATATATAGCAGTTACAACACTGATGTAGAAAATTGTTTTATTTTTCCCACGAAGTAATCAGTCGTTAATAAGTGCGTATGTCTGCATTTGATTACTGTTCATCGGTATCATTTGGAAAGTTAAATTGGAATCTAAAGCCGTCTGCTACTTTGTGTTTATTCGTGCATCTGAATGTCGTCGGCTCGTCGCTGGTACTAAGCTCATTACAGGCGATGCTCCTCTTGGCCCCGGGTTTATTTTCAGATTTGCGCGCGCGCACTCAAATGCCACGTTATGTCAAACTGCATATGCCTTGCATGTTTAAAACATTTCATTTGGTTTTAAGACCTCAAACAGAAGGACAAATTATGCTTGCCACGGGAATTTCCTAAAGGAAGGGTAAAGTTGATGTTAGCGTTTGGTGCTATGGATTGGACTACCGATGATTAATAGGTGCATGCACCTTGCACCCAACGTTCCTCCTCTCTCGGCCGGATAGTGTCTGCTATAATTTGCCAGATATGATTGGTTGACTATAAACAACTATCTTCAAGGTCTTATTCTTAATTTCCTTATGCGTAGGTAGTAGTACTAGGTACTGTCGCTGTCTATAGTAAACAAAACAAACAAGTTGTCACGTCTCAATAATTACCTTATCATACAAGCGTTAAAGGGATTTATATATATAAAAATAATTTGATAGATTATTATATCTGATTTTGAGACTGTCATGTGATTGGGGAATGTAATGTGCACTTAAATGGTTATTAAACGCTTAATTTAATTAACTGAAGACCATAGAACCGAGACCGACAGTCAGTCAGTCGGTCACAGTCATTAGTTCCATTTGTTTACTAGTGTCATTCAGTCAGGCTCGATCCGAAGTCCAGTTTAAACATCGATTGTCAGTTTTCCTTGATGCCATTTCGCCTCCCTTTCTCCAGGTAATTTGGTTCATGTCTAAGATAATAATATTGTATTTGTCGTAAATATGTGGGCCCGTATTTAGCGTATTCCAAATTGTACTGATAAGTTTGACCTTTGACACTAGGCTATGGGTGACCTACTCTAGTTTAGTGTAGACCTATGCACAGCCAGCAAGACAAGAGTTTTTATGTGTAGAACAGATTAGCTATGTATCAGTAGGATTAGATTTCCTGCTTCTTTAAGAGTCAAATAGAATAGCTACATAGGCCCAAATAGCTACCTAGGCAAAAGGTTAACTGGTTAGGTTAATGTACGACAATTTACTAGGCCTACCTTGCTACATTTCTCAAAAAAAAAAAAAAGCTAAATACCTAGGTCTGTTGAATTACCCTTGACTGCTTGTCATGGCATATGTAGGTTTTTTAACATTATTGTTGGAATTAACCTAACTAAAATTTGCACTTTGTTAACCATAGCCCACTAGTAGGTATTAGCTTGGCTAAGCTAGGCAAAGATACTTAAGGTAAAACAGTTTTGTGCATAGGCCTAAATAAGGTGTGATCAAACCTCCACCTTACATGGGACGAGTGCAAGATTTTCTCCTGACGCATAGCTAGTAAGTTACAAACATTAGGTAGCTACCATACATTCCTAACTTAACGTGAAGTGGTCCTCGTAATTACCTAGGTAATAGGCTATACTAGCTACTCATAATTAGTACTACTCATACTAACAACAAGGCTCAAATAAAAATGACACAAATTAAACACGTTCATATATTCTCAGTTATTATAAGTGGAAATGCAAAATAATTGAACAGAAATCCTATAGGTAGTAGCTAGCCGCCAAATTCAGTAGTGGAAACAGTATTTCCACAGAAGCAATCTGTGGTGACCTAGACTATGGCAATTGACATTTTCCTATGTTATTTTACTTGCTGAACAAGAATTTAAAGTAATATTTATTCGGATGACTGTAATTAACCCCCAGGAGCCAGTACTAAACACGACAAAATACATTGGACGCCCCAATCCCTAGTGGCTGTCGTATCCGCGGTTACGTTCCTTGCAGTTCTTGCGGAACTGTTCTTTGGAATTACCCTTCAAGAAACGTAACCGCGGATACGACATCCACTAGGAATTGGGACATCCAATGTATTTCGCCATGTTTAGTACTGGCTCCTGGGGGTTAATTACAGTCGTCCGAATAAATATTACTTAAAATTCTTGTTCAGTAGGTAAAACTGCATAGTACTAAAACCGCAACTGCCATTGTCTAGGCCGCCGCGGATAGGTACCTTAGATCTACCGTGGAAACAACCGAGTGGACCAGCTGATCCAGTCTTGTCCGTTTGTTGAGCCACCCTCCGAAAAAGTACTTTTGCTTACTTCGAAAGGAGAGTAGAGGTCTCGAGGTATTGCTCCCACCACCGATTACTCATGATTGGTGCCATCTCCGGCATCAGGACATGTTTAAGTATTTTTTCGGTGGGTGGATCAACAAGCGGGCAAGACTGGATCAGCCAGTTGGTAGATCTAGGGTACTTATCCGTAGCGGCCTAGACTATGGCAGTTGTGGTTTTTCTATGCAGTTTTTCCTACTGAACAAGAATTTTAAGTAATATTTATTCGGACGACTGTAATTAAACCCCCAGGGGCCAGTACTAAATACGGCAAAATACATTGGACGGCCCCCAATCCCTAGTGGATGACGCATCCGCGGTTACGTTCCTTGCAGTCCGTGTTGACTGCTTCTGTAGAAATACCAGCCAGTCCACTCAGTTGTTTCCCCTACATTAGATAAATTAAAGCGTGCTAAAATCTATGGAAATGAAGAACATATACTACCTAGGACCTATATTTTATTAGAAATAATTTTTCAGTACTGTTTAATATGCACATTATTCATTTTTTACATTTTCATTCTAATAAATAAATGGTAAGTATACTATCCTATAATTCCTACCCCCCCCCCCCCCACCAACAACAACTAATTAGTTTGTAGGCTTACTCCCCAAGTAAGCAAAACATGTGATTAGGCCTATGAGGGTGGCTATGATAGTAGAGGTCTGGATATAAAACAGTTCAATGCCTGAACTGCATACAATATTGTAGTGTGTTTAATTTCTCTCTCGCCAGTTGAAACAATTTTTCTCAGTCATAACTTTATTGCAGATGCATGGCCTATTGATGGATATGTGATTTTTTATAGTTTATGCGTAGGCCTACACATATTGCTTCTTAGCTCCTTTCATTTGTGATTCTAGTTGGAAGTCCTTTGTTACAGAATTTGTATGGTTTGACTTTATTGCAGATGCTGTGTCTATTGATGGATATGTGATTTTTTATAGTTTATGCTTAGACCTACGTGTATTTCTTCTTAGCTCCTTTCGTTTGTGATTCTAGTTGGAAGTCCTTTGTTACAGAATTTGTATGGTTAGCCACTTAACAGAGGAAACTAGGGAATGTTTAAAACCCCAGATAGTACACAAATAAAAACTGTAATTCAGCAGCTGCAAGTCTTTGATAACAAAGGAAACAGCGATTGAGCAATGCTGGTGAATATCACAGAATAGGCCGATGAGAAAAACTAGACTTAGTACTAGGCCTTATGTCTAGATTTGTTTCCTATTCATAGTTAAACCTGGCCAGCACCTATCCCTTCAGGTTAGTGTCATATCTTAGGTATAATGGGGTTCTCATCCAAGTCTCAAGTCTCGCTAGTTAGGTTTACTTTTAGATGTAGTAGATATACATAATGCAGGCCCTTACCTAGTTTTTTTTATGGGGGTCATTTTTTACAAAACTGGACCTTTTCTTCCATAAATGTCATTGCATATAATGTACAAGATGAAATACTTGAAAATGTTATTTAGTTATATTTAGGAAGAAAAATTGGGTATGCGGTCTATGCCCTTCTACCCGATTAGATGTTATTCAAAGTACTGACTTTGGTTAGCAGAATTTTACTTATAATTTTGAAAGTGTGCACTGAAATTCAATATTTCTTCAGTTTTATTGATCGATTCATTTATGTTAGCAATAACATACATATTACTTTATTTGTTATGTTATATACTTTGACTATACGTACAAAAAAACAATCATTATTTATTACTTTGTAAATAAAGTTCAATGAAAAGGTTAGTCACAGAAAATATGGACTTCCAGAAATTTTTAGGGGGGTCGTTTGACCTTCCTGACCACCCCCAGTACGGGCCTGTAATCTGGAGCATTGGTTAATTCAATAGCTTTATGCACATATGATTATTGAAAACTGTAAACTTCATTAATGTGTGTGTGGTGATTTTGCCATAGAATAAAAGTTGTTACATTGGCTGAGATTTGCAAGAAGAGCAATACATGTACATTTAAATAGATCCTATGCCATTCTTATGTTACCCTTTGGTGTGATAGTGGTAATCCAAAGCCTACTTATTAAATGACTTGCCTAATCTGGCTGGCATTTGTATTGTAAAACCTGGACCACTCCTGCCCCATCTTTTAACATTTCCTTATCTCATATAAGAAGTATATTATTATATAGGGCCTAAGAAGGCTGTTAAAGCATTCACAGGGTCATCTATCACGCATACAAAATACATTAAATTTGATGGCTTTCTAAACCATCAAACCCTCACCTAGCCCACCTGACAAGAGGCATCATGATATATTTTGATTCCTCAATCTTGCATTCATGAGTAATATTGATAATTACCTGTCTGTCTATGGTACTTTGCAAGTTACCTTAAATTTTTAAAGTTTTAAAATGATAAAACCTCCAAGGCTTGTGATTTATAGTAAAAGGTTACTATTTGTTTGTACAAGGGGACAGATCATTGCATTTTACATTGGAGAATTCCAAATACCATCTGGAAATTGTCACCTAAGCTAGGTAATGAGGTGGTAAATTTGTGGAAGGGAGATGAGTTATAGGCTACTACCTCTCACCTACCATAAGCCAACACTGACTGTTTTCTTTGCCTTTCTTAAAGGTTAAATGTGTGAACTGTGATTTGTTTGATTTGAAAGTTGAAGCTCTTCTTTTCTGTATGTATGGCATGCTTTTGTTTTTACAATGGTGCATGAACAGCTGAGGTGATGTGTGGCAGCATTATTTCGTCTATATCTCCAAATCCCCATTGGTTTTGTTAGTTCTGCTTGGGCAAGTCCTCTAGCCATGATTCTACCAGCAAGGAGTGTGCTGACTTGTCTCGCTCATAGTAGGAGAGATTTGATGAGAAGCAGAAAGGGGCCAGATGTCTGCGTGTATATGCAAACATGTCTATTTAGTTTTGATCTGACTGATGTTCAACAGTAATGAATCATTTGTGTTGCAGCATAGTACTACATTTGCTATCTCTAATTATCGATATATTTTGTAAAATGTAGCATGAACATTTTAGCAACAGTAGTGAACTTGTATTTCTTTTACTTCTTTTACCACTGATTAGCTTTCCAGAGGTCTTAACCAATTTTAATCCAGAAGAACGTAGTTAAGAGTACATTTTGTTATACAAAATGTAGATGAGGAAAACTAAAAGTAATTAAAATTTCATGATGCCATTTAATTTATAGTATGGAAATAAATGGCTAAAAATTAAAATGCTTGGGTGAAATCATTATTCTGGTAAGGGGATATTAGCTTGCTACTTTGAAGGTGACTTTTTAAATGAAAGGTTAAGCCAGTCACCATATTCATATGGTGATGTGTTCAGGTCTGTAGCAAGTCTCTTGATTAAGGGTGAGCTGGTGGGAAGATCAGTGTTTGGCACATAGAGGAGGATCTAAATATAAGAACCAAGGTTCTGTTTTTGCTACGTAAGGCAGGTTATTGTCTGATTGCCATATATACAAGGGATGTAGTGGTACAGTCTGTATAGTTTACCTTTGCTGTTTTGTAAGTGCAAATGTTTTAAGATGGTGTTAATTATCAGGTTTTAGTGAAGTGTATGGAATAGTACTTTATGTCCCACTAGTTTTTTAAATATTCAGTAAGAAAGAAAGGTAATTTACTTTATTTTAATGTGATTGGTAGTGCTATCAGTAAGGAAAGCAGTATTTGAAATGAACAAGTAATGGCTACTTTTCAATTTCTTGAAAAATTTTGTATTCTCAGAACAGCATTGTCTTTAGTATTCCATTGTTTTGTTGCATTAGTGCATTTATTTATATGGTACACTATTTACTGTACACTAGCAAACCTGCAAATTTTCATTTGTGTCCAAACTCCTGAGTATGGCTGGTAAAAGTAAGTGTGATTAGATGACTTCCTCCTTTAGAGTACTAATCCGCTTTTCTCACATACGCAAAACTTTAACTTTTTAGAATAAGTTTTTCAGTCATTCATGCTTGTCTGCTCTTCTCCATTTTCATTTCTTCTTTATTATTATTCACCACTCCAGAGATGGCATTGGTTTACTGTTTGGTATGCTGTTATTCTGTGCCAGCTGGTCATTGTTTTTATCAGTAGTTTTATTTTTGTGTGTGTGTGTGTGTGTGTGATTACTATACAGTGTCCTATTTTTCTGTGTAAGGTTATCATTATTATAATCTTTCAGCATTTTTTCTAAGTTGGTATAATGATAGATTACACTAGTATGTTATTCCTCTGTGCCAGGTTATCACTGTTATTATTAGTATGAATTTTCTTGCTTTTATCTATTGGTTAAATGTTGGGTGCTGGACAGTACTATGTTATTCTTTTGTGCCAGGTTATCGTTGTTATCAGTAGTATGCATTTTTTTGTGTTGGTACATCCTTGGAACACTGTACAGTATGTATGCTATTTTTCTCTGACCATTGATCATTATCATCATCAGTAAGCATTTTTGTTAATGGTGGTACGTATGTAGTGTTGGATTACTGTACAGTGTCTTTTTGTTCTGTGTGAGGTTATCATTATCATCATTAGTATGCAGTTTTATATAGGCAACTTACCAAGTATATAGTTACATAGCTAGTTTCACTCTCCGTCAGCTGCTAGAATTTAGGAAATTCGCAGTAGCACTATTTCGGTTTGGCTAGGCGACTAACCCTTCCCACTTTCAGAGTAGAGAAGAACCAACTCAGCAAGGCGTGCAGTTGTTTCTGCTAGCTGATGACTGTAACAATGATTAGCAGCAGCGGATTTTTAGATTTGTAGAACTTCATTGCTTTGGTATTCTCTAGTGATTTTCCCGGGCTTCTTCTCACACTAATAGCTCTGGCTTCCTCGGCTTCAACTTCCCTAATGCTTCGACTTACCTAATGCTTTGACTTACCTAATGGATAACCAAAAATGGTCCTCTCTTCATCGGCCAAGAAGGCCTTAAGGGAAGTAGACAGATGCTCTCAGAGAAGAAAGAGCAAGGAAGGGTCAACTTTAGGACAGGAGTACAAGAGCCACTCTGTGGTATCGGTGTGTAGTGGGGATGTGGTTTCCCATAGGTTTCCATTCTTTATAAGCTATGCTAAGGGCACTAGCATCTGTGGCAAGCGACTGTGGCGAATTGTCACAGATCCCCACCACAGCTCATAAACAATGGAAACCTATGGGAAGCCACATCCCTACCACACAACGACACCACTCTGTGGCACCATGGAGTGGTTCGTGTACTGCTGGCCTTAGTTTCTCTCCTTCTAGGCTTTCTAATAGGAGATACCTATTCTACTCAACAGGGGAAGCTCTTTCCCTGGGAGTTTCTGCCTCCCAGGACTGCCTTCAATTTGGTAGTGCTATCAGTAAGGAAAGCAGTATTTGAAATGAACAAGTAATGGCTACTTTTCAATTTCTTGAAAAAATTTTGTATTTCCTTCTCAGAACAGCATTGTCTTTAGTATTCCATTGTCACAGATCCCCACCACAGCTCATAAACAATGGAAACCTATGGGAAGCCACATCCCTACCACACAACGACACCACTCTGTGGCACCACGGAGTGGTTCATGTACTCCTGGCCTTAGTTTCTTTCCTTCTAGGCTTTCTAATAGGAGATACCTATTCTACTCAACAGGGGAAGCTCTTTCTCTGGGAGTTTCTGCCTCCCAGGACTGCCTTCAATTTGGCCAAGATTATGTTCTCAGCATCAGAATGAGACCACTTGTTGAAGAACATCTTTAGTCTTCAAAGAATTGAGCCTTCTAGATTGGTCGATAGGAGCGTTAGCTTGTAAGATTAAGGACTGCTCTTCAGTTTCTGATGACTCCATACCTGATCTAGAACTTATTTCCTGTCTGGATAAAGGTATCAGGGATGGGTCACAAAAATTAGCCTCCCTTTTTGCCCTAGGGATTTTAAAGAAGAGGGAGCTTTGGTGCTCCTTTACAAAGAATGGGGTAACCCATGCACAGAAGTCCACTCTCCTTTTTCTCTCCTCTGGATTGGAAACATCTGTTCCCTCAGACCACAGTTCTTCAGGTTTCTTCTGATCTTTAGAATAAATCAACCCAATATCTCCTTGCTCAGTCTGCTAGACGTCCTAGAGAGGCGACTACTTCTAGTTTTCATTCACCTCTACCAAGCAGTCACAGCCCTTTCGTGGCAGAGGAGAGCAGAGAAGCTTCCCAGGGCTCAAGAATTTTGGAAATTTGCAGTAGCACTATTTTTAACCCTGCCCACTTTCAGAGTACAGAGGAACCAACTCAGCAAGGAGTTCAGTTGTTTCTGCCAGCTGATGACTGTAACAGTGATTAGCAGCAGCGGAATTTTAAGAGTTATATAGCTCCATTGCTTTGGTATTCACTAGTGGTTTTCCGGGGCTGCTTCTCACCAACAGCTCCAGCTTTCCCGGCTTCAACTTACCTAATGCTTCAACTTACCTAATGGATAACCAGACAGAAGGCGCTACAAGACACCCAAAAATGGTCCTCTCTTCGTCGGCATAAGGGAAGTAGACAGGTGGCTCTCGGAGGAGAAAGAGCAGAGAAGCTTACCCAGGGCTCGATAACATATCCGCTTCACTCCCTGAGCAATCAGAAAGTCCTCCTCAAGACCCCCAGTTTGCAAATGAAAATCAAATCTTCCGTACTCTAGTAGGAGGAAAGCTCCTTAACTTTTGGCAGCATTAGGAAGCAAGAGGGTCGGAAGTATGGATAGTGAAAGTTTTAAAAGAGGGATACTCTACTCCGTTTCTGAAAAACCCTCCTGTGACCAACTCACCAGTAGCTTTGACAGCTTACTCAGTAAATTCAGAGAAATTCTTGGCTCTCGCCCATGAAGTTTTGTCCCTCTTAGAAAAGAAAGCTATCGAAATAGTGGAGGACCCTCACACCCCGGAATAGTGGAGGACCCTCACACCCCGGGTTTTTACAATCAACTGTTCGTGGTCCAAAAGGTCTTGGGGGGCCTGGAGGCCGGCTCTGGATGTAAACACCTTGAATTTGTTTGTACAGAAAACCAAATTCAAAATGGCTACAAACCAGACAATAGTATTATCATCCATTCACCAAGGAGACTGGATGATCTCGATCAATATGGAAGATGCATACTTCCAGCTACACCTAGTCAGAATAAAGATTTCTCTCTATCTAAACGACTGACTTACCCTAAACGGTCCTGTAGGGGGACAATGCTGTCAGTGGACCTCATGTGTTGCTCTTTAGGCATTACTTAAGGTTTTTTGCAGCGTACCTTCAGCCCCTAGCTGCAACCACTTTCGTTCCTTTTACTGCATATACCTCTTTTCATAATATCTTATCTTCATTTTACTTTCCACCCTTTCCTAACACTTGATTCTATGATTCATAGTGCAACTGCGAGGTTTTCTTCCTGTTACACCTTTCTAACCTTTTACTACTGTCAATTTCCATTTCAGCTCTGAATGACCTCATAGGTCCCAGTGCTTGGCCTTAATGACCTCATAGGTCCCAGTGCTTGGCCTTTGGCCTAAATTCTATATTCAACTTAACTCAACTTATTCTCAACGGAAGTAAAATGTATGGAGGACCTACAGAAAACCCTTCTTCTACCCCAGGACCTGGGCCTTCTAATAAATCTGGAAAAATCCCAATTACTAGTACTTTGTCAGGAGATAGTATATTTGGGGATGAGGATCAACTCTAGCTTTTCTGGATTTTCACTTCCCCAAAAGGATAGATTTATGCCTGCAGAGTAGAATAGTTTCTCTCCCTTCAGTCTTGCTTGGGCGGAAGATTGAATGAGCCTTCTTAGGAGACTCATCCATAGAACAGTTTGTTTCTCTGGGAAGATTACATATGGGGGAATCTACAATTTTTCCTCAGGATCAATTGGAACAGGAAAAAACAATTAGGCTCATAATGTCATATTCTCAGTTTTTTAGAGATCAAGGAAGACCTTCATTGGTTGAGGTCAAGAGAATCTGACTTAGGTTGGGGTGCTCTCCTGGGAGACAAGGAAATGTTCAGGATTTAGACTTCATAACAGAGGAAGTGGCACATAAACTTAAAGGAATTGACAGCAATCCACTGAGGGTTGAAAACCTTCACAGTGGAAACCTTCGACAGTGGAAGCCTTGGACAAAGTTGTAACTGTCCACTTGACCACAGTCCACAGCACCGTTCTACTTAAGAAAATGAGCAACACATTCATTTACAGGCAGTCCCTAGGTTACGGGGCGAGCTCCGTTTGTGTCAGGGTGCTGTAAGCCAAAAATTTCCTTACCCGAAGCATTATGATTATAATTCAAATAGATAGCACTTACAGAGCGTAATCACCTTGAGTCTGGGTTACAGCACTGTAAAGCAGGAATCATTTCATTAAATCCACTTATAGCACTGAAAAATAGTTAACAGCGCCATGAGGCAAGCGGCGTAAGTCTGGAACAACATAACCCGAACCTGATGTAACCTGGACTGCCTGTACTCTGTGCGAGGCAATAATAGCCCTTCTCTTATAGGTGGATCAGAATTGGACAAAAATTTTAACAAGATTTATTCATGGCAAGTTCAACGTGTTGGCAGATGAACTGAGCCACCAAATGCAAGTTCTCCCCACAGAGGTGACGTTAAATCTACTAGCGTGTCTCGAACTATGGAATCTGAGGGGAAAACCAGTTCTGGATCTTTTTGCAACCTTTCTCTATACTGCTTGCCAGCCTGAGACCCTCTTGCATGAGCGACAGATGCGATGTTATAGATTGGTCAGACATGGACCTTTACACCTTTCCTTCCACCATTCAAGATGGTGAGAGGTGTCATAAACAAGTTCAGATTCCATCAAAATCTCACTATGACTCTAGAAGCACCGTTTTGGCATGCACAGAAATGGTTTCTGGACCTCCTAGAATTACTGATGGACTTTCTGAGAATTCTACTGCAAAAAGTCAGTATACTCAGACAGCCCCACTTCAGATGATAACACCATGGACTGTCCACTCTGGCTCTGACCACATTCAGACTGTCAGGAGACTTGCAAGTGGAAGGCTTTTCAAAGCCAGTTGCAGAATCTGTTGCTCGATGCAGGAGGCAGTCTTCAAGCAGTGTATATCAAGCAAAGTAGACAGTCTTCCAGTCTTGGTGCATGAGACATAACATCTTGTCTTCTCGACATCTATAGCTGAAATCGCCAATTTCTTGGTGTATTTAAGAGCTTCCAGGGGCTTTTCACATCAACTATAAAAGGCTACAAAGCAATGCTGGGTTTTGCCTTCAGACATAAAGCCGTTGATCTTTCCTCTAACCAAGACTTATCCAATCTCATCAGATCCTTCAATACGGCTAAGCGGATAGAGAATAAATACTTGTCTTGGAATTTGGATTTGGTGCTTTCGAGCCTTTACAGTCAGCTTCATTGAGGGATCTCGCAAGAAAACCTGTTTCGTGTGGCCTTATCTACTGCGAAGATAAGGAGGTAGCTTTTTCCCTGGGAAATGATGTGTTCATTCACCCTAGGATCCCTAGCAAAGAATGAGAGACTTTCCAAGCCTTGGCCTTGTTCTTTCACAACTAGGACCCAAAGAGGAAGAGAGAACTTTGTCCTGTCAGGGCTTTGAAATATTATCTTTACTGTATGGATAAGATTCATGGTTCTTCTGATAATCTATGGTGTTTGGTGAAAAACCCATCATTTCCTCTCTCCAAAATTGCCTTGGTATTTTATCTGAGAAACCTCGTAGTAGACACACACACACTCAGATTAATGAGGATTACTTAACCACGGTGAAACTAAAGGGATTTTGACGAAGGAAAAATCTATTTCTGGGTGATTGGCTCGTGTCGCCCTATGAAAGTATCCTTAATATCATTCTTTCTAGGTAAAATTAGCCTAAAATTACCAGAGAAAAACAAAATTAAGAAAATGTCAGTAAAACTGACTCGCTCACTCTTAAAAAGAAGTGTCGGTATGATAAAGGGGCGAGTGTGGAACACTACCACGAGCCAAACACCAATTAGAACTTCCTATCAGAATCCCCCCAAGAGAGAGCTGATACCAACGGGCGATGCAGCCTCTACTACTACTACTAGAGGACGCCACGGACAGCAGCGCCCCTAGCGGACATCCTTAATTAAAACAGCTAAATACATCTTGTCCTGCAAGGGGGGGAAAACAAACCATCAAGGGGGGGTTTCATAGGGCGACACGAGCCAATCACCCAGAAATAGATTTTTCCTTCGTCAAAATCCCTTTTCTGGGCTCAGCTCGTGTCGGCCTATGAAAGAGTACCAGAGAAACAGGCAAGATGGGAAAAAGGAACAATGAAAAACAGTGTAAAATGATGGATATAATATAAGTAAAATCAATTACAGTCATACCAAATTAAGCACTTAAACTAACTTATACTAAACAGTAAAATAATAGAACGTTAGTAACCTTAAAGTACTTAAATGGTTATTACAGACCATTACAGAGCAATATAAAGAAAAAAGGAGATTTACTTAACAAAATTATAAAATATACAAACTCACGTGTCCTACCCTAGCATAAAAATAAGGGTAGGTACACTGAAATCCATCAACAATACAAATCTTGTAAAATATATACAAACACATTGTGACTGAAGTTCAATATAAATACAAAAATGGTGAATATATATATAAACAAATTGTGTCCTACCCTAGCATAAAAATAAGGGTAGGTACACTGAAGTACATTATCAGTACAAGTGTGGATGTCCCTAGCAAAAAAATAAGGGACAATCCACTAAATGATTCAACGGCTAAGGCTATGATGTTGAGTAGCCTGGCAATAGCGTGAGGCATGTTGGCTGATTAAGGTAGAAAAGAGACCTGGATCTATACTACAACTACTATACAGTATCAGGGGAAACTATGTTTCCCGCTGCTACTGCTGAAAACTTTAAAGATTCCAAGGACTTTAAATAATGCCGTTTAAAGACTGTCGGGATTCCATCCAGTATACTTTTTTAAGATCCTCAAAATTCATATGTTGAAAATAATTAATTGAGGTGGCTACTCCCCTGATATCATGTGCTTTCGGGAATGACTCAGGGTTAGCTTGTTTAATGAAGTAAAGGATTTGCTGTCTAATGCCTTTTACTGATAAAGTACCACCTTTTTCTCTCATGAAGAGAGCACCTGAGGATCTAGAAGAAGTACGAAATAGAAAGGCTCTAAGAGTTGATACTGGGCAGAGAGAAGGATCCTGTGGAAGTGGGATAACCTTCCAAGGAGCCCACCTTGCAAGAGGATCTTCATTTTGGCTAAAAGCTACGATCCGGAGCAAGTAGAACTTCTCCTGATGGGAGGAATTCCACATGACCCGCATCCCTGATAGAGCCGACAGTTCTGAAATTCTAGCTCCTGAGGCTAGGCTTAATAAGAATAATGTCTTCCTCAGGAGCATTATGAATGTACAAGACGAGTTGTCAGTATCTGAAGCTAGTTTGAGGACATCATTTAAGAACCATGAAACTGAAGTAGGCCTCTGAGAAGGTCTAAGTCTAGCACAGGCTTTGGGGATAGATGTGAAATAAGATTCAGTCAAATCTATCTGAAAACCTACTTGAAAGATTTTCTTCAAAGCCGATTTATGAGTGGTAATCGTGCTAGCTTGCTAAACCTTTTTCAAATAAGGATCTGAAAAAGGATATAGCCAAATTAACTGTCATGGTTGTAGTGTTCGATTCTCTCAAGAAAGATGCTAACTTTTTAACAGCTGAGTCATATTGTCTAATGGTTGACTCTCTCTTATCTGATTCTAGGAAGAGAATATTCTGTGGATCAATGTCAGCATCTTTATTAGCCGCAAACTTCATGAAGTCCATAAAGTTAGGGTCTGGAGAGTTCCTGAGGAAGCGAACACAGTCCTCATTTGTACTGATTTTGTGATAGTTTTGGGATTGGGGATCCGTTGAGGTCGGAGACCCAATTCCAAAAGAAGAGGATACCAGTTGCTCTTGGGCCAGTCCGGTGCAATCAGAGCTACTATCCCTTTGAAAGACCTTAGTTTGTCTAGGACTTTCAAGAGAAGATTCACTGGAGGAAAAAACATAAATTTCTCCTCCACTGATTCCAATCCAACGACAGGGCGTCCGTGGCATAAGCCAGAGGGTCCAGGTTGGGGGCCACATAGCAAGGGAGCTTGTGGTTCGCTTGTGAGGCGAAGAGGTCCACTTGGAGACCTGGGACTTTCCGGCTTACCCACTGGAAAGACCCGACGTCCAGAGACCACTCTGATTCCAGAGGAACTGACCGGGACAGGGGCGTCTGCTATCACATTCCTTACTCCCTGCCAGGTGAGTGGCAGACAGATGCCATTTGTGTTTGTTTGCTAATGCAAAGATGGCTATCATGACATGGTTCACATGCTTGGATTTGGACCCTCCTCTGTTGATGCAATGAACTACCACTGCACTGTCCAAAACTAGCCTTAGATGAGACTTCTTCGGGGGAAGCAGTCTCTTCAGAGTAAGAAATACTGCCATTGCTTCCAACACGTTTATGTGGAGCTGGCGAAACCGAACTGACCAAGTCCCCTGAACCTGTTTGAACTGAGAGTATCCCCCCCACCCGGACAGGGATGCATCCGTGTGAATGGTTAACACTGGGAGGGGATATTGAAGGGGTACTTTCTTGGCTAAGTTCTTTTACTTTTGACCAAGGCCGTAGTTGGTCCTTGCGGAGGATCTGTGGAATTACTGACAACTTGTCTCGATATTTGGAGTTTGCTTTTGACCGCCAAATTCGATTTATATCCTTCAGCCTTGCTTTCAGAAGGATATCTGTTACCGAAGCAAACTGAAGAGACCCTAGGATTCTCTCCTGGTTTCTTCTTGACGTTTGTTTGCATTTGAGAAATTGCCTGACAGATTTTGCTATTTCCTTCCGTTTGACAATTGGAATTGACAGATTGTGGGACGACAAATCCCATTGGATTCCTAGCCACTGAAAACGAGATTCCGGAGTAAGTCTGGATTTCGTTTTGTTTATCTGGAACCCTAGATGTTCCAGAAAGTGAACTACCTTTTTTGGTAGCTTTGAGACATTCCTCGACTGTTGGTGCCCAGATCAACCAATCGTCGAGGTATGCTGCTACCATGATTCCCTGAGCTCTCATTGTTTGTACAACCACTTCTGCTATCTTTGTGAATACCCTGGGGGCTACATTCAGACGAAGGGGATCACTTTGAATGAGAATGTTTGATTTCCTAGCCGTGAAACCTAGGAACGGGCGGAAGTGCCTGGCTATAGGATATGATAGTATGCGTTTTGTACTGTAAGATCGATGGAGCATGTGACGGCTCCACGCGGAAGGAAGAAGGTCCTTACTTGCGAGAGGGTAAGCATCTTGAACTTGTCGCAGCGAATGAAAGAGTTTAGCTTTGACAAGTCTAAGATTACCCTTCTTTTTGTTGAGCCTTTCTTTGGCACGCTGAATAAGCGACCTTGAAATTTTAGATGTTTGACTCTCGCAATAGCTCCTTTCTGAAGGAGTTCTTCCGCGTAATCTGTCAATTCCGTTGACGGTACCTGATGAAATGATTTGATTGGAGGAGGATCTTTGATCCAACTCCAGCCTAATCCTTTGGACACTATGCTCTGTGCCCAATTGCTGAACCCCCACCTGTGGCGGAAGAGGAAAGCCTCCTCCTACCTGGGGAGCCTCATTGTTGATGGGCTGGGTTGGCCACCACGCCCTCCTCTGAACTGTCTACTCCTCGTACCCCTTCCTGCGCCATGCTGACGAAAGTAACCTCTCGCCCTTCCTCTCGGTTGAGTGTAGCCTTGAGCCTCATATGCAGGGTTGAAGGCCGGCGAGATAGCGTAGGAAGTGGATGGTTGCGATTGCTGAGGCAACAGGAGGATAGGTTGGTTCTGCTTAGAGGTGGCCGGTTGTCCCTGTTGGGTAACTGGGACTGCCTGCACAAATTGCTGCTGTTGCTGGAGTTTTTTATATGGCTGGAACCTCTTACCAGCCTTCTTCGGTTTCTTGCCAGCAGTGGGAACGGACTCCTGTTTCCTCTTTGAGGAAATACCCCACCTAGCTCTAAGGCTCTGGTTGAGTCTAGCAGCTTCGTGGTGTACCTCGTTCACTGCGACTCTGGGAAGAGATACGCTCCCCACATGCTAGCAGCCAAGAGTCTATTTAGGCTCATGCCTGATGGTGCACTCTTGTAAGACATGCTTCCGGCAGTTCCTCCTAGCCTGGAAGAAGTCAAAAGCGTCCGTAAGAACCGTCTGAAACTGAGATTTCGCTAAAATCTTAAACAGCGGTTCCGTAGCGTAAGAAAAAAGGGCAGCCATTTCTGTGATTATGAGAGAATTGAGGGACCTGCAAACCTAGTTCGCGCATCGAACTCTGCCTGGATTAGGGAATCCGGCAGCCTAGGTAGTTTCTCACCGAAACTGGTCCATGGCGCAGTCCGGTTGATGCTTACCAAGCGTGAACGTAGCTGGCAAGTTCTCCCACAATTCTCCGAAGGCCGGGAAGAGCGGAGAAGTAGACTCCGCCTCCCTCAACTGTGGGATGGGCTCATCCTTGAGGACTGCCTGAAGAGACTTCTCCACTAATTTTGTGGCGAACGGAGAGAAACTTCCTCAATTCCGTCGGCGAAAATAGTGAAGGGACTCTTGTAGGCCTGGAGTTTCGTGTTCGTACACTCCCAGTCCTCAAGGCAGTGAACCCATTCCCGCTGGGCGTGATCTCTACTATAAAGGACCGACTCCTTAGAGATTTTTGTCTTCCCTCGTCAGAGCCGTTGGCGTCAGCCTAGCATATCCGATGAAAGGCTGCGTCAGACCCGGAGGGTAAAACTCGAAGTCCTCAATCCTTCGAGTTCCACACTCCGAGATAGAAATCATTCCATCCTTGAATGAGCGTAGGCAGCTACTCTTCCATGGGTTCTCCATAGAGAAAGCTGGCAAGGAGTCATATGGCGGGAGTTGAAGAATCCCCGTGCTAGATGCTGGGGAGACTGGGGGAGGAGCCTGAGCTAGCCCAGCTACTCGGTCCTCATTCTCTCTCATTCTGTTAGAGAGATCCTGGATTGATTGTCCAGATTGAGACAGACTGTTTTTGATAACTGCGCAAACATCTGCTCAAACCGTGTCTCCAGTGCGGAGATTTGTGAGCTACTAGCACGCCCACCTGTTCCATCACCCTGCTGAGAAAGTAGAGGGATCAAAGGTGCTGGTGCTTGCTACCCCCTACCGGCGTAGCCGGAGTGGAAGCAGTGGAGGCGGAGAAGGCAGTGACTCGGCGGGAGCGCGAGCCTTCTCCTTCGAAGCCTTGCTTCTGGAGCTCTTTGATTGAGAAGGACGCTCGGCTTTCGCCTTCACCGCATAGGCATAGGGAAGTCGGACGACTTTCCTAGCCGAAAGAAGCACCCCGAAGACCGACTCCTAGAAAGGTCGACTTAGCTAAGTCTTCGGTTCTCTCTTTCCCTTCTCCTTAGGAGGTACAGAGAGAGCGGGAGAGCGAGTAGGGATCTCAGATCCCGCAAAGCCTTGGAATGAAGCGGAAGAAGAGGGGACAGGAGAAGATCCAGGAGCGCCCAAGGAAAGACCTTGGGCGCCCGACATACCTACCTCAACCAACAAATCCTCACCCCACCTACCGCCATAGGCTCAAGGTTAAGGTCCAGGGCAGCGACGTCGGGACCGACTCCTGGGAGGCTACGACCCCAAATGATTGCTGGAGGACTTCCTGGATGGAGGCTATCAGCGGGGCAGCGGACAAGGGGTCAACGTAACCCGTCGACTTGCCCGCGGGGAAGATCTGGACGGCCAGCTTCCTGTCCAAAATGTAGGGCTGGCCCTTGGCGGCGTTCTTCCCGAAGCCGCCCACCCACGCTTTCAGGGTGGCGAGGGCGACTTCCCTCACACCGCTAGCCTGAAAGAAAGGAGAGATTAGCTGCCAATAGTGGAACGGGGTTAACAAACTTAGACTAGAAGTTGTTAGTAAAATAATAAGTAAGCCTATAATGGACTTACCCCATCTCCCAGCTGACCGACCAGGTCGTAGCAGATGGCGCAGGCTTCAGGGTGCCAGACGATCGTCTCGTTGAACGACGTGGCACAGGGGGCGTGAGACCTGCATTCATCATGTCCACAGGGGTCGAACAGCGTCGCGTTACACGCTGGGACCTGGCAGTTGGTAGCCTGTAAGTGAAAAGTACATGAGTACCAGGTAAACACTTACAGCCTAACATAAGCTCCGTTGGTGCCGGAGCGAGAAGGTTAGAATAAACCAGAGCCCTGCCAAAATACGTGTGGTAACTAGGTTGGTATCTAGGCTATGGCTCCGCTGATGGCGGAGGCACAAAAGACAAACCAACCAGGATGGTGGGGTAATGGAAAACCACGACGGAAAATGGCGGGGATGGTTGATAAAATAATAATAATAATACACAATTCATTGTAAAATAATGTTCAATTAGGGTATATCCTTAAAATAATAATAATAAAACAACCTCTCTCTGCCCGTCTACTAGAAGAGTGCGTAGGTAAGGAGAAAGGATCCCTTCCGGTAGCGGGGGAGAGAAAAGGATATAGTAGGCAGCAACCAGACCACTCGTAATGACCACCCCGCCCGCTAGCGGAGCCAGTAACCAAAACCAAAGTTGCCCCGGGCTGCGACGGAAGGCTCCTTTCGTATCGTAAGGGAGGTAGCTGAGCAACTGGGGAGGGGGGAAGGAAGGTCTCGGCGAAACACGGCGGGAGCGAGAGAAAGGGAAAGGGGGAGGGATGGCCTACTCCTCCCCCGCCTCACCAACTACCCGCCCCATGGAGACCCGGTACCCTCATGAGTGGTCGCCCTAAAAACCCCCCGCTGGAAGGAAAAACAACCCCTGGTCACCTCGAGAGGATGAGAGAAGGCGACTGAGGTTGTCATGACAACCAAGGGGTCCCCCAGCTCCTCCCTATACCAGAAAGGGAGGGAGGGGCAGGGTGGAAGGTGCTATGGAACACGTGACCGCAAGTGGCCTAGGCCGCGAGCAACACAACCGTGGTAGGGCACGTGAACCAAGCTGTACCAATACACGGAACAAGCACCTAGGCTAGCCTAACACCCTAATAAATATATACATCGAAAGATGAAGAGACACTTTTAGTAAAAGAGAAAGAAGCCCAGGAGGAGGCAGACTGTTCCAAGAAACAGAGGCCTACTCGGAGCCAGCGATAGCCGATGTAGAGCAAGAGCCGGGATGCTGGGCTGGAAAAATAATAATAGCCCTAAATACCAAGCTAAGAGAATGGTAGGAGGGCTGAACTAGCTAAAACTCGATGTAAAACAATGAATGTGATAAAGTAAGCCCATAAGTATAAGAAGTCCCAGTATGGAGGACCGGGAATTCTTACGAGGCGGCATGGCCGCCACGAGACAACCGGGGAACCGTATATGACCTATTAAAAGGAAAATACTGGTACCCGGAAGATAAAAAAGTGGTAAAATATTACTTATGAGTTACTTAACTTAGCCATGGCAATTGCAGAGCGTTCCATCGTAGATAGTACGGATAAAATCCAAAAAAGCACGAGCACAAGAAAATGGCGACTGTCGCTAGGGGCGCTAAAAAATTTAAGGATTGTCCGCTCGGGGGCGCTTGCTGTCCGTGGCGTCCTCTAGTAGTAGTAGTAGAGGCTGCATCGCCCGTTGGTATCAGCTCTCTCTTGGGGGGATTCTGATAGGAAGTTCTAATTGGTGTTGGCTCGTGGTAGTGTTCCACACTCGCCCTTTATCATACCGACACTTCTTTTTAAGAGTGAGCGAGTCAGTTTTACTGACATTTTCTTAATTTTGTTTTTCTCTGGTAATTTTAGGCTAATTTTACCTAGAAAGAATGATATTAAGGATACTTTCATAGGCCGACACGAGCTGAGCCCAGAAAAGCACACGAAGCAAGAGCAAAGGCATCCTCACTCGCCTTTAAGCACAACCTATCAGGCAACTTATTGGAAGTGCAAGTCTGTGTTTGTGTCCCATTTCTTGCACGATATTGAAACTGTTTACTAGAATTGCAGTACCTTGGGTTCATTTTTAGTTGCTGGTACGGTGTAAGGTGACAGTGTATAGGAAGTTTTCCTTCCAGTCATTTGTTTTCTTTGTCTTGATTAAGGTTGTCAAGTCACATGGAAGCCTGGGGATACTGTTTACTTGGAGTACCCTCCAGTTCTTTTAAATGTTTGGGTATTGGTTTTTAATTTGGTTTTGGCAACTACTTTGATTACTGTGGTTTTTATGATGTGGTATGGTACTCAACCCTGGGCAAAGGCATTGTTTTTTAGACTTTGCTAGCCACAGACATTTCCTTAGCTGCAAAGGATCCCACTGTAGTAGATGATGATGCTTGACTATACTGCCACGTCTCTATGAGTTAAGATGAGCTCCATCCAAAGGCAGTAATTATCTGTAGCTGCTCTCTTTAACAGGTAAGGAACCAACAAGTATTTTACTAAATGCTAGCATTTTTTCTATTTCTCATTTCACTCTGTATTATGAATTGGAATTAAGTATGTCCGTGTATCCCACTTCCTACAGTGTGGTATTCAGCTATGTAATTACTTGGTAATTTGCTTATATGAAAATGATGTTTTATAATAAAATGAGATTTTATATATACCACTACTTATCAAGTATGCATTTACATAATAAAGCCCTCCCTCCTCCCCTCACATGGATAAAAAGGGCATAAACAATTGAACTCCTTGCTGAGTTGGTTCCTCTCTACCCCAGTAGGGGACCTAATAATGAGACATTCACAAATAAGGAAGCAGTTGAAGACCTTGGTGTGATGATGAATAGGAACATGTTATGCAATGATCAAATAGCAATTCTATTGGCAAAATGTAAAGCAAAATGGGAATGTTGTTACGGCACTTCAAAACAAGAAAAGCTGAACACGTGATTATGCTTTATAAAACATATGTTCGTAGTCCACTTGAATATTGCAATATGATATGGTACCCATACTATCAAAAGGATATTGCACAAATAGAGAGTGTACAAAGGTCCTTTACAGCTAGAATAGAAGTAGTTAAGGACCTTGACTACTGGGAAAGACTACAATCCTTAAAATTATATAGTCTAGAAAGGAGAAGAGAACGCTACATGATAATTCAGGCATGGAAACAGATAGAAGGAATAGCCGAAAACATCATGGAGCTAAAAATATTAGAAAGAGCAAGCAGAGGTAGATTAATAGTGCCCAAAACTATATTAGGAAAAATAAGGAAAGCACACAGGACATTAATCCACTACGCACCAGCATCGATAATGCAGCGTTTATTCAATGCGTTGCCAGCTCATCTGAGGAATATGTCAGGAGTGAGTGTAGTTGTGTTTAAGAATAAGCTTGACAACTATCTAAGCTGCATCCCAGACCATCCAAGATTGGAAGATGCAAAATATACCAGAAGATGTACTAGCAACTCTCTGGTAGACATTAGAGGTGCCTCACACTGAGGGACCTGGGGCAACCCAAACAAGATGTAAGGTCTGTAAAGTAAGGTAAGGTAAGGGTTAGTCGCTTAGCCAAAACAAAATACATAGTGCTACCACAAATTTCCATAATTCATGCTGCCTACGTATAGTGAAACTATAGATATGTAATTACTTAGTAGAAGTATTTATAAAATCTCATTTTATTATAAAAAAGGGATTTTGACGTAGGAAAAATCTATTTCTGGGCGAGGAAGCCGTGTCGCCCAGTGAAATATGTCTGCTTTAGCACTATTTCTAGTGTAGAGTATTTTTGCTCATTTTTAAGTACTACATACGTACTTGTTTGCATGAGCCTTTTCTTCCCTTGTTGAGTATAGCTGTAATTAAAGGATTTAATATATTAAACAAAAATTATTTAGAATTTTTAATTTTATGTGATTAAGGAGTTACTTGCAGAGCAAGGAAAAAGTAAAATAATGGCTTGTATATTTGGAAGTTTCACCTTTTCTTTTAGGATATTTGAAATGTAGTTTCAGCATGTGTTTCATAACCTACTTACTATAGAGATGTTTCTAATACATATTTTACTTTTTGTGTATTTCAGCCTGAGTCTAAAATGGAGACAGACCAAAGTGCAGTTATTGCTCGTCTTCCATTATGCAGCTGTGCTTTAGTGTTGGTGAAACACAGCTAGATATATGTGATAAATAGAAATCTTCTGTGATTGAGAGAATTTTAAGAGCTGCTCAAATAATATTGTACCTATATATATATATATATAGTATATATCGTGATATTCCTGCTTAACCTCCCATGGTAAGTTTGGAAGAAAGTACGTACTTTTATTATCATTATCATAATTCAGTACTGTAATATTTACTTAGGGAAAGCTTTAATAAGATACTGTACTATCAAATTAAGTTTTGATTCCACTCCTAGGGTTTCTTTAGTGCAGAAACTGGAAGGCTGTACATTATGAAGATACATAGTTTGATAAGCAGAATTGTGTAGCCCAGGGGTCACCAACCTTTGAAAGTAGAAGAGCCATGTATTCAGAGAATGATAAAAATAATAGTACTATACTGTTGGGGATGCAATGACAAAATTAGTCTTAGAAACTATTTAGTATATCCCATTAAGAAATCAATAAAATTGGTGCTTGTAATACACTTGTAAAATTGAATAAAATTTAATCAAATGTCTTAAGAGTGTTACATAATTTCTTTATTTTAAATAGATAAAAAGGTATATTTGTTCAGCGTTGGAGCTGTACAAGTGTCTTGTGGCTCTTGAGCTGCTGGTTGGCTACCCCTGACCTAGCCTCTTAGTAAAATGCCTCAATTTTTTTTAATACTGAATTTGTTTTTGTGAGAATGCAAACCATTATAGCCTAATATACATATATGATAAGAATATCCCTCTGCAACAACTAGTTTGTTTGTTGAAGCTTATAATAAGGTCAAGGTGTGATACAACAATAATCTGAGTGTTTGTATGATACTGAAGGCTTCATATAAAAAGTACAGGAAGATCAGACAAAGTATTGGCCATCTAGATTCCAACAAAACCGTAGGGTAGAAATTGTATTACTGTATGTTGTCTGAGAATTGGCCACTCTCAATTGACTCACACATTCTTTTTAAATTGGGGAACTGCTCCAGTCTGTATACAATGTAATTCTCCTCTTACTGTGGAACACATGTTATTGCTGTAGGTATGCTGCAGCATGTGAGAGACATGGGTTATTGGGCAGGGATATAGCAGAACTGCTTGGTCCTGATGTAGTAGTTGTTAAAAGGGATTTTGACGAAGGAAAAAATCTATTTCTGGGTGATTGGCTCGTGTCGCCTATGAAAGTAATCCTTAACATCATCTTTCTAGGTAAAAATTATCCTAAAAATTACCAGAGAAAAAACAAAATTAAGAAAATGCAGTAAGACTGACTCGCTCACTCTTAAAAAGAAGTGTCGGTATGATATAGGGGCGAGTGTGGAACACTACCACGAGACAAACACCAATTAGAACTTCCCTATCAGAATCCCCCTAAGAGAGAGCCGATACCAACGGGCGATGCAGCCTCTACTACTACTACTAGAGGACGCCACGGACAGCAGCGCCCCTAGCGGTCATCCTTAAATCAAAACATAAAATACATTCTTGTCCTGCAGGGGGGGAAAACAAACCATAAAAAAGGGATGGGTTTCATAGGGCGACACGAGCCAATCACCCAGAAATAGATTTTTCCTTCGTCAAAATCCCTTTTCTGGGCTCAGCTCGTGTCGGCCTATGAAAGAGTACCAGAGAAACAGACAAGATGGAAAAGGGAAAAATGAAAAACATATTAAAATGATGGATATAATATAAGTAAATCAAATACAGCATACAAATTAAGTACTTAAACTAACTTATTATGGTAATCAATAACAGAATGTTAGTAAACTTAAAGTACTTAAATGGTAGTAACAAAATCATAATATGCATGTAAAATAAAGAAAATGTTTGAATTTACTTAATTAGAACATATAAGTACAATTATATACATACATGTGTCCTACCCTAGCATAAAATAAGGGTAGGTACACTCAATCCATCATTAATACAATTAATACAATTAATTCAAATATGTACAAACACATTGTGACTGAAGTTATCACAAATCCAATTGGAGAATTTATACAAACATATTGTGGCCTATCCTAGCATAAAAATAAGGGTAGGACCACTGAAGTACATATCAGTACAAGGGTGGGTGTCCTAGCAAAAAAATAAGGGACAAACCACTACAACACACAAACGGCTAAGGCTATGATGATGAGTAGCCTGGTGATAGGTTGAGGCATGTTGGGTTGAAGTAGGTAGAAAGGAGACCTGGATTAATACTACAACTACTAAGCAGTATCAGGGGAAAAACATGTTTCCCGCTGCTACTGCTGAAAAACTTTAAAGATTCCAAGGACTTTAAATAATGTCGTTTAAAGACTGTCGGGGATTCCATCCAGTATACTTTCTAAGATCCTCAAAGTTCATATGTTGGAAATAAATTTAATAGAGGTGGCTACTCCCCTGATATCATGTGCTTTTGGGAATGACTCAGGGTTGGCTTGTTTGATGAAGTAAAGGATTGCTGTCTAATACCAAATTTACTGACAAAGTACCACCTTTTTCTCTCATGAAGAGAGCACCAGAGGATCTAGAAGAAGTTACGAGAAAGAAAGGCTCTAAGAGTTGATACTGGGCAGAGAGAAGGATCCTGTGGAAGTGGGATAACCTTCCAAGGAGCCCACCTTGCAAGAGGATCTTCATTTTTGGCTAAAAAAGCTACGATCCGGAGCAAGTAGACTTCTCCTGATGGGGAGGAATTCCACATGACCGCATCCCTGGATAGAGCCGACAGTTCTGAAATTCTCGCCCTGAGGCTAGGCTTAATAAGAATAATGTCTTCCTCAGGAGCATTATGAATGTACAAGATGAGTTGTCAGTATCTGAAGCTAGTTTGAGAACATCATTAAGAAACCATGAAACTGTAGTAGGCCTCTGAGAAGGTCTAAGTCTAGCACAGGCTTTAGGGATAGATGTGAAATAAGATTCAGTCAGATCTATCTGAAAACCTACTTGAAAGATTTTCTTCAAAGCCGACTTATGAGTGGTAATCGTGCTAGCTGCTAAACCTTTTTCAAATAAAGATCTGAAAAAGGATATAGCCAAATTAACTGTCATGGTTGTAGTGTTCGATTCTCTCAAGAAAGATGCTAATTCTTAACAGCTGAGTCATATTGTCTAATGGTTGACTCCCTCTTATCTGATTCTAGAAGAGAATATTCTGTGGATCAATGTCAGCATCTTTATAGCCGCAAACTTCATGAAGTCCATAAAGTAGGGTCTGGAGAGTTCCTGAGGAAGCGAAACACAGTCCTCATTTGTATGATTGTGATAGTTTGGGGTTGGGGATCCGTTGAGGTCGGAGACCCAATTCCAAAAGAAGTGGATACCAGTTGCTCTTGGGCCAGTCGGTGCAATCAGAGCTATTATCCCTTTGAAAGACCTTAGTTTGTCTAGGACTTTCAAGAGAAGATTCACTGGAGGAAAAACATAAATTCTCCTCCATTGATTCCAATCCAACGACAGGGCGTCCGTGGCATAAGCCAGAGGGTCCAGGTTGGGGGACACATAGCAAGGGAGCTTGTGGTTCGCTTGTGAGAGAAGAGGAGGTCCACTTGGAGACCTGGGACTCTCCGGCTACCCACTGGAATGACCCGACGTCCAGAGACCACTCTGATTCCAGAGGGGACTGACCGGGACAGAGCGTCTGCTATCACATTTCTTACTCCTGCCAGATGAGTGGCAGACAGATGCCATTTGTGTTGCTTGCTAATGCAAAGATGGCTATCATGACATGGTTCACATGTTTGGATTGGACCTCCTCTGTTGATTGCAATAAGAACTACCACTGCACTGTCCAAAACTAGCCTTAGATGAGACTTTTTCGGGGGAAGCAGTCTCTTCAGAGTAAGAAATACTGCCATTGCTTCCAACACTTTATGTGAAGCTGGCGAAATTGAAATGACCAAGTCCCTGAACTTGTTTGAACTGAGGAGTATACCCCCCCACCCGGACAGGGATGCGTCCGTGTGAATGGTTAACATTGGGAGGGATATTGAAGGGGTACTTTCTTGGCTAAGTTCTTTACTTTTGACCAAGGCCGTAGTGGTTGCGGAGGATCTGTGGGATTACTGAACAACTTGTCGTCGATATTTGGAGTTTGCTTTTGACCGCCAAATTCGATTTATATCTTTCAGCTTGCTTTCAGAAGGATATCTGTTACCGAAGCAAACTGAAGAGACCCTAGGATTCTCTCCTGGTTTCTTCTTGACGTTGTTTGCACTTGAGAAATTGCCTGACAGACTTTGCTATTCCTTCCGTTTGGCTATGGAATTGATAGATTGTGGGAGGACAAATCCCATTGGATTCCTAGCCACTGAAAACGAGATCCGGAACAAGTCTGGATTTCGTTTTGTTTATCTGGAACCCCAGATGTTCCAGAAAGTGAACTACCTTTTTGGTAGCTTTGAGACATTCCTCGACTGTTGGTGCCCAGAGATAACCAATCGTCGAGGTATGCCGCTACCATGATTCCCTGAGCTATCAATTGTTGTACAACCACTTCTGCTATCTTTGTGAATACCCTGGGGGCTACATTCAGACCGAAGGGCATCACTTTGAATGAGAATGTCTGACTTCCTAGCCTGAATCCTAGGAATGGGCGGAAGTGCCTGGCTATAGGGATATGATAGTATGCGTCTGTAAGATCGATGGAGCATGTGACGGCTCCACGCGGAAGTAAGGTCCTTACTTGCGAGAGGGTAAGCATCTTGAACTTGTCGCAGCGAATGAAAGAGTTTAGCTTTGACAAGTCTAAGATTCCCACCCTTCTTTTTGTTGAGCCTTTCTTTGGCACGCTGAATAAGCGACCTGAAATTTTAGATGTTTGACTCTCGCAATAGCTCCTTTCTGAAGGAGTTCTTCCGCGTAATCTATCAATTCCTTTGACGGTACCTGATGGAATGATTTGATGGAGGAGGATCTTTGATCCAGCTCCAGCCTAATCCTTTGGACACTATGCTCTGTGCCCAATTGCTGAACCCCCACCTGTGGCGGAAGAGGAACAGCCTCCCTCCTACCTGGGGAGCCTCATTGCTGATGGGCGGGTTGGACCACCACGGCCCTCCTCTGAACTGCTTACTCCTTGTGCCCCTTCCTGCGCCACGGTGACGAAAGTAACCTCTCGCCCTACCCTCGGTTGAGAGTAGCCTTGAGCCTCATACGCAGGGTTAAAGGCAGGCGACGATAGCATAGGAAGTCGAAGGTTGTGATTGCTGGGGCACCAGGAGGAAAGGCTGAGTGCTTAGTTGTATGCGGTTGCCATTGTTTTTTGGGGGACTGGGACTGCCTGCACAAACTGCTTGGAGCAGGGGAGTTTTTATATGGCTGAACCCCTACCAGCCTTCTTGGTTTCTTGCCAGCAGTGGGAACGGATTCTGTTTCCTCTTAGAGGAAATACCCCACCTAGCTCTAAGGCTCTGGTGAGTCTAGCAGCTTCGTGGTGGACTCGTCACTGCTGACTCTGGGAAGAGATCCGCTCCCCACATGCTGGCAGTCAAGAGTCTATTAGGCTCGTGCCTGATGGTGCACTCTTGAAGAACATGCTTTCGACAGTTCTTCCTGGCATTGGAAGAAGTCAAAAGCGTCTAACAGAACCGTCTGAAATTGCGGATTTGCTAGGATTTTGAATAGCGGTTCGTTCGCGTAAGATAGCGCAGCCATTTCCGTGACGATGAGTGAGTTAAGGGACCTGCCAAACCTAGTTCGCGCATCGAACTCTACCGGATTAGGGAGTCCGGCAGCCTAGGTAACTTCTCACCGAACTGGTCCATAGCGCAGTCCGGCTTGAGTTTACCCTGCGTGAAAAGTAGTGGCAGGTTTTCCCATAACTCTCCGAAGGCGGGAAAGAGGGAGTGGAGAAGTGGACTCCGACTCTCTCAACTGTGGAACGGGCTCATCCTTGAGGACTGCCTGAAGAGCCGTCTCCACCAATTTCGTGGCGAACGGAAGAGAGACCTCCTCTTCCGTGGCGAAAAATAGTGAAGGGGCTCTTATAGGCCTGGAGTTTAGTATTAGTACACTCCCAGTCCTCAAGGCAGTGAACCCATTCCCGTTGGGCGTGATCTCTACTATAGAGGACTGACTCCTTCGAGATCTTGTCCTCCCTTGTAAGAGCCGTTGGCGTCAGCCTAGCATACCCATGAAAGGCGCTGTGACAGGACCCGGAGGATAGAACTCGAAGTCCTCAATCTTTCGAGTGCAAAACTCCGGGATCGAAATCATCCCGTCCGTTAAAGGGAGCGTAGGCCGCTACTCTCCATGGATTGTCCATAGAGAAAGCTGGCAAGGAGTCGTAAGACGGGAGTTGGAGAATCCCGTGCTAGAAGAGCAGTTACTGGGGGAGGAGCTGGGATAGCCCAACCATCCGATCTCATTCTCTCTACTTTAATCGAGAGTTCCTGGACCGTCTGTCCAGTTTGAGACAGAGTGCTCGACAATTGTTGCGAAACATCTGCTCAAAACGTGTTCCCAAAGCTGAGATTGGGAACCAATCATCACTCCTACCTGCTCCATCATTCCTGGTGAGACAGGAGAAGGAACGCAGGAGCTGGTGCTTGCCACACCCCCTGCCGGCATAGCCGGAGAGGGGGCAGCGGAGGCGGGAGAAGGCAACGACTCGGAGGTAGCGCGAGCTTTCTCCTTCGAAGCCTTGCCTCTGGAGCTCTTCGACTGGGAAGAGCTTGGCTTAGCTTCACCGCGTCGGCGTAAGAAGTCGATGACTTCCTAGCGAAGAAGACGAAGACGACTTCTTAGAAGTCGTCTTAGACAATGTCTTCGGTTCTCTCTTCCCTTCTCCTTAGGAGGTACAGAGAGAGCGGGAGTGCGGCTAGGGATCTCGGATCCGGAAAGCCTTGGAAAGAGGCGGAAGAAGAAGGGACAGGAGAAGATCCAGGAGCGCCCAAGGAAAGACCTGGGCGCCCGACAAACCTACCTCAACACAATCAAAATTCCTCATCACTACCGCCATTGGCTCGAGATTCAGGTCCAGGCCGGCGACGTCTGGAACTGACTCCTGGGCGGCTCCGACCCCCAACGACTGCTTGGAGTTCTTGCTGGGATGGCGGCTATGACGGGGGCGGGGGCGGCGGACAAGGGGTCGACGTAGCCCGTCGACTTGCCGCAGGGAAGATCTGGATGGCCAGCTCCTATCCAATATGTAGGGCTGGCCCTTGGCGGCGTTCTTCCCAAAGCCGCCCACCACGCTTTCAGGGTGGCGAGGGCGACTTTCCCTCACACCGCTAGCCTGAAACAGAAAGGCTGAATTAGCTACCAATTGCGGACAGGGTTAACAAACTTACGAACTAAAATGTTAGTAAATTGATAAATAACCGCATAATGGTCTTACCCACCAACCAGCTGATCGACCAAGGTCGTAACATATAGTGCAGGCCTCGGGATGCCAGACGATAGACTCGTTGAACAAGGTGGCACACGGGGCGTGAGACCTGCATTCGTCATGTCCGCAGGGGTCGTGCAGCGTCGCATTACAAGCGAGGACCTGGCAGTTGGTAGCCTGTAAGTGAAAACGTACATGAGTACAAAGTAAAACACTTACAGCCTAACATAATGCTCCGCTGGTGCCGGAGCGATAAAGTTAGATAAAACCAGAGCCCTGCTAAAATACGTGTGGTAACCGTGTTGGAAGAAAGGCTATGGCTCCCGCCATGGCGGAGGCACAAGAATCAACCAACTAGGAGTGTGGTAATGGAAACCACAACGGATAATGGCGGGGATGGTTGATTAACATAAATACACAATTCATTGTAAAATATCTTAAATTAGGGTATATATCCTTAACATAGCATAGTAATAACATAAAAACCAACTTTTCTCCACCCGTCTACTAGAAGAGTGCGTAGGTAAGGGTAAGCTCCCTTCCGGTAGCGGGGGAGAGAAATAAGGATATAGTAGGCAAGCAATCGACCATCCATAGCACCCACCCTGCCCGCTAGCGGAGCCAATATCCTATAACCAAAGGGGCCCCGGCTGCGACGGAAGGCTCCTTTCATATCGTAAGGGAAGGGAGGTGGCTGAGTAATGGGTAGGGGGGGGAAGGAGGTCCCGGTGAAACGCGGCGGAGCGAGGATAAAGGGGAAGGGATGGCCTATCTCCCCACCTCACCAACTACCCGTATGGAGACCCGGTACCTCATAGTGGTCGCCCTATACCCCTGCTGGCGGAACCCCCCGGCACCTCCGGAATGTGAGAGAAGGCTATGAGGTTGTTTATGACAACCAAGGGGTCCCCCAGCTCCTCCCTACATCAGAGAGGGAGGGAAGGGGCAGGGTAAGGTGCTATGGAACACGTGACCACCAGGCCTCCTAGTCCGCGAACAACACAACCGTGGTAGGGCCACGTGAACCAAGCTGTACCAATACATGGAACAAGCACCTAGGCTAGCCTAACACCTAAATAATAATAATAAATACATCGAAAGGTGGAAGAGACACTTTTAGTAAAAGAGAAAGAAGCCCAGGAGGAGGCAAACTATTCCAAGAAACAGGGGCCTACTCGGAGCCAGCGATAGCCGATGTAGAGCAAGAGCCGGGATGCTGGGCCAGAATAAAATTAATAATAGCCCTAAATACCAAGCTAAGAGAATGGTAAGAGGGCTAACTAGCTAAAACTCGATGTAAAACAATGAACGTGATAAAGTAAGCCATAAGTATAAGAAGTCCCAGTATGGAAGACCGGGAATTCTTACGAGGCAGCATGGCCGCCACGAGACAACCGGGGACCGGGGACAGTATAGACCTATAAAAAGGAAAATATGGTACCCGGAAGATAAAACTGTGATAAAATATTACTTATGAGTTGAGCTTAACTTAGCCGTGGCAATTGCCGAGCGTTCCATCGTAGAATACGAGATAAATCCTGAGAAATATAGCACAAGTAAAATCTGCGTCTAGAAGCTAGCGCTAAAATTTAAGGATGACCGCTAGGGGCGCTGCTGTCCGTGGCGTCCTCTAGTAGTAGTAGTAGAGGCTGCCATCGCCCGTTGGTATCGGCTCTCTCTTAGGGGGATTCTGATAAGGGGGAAGTTCTAATTGGTGTTTGTCTCGTGGTAGTGTTCCACACTCCGCCCCATATCATACCGACACTTCTTTTTAAGAGTGAGCGAGTCAGTCTTACTGACATTTTCTTAATTTTGTTTTTTCTCTGGTAATTTTAGGATAATTTTACCTAGAAAGATGATGTTAAGGATTACTTTCATAGGCCGACACGAGCTGAGCCCCAGAAAAACATTGTTGCTCTCTTTAGAGACCTTAACCTCTATAATGAAATTTAATTTTTATACATTCAACTTACCTGTCAGATATATACTTAGCTATTGACTCCGTCGCGCCGACAGAATTTCGAATTTCGCGGACACGCTACAGGTAGGTCAGGTGATCCACCGCGCTGCCGCTGGGTGGCAGGAATAGGAACCATTCCCGTTTTCCATCAGATTTTTTTTGTTTTTCGTCGGCATACTGGTAACATCGTTGTTGGTATCTCGGCTGGATTTCGGTTTTGAATTACAATTGATCTTCGTTTTGGACCTTTTGGTGACGTATTTGGATCGTTGTATTGGCATACGCTATTGTGGATAGTTATTTGGATTTTGTCTTGGATTTTTCATCATGATGTCTGACTCTGGAAGTGTAGTGAGAATGTGTGTGAATGAAGGGTGCAAGGTGAGGATGCCGAAAGCTTCGGTTGATCCTCACACTGCTGTAGAGTATGTAGGAAGTATTGAATTGCTCTATCGATAACACTTGTCGTGAATGTGAGAGTTTGAGTGCTGAAGGGTGGAAGTCTCTAACTTCTTATTTAAAGAAGTTAGAGAAAGACCGGTTAAGGAAGTCCTCTTCCAAAACCAAGCCTAGCTCTCTTTCTTCAAGTGACTTGGTGAGTAATTTTGTACCCTCTTCTAACATGATGAATGCTCCTTCTAATATTTCAGGACCTTCGATGATCCTACGGAATCTGCTTCGGAAATCGCAAGCCGTAAAGCAGCGCTTATGAAAATGGAGCGTAAAATGGCTGCCATGGAAGGTAAGCAAAATATTAGTGCTTTGGATAGTGATGTGAATGTCCCCAGTGAAGTGGAGGAGGCGTCTGATTGGCTTCACAACGCTCCCAGGCCTAGACCTCTTTCAAGCTCCCAAGCCCAGAGGAGAAGGAATGACAAAAGCCGTACGGAGGTTGTGGAGAATCCCCACCAGTCAGACGTCTCTTTGGCAGAATCTGTGACACCGCAGACTGCCAAAGAACGCATTAGAAAAAGCGTTCTACGTGAATGTTTTTCTTCGTCCGAGAATTCTTCACCCAAAAGAGGATGGAGATCGGCAGATCTTTCTCGTCCCCTGAAGAGGATCTGGGAAGAAACTGGGATAAACTCGAGTCCGGAACTATTTTCGGAGGATTCCCCGACAGAGAACAAGAAAGCAAAAGGTTTGCCTTCTCCCGCTAAGTCATGGAGAATAGAGAAAGAATGCTCTCCTTCCACTCATTTTGATCAGAGAGATGAAACAACTAAAATTTTGAAGGATATGCAAGAGTCTATTTCTTCTCTAGTCGGAGTCCTTTCCAGAGATCCTCCCAGAAGAAAGGATACTAATCTTCCAGTGAAGAAATCTAAAACTCCTTATTCTCAACCTCCCAGAAAAGTTTCTTCTTCGGATGAGGAGTCTATCTTTCACAGACCCGCAAAGTTATGTGTTCATGGAGCGCTATCAGGGCGCGAGGCGCCAGCCAGGCGCGAAGCGCCAGTCAGGCGCAAAGTGCCAGCCGGGCGTGAAGTGCCAGCCAGGCGCGATGCGCCAGCCAGGCGCAAAGCGCTAGCCAGGCGCAATCCAACATCTGGACACGAAGAGCCAGGAAATGACTACTCTTCAGATCAATATGATTACAGAGAACAACCTTTTAAGGATAAGAGAATTTTCTCAAATGAAGCGGCCGAGCGCGAAGCGCTAGCCAGGCGCGCGCGAGGAGCCAACCAGGCGCAAGGTGCCAGCCAAACAGGAAACGCAAATCAGGCGTGAAGAGCCAGACAAGCGAGAAGTTCCAAGCAGTAGCAGAAGAGCTTTATTTAAACATGTAATGTCTTCTGATAGCGATTCTCCTGCAAATAGAAGCCCTACTCATATTAGGGAGAATCGAACTCCACAAAGGGAACCTAGTACGTCGAAGGTTACAGTTTCTACTTCCATGTCTCAAGATAAATTAGTGGAAAGGAAAGGGAGAGCTTCTAGATCTGTTAGTCTCTCTCCTTCTAGAAGTATCTCTCCTAAAGAAATTAGATCTACAGATAGAGATTCTCATAAAAGAGCTCGCTCACCTTCTATGATGGAATTGGAAGAAGTTTCGGAGGAAGAAACCCCCAACAATGAGGGTGTATCTAATTATAAAGTATTAGCTTCTCTTCTCCTTCAAGAGTTTGGAGACACTCTAAGCCCTGCAGCTCCTCCCTCTCCTAGATCTCTGTTCTCAAGTACGAAGACTCCTAAGTCCTCTTCGTATTTAAAGATGAAGTCAGCCATATCAATGAAGAAGGCGCTTCAGTCATTAAATAATTGGATGAACTTGAAGAAGGAAGCTCAGAAGACAGTTTATTGCTCTCCTCCATGTAAGCTCGGAGGTAGGGGAGGAATATGGTATAGGACGGAGGAAGCGATGGGGCTTATGCTTCCATCTTCCGCAGAAGCGGATTTTTCAAGCTTGGTTGAAGCATCAAGGAGACATGCATTGAGCTCAGCAAAGACGTATTGGAGCATGTCAGAATTGGATCAGCACCTTAAGGGACTTTTCCATGTACTAGAAGTATTTAACTTCTTGGATTGGTCCCTTGGAGTGCTGGCCAAAAAGGCAAAGGAACCGGACATTTTGGAACCTGAAGTATTACATAGTATTTTATCCTGTATGGATAAGGCAGTACAAGATGGTTCGGGAGAATTGACATCTCTGTTTGGATCTGGAGTGGTGAAGAAGAGGTCGTTATTTGGTTCGTTCCTAACCAAAGCAGTATCGCCTTCACAGAGGTCAGCCCTCTTGTATGCTCCTCTCTCGGATCACCTTTTTCCTTCTCACTTGTTGAAGGATATTTCAAAGTTGCTTACTGAGAAGGCAACCCAAGATCTCTTGGTTCAATCCACCAAGAAAACAAGACCAGCAGTTTCAGTGACGAAGAAGACTGCTCGTACTCCGGTAGTGCCCTTTCGGAGAGGTTCCACCTCTCGACCTCCAACAAAAAGGAAGACAACAGAGAAGCGAAGAAGGTCCTCCTTTCGGGCCTTTAAGAAATTTAAGTACTAGCAGCAAAGTCCTCCAAACATCTGTAGGGGCCTGGGCAATAAGGGAAGCCGATCCTTGGACGTTGGCAGTCTTGGAAAAGGATTACATTATACCTTTTCAGGACAAACCACCTTTGTCAAAATCTCCAAAGGAACTGTCGGCAAAGTACAAGGACCCTGTTCTGAGAGAGACACTTCTTCAGATGGTAATAGCGATGAGGGACAAAGAGGCAATAGAAGAGGTTCAGGATCCTTCCTCTCCGGGGTTTTACAACCACCTATTCTTAGTACCAAAGGCATCAGGAGGATGGAGACCAGTCTTGGATGTGAGCATCCTGAACCGTTATGTAGAAAAGAAAAAGTTCTCGATGGAGACTTCTGCCTCGGTACTTTCGGCCCTGCGGAGGGGAGACTGGATGGTCTCTCTGGACCTTCAGGATGCCTATTTTCACGTTCCTATTCACCCATCGTCGAAGAAGTATCTCAGGTTTGTGATACAAGGAAAGGTCTATCAGTTCAGGGCCTTGTGCTTCAGCCTCTCCACAGCTCCGCAGGTATTTACGTACCTAATGCGGAACGTAGCCAGATGGCTACATCTGGAAGGCATAAACGTCTTTCTTTACCTAGACGATTGGCTGATAGGAGCCAAATCCCAGAAACAATGTTTGGAGGATCTGCGGAAGACACTCGAATTGACAAATTCTTTAGGACTACTCGTGAATCTCGAGAAATCACAGATGGTCCCCAGTCAGGACTTAGTCTATTTGGGGATTCAGATGAATTCTCAGGATTTTCGGGTTTTTCTGTCCCAAGAAAGGATTCTTCGAGGGATTCAGAAAGTTACGTCCTTTCTAAAGAAAGAGAAGAGTTCAGCCAGGGAGTGGCTAAGCCTTCTAGGGACTCTTTCCTCCCTAGAACAATTCGTGCCCCTAGGAAGACTTCATCTACGACCACTGCAATTCTTCCTAAAGCGATCATGGACTTGGAAAAAGGGGCGTCTGTCGGACACTTTTCCTGTGACAATAGAAGCAAAGAAACACCTGAAGTGGTGGCTGCTCCCGCTAAAAAAGAACGAGGGAGTGTCTCTAGAGGTTCGGAACCCAAACCAAATCTTGTTCTCAGACTCTTCAGACGGGATGGGGAGCGACTCTAGGGGCAAGAGAAGTGTCGGGCAAATGGGAGAAAGAGCAAAAGGACTGGCATATAAATGCCAAAGAACTGTATGCAGTGTTCCTGGCACTGAGGTTCTTCGAATCAGAAGTGAAAAATCAAGTGATTCAAGTCAACGCAGACAATACCACGGCGTTGGCTTATATAAAAAAACAAGGGGGGACGCACTCGTTTTCCCTTTACGAGATAGCGAGGAACCTGTTGTCATGGACAACCCTCCTAACCAGATTTGTCAAAGGGGAAAAGAATATCAGAGCAGACAGGCTCAGCAGGACAAACCAAGTTCTCCCCACGGAGTGGACTCTGCACGAACAAGTTTGTCAAAGTCTGTGGAGCCTGTGGGGACGACCACAAATAGATTTATTTGTGACGTTCCTTTCAAAAAGGATAGAGAAATTCTGCTCCTCAGTCGAAGAACCGAGAGCGATAGCGGTGGATGCCATGCTACTGGAGTGGTCAGGACTCGACGCTTACGCCTTCCCTCCATTCAAGTTGCTAGGAGTAGTAATGAAGAAATTCGTAGCATCAACAGGGACGAGACTCACTCTCATCGCCCCGTTTTGGCCATCCCAAGATTGGTTCACAGAGGTACAAGAATGGACAGTAGACTACCCAAGATCTCTTCCAAACATGATAGATCTCAGACAACCCCACTTCGAGAGGTACCATCAAAACCTCCCCGCTCTCGCTCTGACTGCCTTTCGACTATCGAAAGATTGGTCAGAGCGAGAGGCTTTTCAAGCAAAGCTTCGAAAGCAATTGCTAGAGCCCGAAGATCGTCAACTATTTGGGTCTATCAATCGAAGTGGGATGTGTTCAGAAGATGGTGTAGGAAGAATAAACTGTCCTCCTCCGATACCTCTGTGACCAATATAGCAGATTTTCTGTTATTCCTGAGAGAGGAATCCCATCTTTCGGTTTCTACCATAAGAGGATACCGAAGCATGCTCTCGGCGGTATTTAGAAATAGAGGTTTAAATTTGGCAGAAGATAAAGATTTACAGGATCTAATAAGATCGTTTGAAACTTCTAAATCTATATCCTCAGTTCCTCCAAGCTGGAATCTAGATGTAGTACTCAAATTCCTCTCGTCAGAAAAATTTGAACCTCCCGACCGTGCCTCGTTCAGAGACTGGACGAGAAAGTGTATTTTCCTCATAGCCTTAGCTACGGCTAAGAGAACGAGTGAAATCCACGCCCTAGATTCTCGGGTGGGTTTTAAGAAAGACGCAGCCATCTGTTCTTTCCAAACTCTATTTTTGGCTAAAAATGAAAATCCTTCGAAACCCTGGCCAAGGAGCTTTGAAGTGAAAAGTCTTTCAACATTGGTGGGAGACGAAATTGAAAGAACTTTATGCCCAGTTAGAGCTCTTAAGTTCTATCTTAAAAAGAAAGAAGAGTTAGGGGCATGTAAACAAAGTTTATGGTGCGCAGTTCGTGATACGAAAAGACCAATGTCCAAAAATGCGTTAGCGTATTTTGTTAGAAGTGTAATTACGGAAGCTCAGAGCGAATGTGCAGACGATTCCTTTAAGACACTACGAGTAAAGGCTCATGAGGTAAGAGCTGTGGCGGCAACATTATCTTTCCAAAAGAATATGTCCATGAAGGATATTATTAATGCGACCTATTGGAGATGCAACTCGGTATTCGCATCGCACTATCTTAAAGATGTTAGGATTACCTATGAGAAGTGCTTCTCTCTGGGTCCTTTTGTGTCTGCGGATACAGTGCTGGGACTTGGGACGCATACCGATCCTTAACTTAAATATTAAAATTATTTGTGCTAAAACCTTACCTTTGAGATAGGTTCTAAGTTTCCTCTTACATAACGGCTGGATGTCGCACAGGCGGCCATTGCCTTTGATAAGTAAGGAACTGTGAGTTTATCTTAAAGGATGGGCTATACTAGAGACTGTGTCTTTGATCGTACGTAAATCTCCCCTTTTTTTGAGGCAGGTTTTTGGTTTACTGCTGGTAAGGGTGCTTGTTGTCGCACAGGCGGCCGTTGTCCTTGTCAGTAAGGAACTGGAAATGTGCCTTATAAGCAGAGTTGTACTAAAGACTTTGTCTAAATACGTACGTGAACCTCCCTTTTGAGACAGTATCAAGGTTTTCTGCTGGCAGGAGTGCTTGATGTCGCACAGGCGGCCGTTGCTTCTGCCAGTAAAAGGCTGTGAATAAGTCTTAAAAGCGGGGTTGTACAAAATAAATTTTTGTTTTATATTTCGTAAAACGTTATGTGTAAGGTAATTGTGATTGAGTTTTTGGTCGTTTGCAAGGGGTTCGGGGATGACTCCTTGCAATCTTAGAAATAACATGGTATTAGGTTAAGGTGATCGGGATCGGTATTGTACCCCTTAGAAAAAAGGTTCTTGTCATATAAGTGGATTGAAACCCTTTGACATAGCCCTTCTGGGATCGGCCAAGTAAGTGGATAAGACCCCTTTGGCAGACCTACAAGAACTCTTAGCAATAGATCAATATCTCGCTGAGGCTCTTGAGACTAAGCAGACTCCTGGGCATTAACCATGAAGTCTTCAGTCTAAACAGGTAGGAACCAAGGTTTTATTTATTTATTACCTACAATGTATGTTGTGATTTCTGTTTAAATCAGTTACTAGCTGTCTTTTACCCTCCTCCAATGGTGTGAATCAGCTAAGTATATATCTGACTGGTAAGTTGAATGTATAAAAATTATATTGTTATGATACAATAAAGTTTTATACATACTTACCTGGCAGATATATACAATTAATTGCCCACCCATCCTCCCCTCAGGAGACAGATGGTTTAGAAAAAATCTGATGGAAAACGGGAATGGTTCCTATTCCTGCCACCCAGCGGCAGGTAAGTGGATCACCTGACCTACCTGTAGCGTGTGCGCGAAATTCGAAATTCTGTCGGCGCGACGGAGTCAATAGCTAAGTATATATCTGCCAGGTAAGTATGTATAAAACTTTATTGTATCATAACAATATCATTTTGTTCATGAAACTTACCTGTCAGATATATATATAGCTGTATTCTCTGAAGTCCGACAGAATTTCTAAAAACTTACGACACACGTAGTGGGAGTAGGGTGGTTAGTACCCATTCCCGCCGCTGGGAGGCGGGGTATCAGGAACCATTCCCATTTTCTATCAGATTTTCTCTGTCGCTGGTGTTGTAAACAACTGTTTCCAGCACCTCCGCCTCAGGATTTTGGAAAACTGCTATTGCTATTTGAGTATCCCCTTGACTTTTGGTTTTTTGACATTGGATCGGTAGCTAGGCACACGTTGATTGTGGATTGTTTTAGATTTTGGCTTGGTTTTTTCCTTTGATAAGATGTCCGAGTCTAGTTCAGCTAGCACCAGGGTGTGTATGAAGGATGAATGTAAGGTGAGGCTACCGAAGGCTTCGGTGAACCCTCACACAGTATGCAAGAGTTGCAGGGGACAAATGTGTGCATATGATTTTCGCTGCATAGAGTGCAAAAGCTTGACTGATTCACAATGGAAGGCGTATGAATCCTACGTTCGAAAGTTGGAGCGTGATAGGATCAGGAGGTCTTCCTCCAGGAGTAAGTCGGATAGCAGACAGGGCATTAATGTTTCTCCTTCTAACCCTCCTGTAGAGTTTGCAACTCCTAACCCCGTAGTGTTGCCTTCGGGCCCTCAAGTGGTGTCTGCGGAGGGTAATGCCCTTCCTGTTATTCTGGATTCGTTAAAGAATCTAGAATCCAAAGTGCTTGCCTTAGAAAATAGGCAAAGTGAAGTGAAGTGCAGTGATAGTGCCCCTAGTGAAGTGGAGGGGGCGTCAGATCGGCCCTATAGCGCCTCTAGGCTGGGACCTCTGCCGGATTCCCAGGACTCAGGGAGAGGGCATGTCGAAGGCCGAAGGAGGGTTACAGGGATCCCCCACCGATCTGGCGCTTCCCAGGCTGCTAAGGAGCGTGCGCATGCACGTCTCCTTAAGGATTGTTTTTCTTTTTCCGACGCGTCCTCCCCGCGCAAGGGGTGGGAATCTCGTTTGGATTCGCGGCTTCTGAAGAGGACCTTCCAAGATCAGGATGCTTCACGTCAAGTTCTGTCTGATTTGCGGTCTTCTCCGGAAAGCTTCGCTGCTTTTCCGCCTCAGAAGAAGACTAGGACGTCATCCGACGATGACGCCTTCGAGCGCCCCAGTCGCTCTGGATCCAGGGCAGTCCCAGTGAGAAGGAAGAAGGCGTCCCCTCGCCCCTCGCCTTCTCACAGGCACAGCTCTTCTCCTAAGAAGGAGACTTCTCAGACAGATATCATCCTCGCTATGCAGCGACAACTTGCTGCTTTGCTTAAGCAGAAGGAGGCAGTTCCTCGACGTAGGAAGGATGACAGACTACCGATTAAGAGGACCAGGCAGTCTCCCTCGCCTTCTCCTCGTTCTTCCCTGTCGCCTAGTTTGTCGCCCTCTAGACTTCGTTCTACTCCCCAGTGCTCTTCTAGAGGTGAGGGTAGACGTCTTCTGGCACATGCTCCCTTGGAGAGAGAGACCCCATCGCTTTCGGGGCAAGGATTGCTTTTCTGCTCCTTTGGACGCTCCCCTCTCTTCTCTGCGGGACGATCGGTATTCCGATCTCGACGCTTTTGGTGATGAGGACGTTGCCCCTGTTGGACAGGCGTCAGTGCTGCTCCCCGCTCCGCGTAGTAAGGAACGTGCGTCTTGTCTTTCTGCTGCACTTTGAACTGCTCGTTTCGACGCCCAACGTGACGTTTGTTTTGACGCTCGTCAAGATGCAGGGCCTGACGCTTCGCTGGGCGCTCGTAGGGACGCTTCGCTCGACGCTCGTAGGGACGCTTCGCTGGACGCTCGTAAGGACGCTCGTATGGACGCTGACATGGAGGTTCGTAGACGCTCGGACACTTTTCCCGATGCTACTTTTGACGCTTCTCTGCATCGAGCAACACCGCGTTCTCCACAGGCATTAGTTGCTGATCCTGCGGCAGTGAAAGATTCTGTATTTGGTGCGCTCCCCTCTTCTTCTCGACATCGTTCTGCAATGAGACTCGGGTCTAAAGGTCTTTTGCCCCTTCCCTTTCGGTGGGTGCATTCCTGGTAAGGAAGAAGGGGAGTTAAGCTGTTCTTCTGAAGATGTTGATGAAGAACAACCTTCGACGTCTGCTTCATCGGACTACCAAGTCCTGGCTCGCCTTCTCCGTGACTCATTCGGCGATACCTTCCTACCCTCTGCTCCTCCTTCTCCTCCCTCGCAATTTTCATCTTTGAAAGCTAGCAAGACGTCTGGATTTGTCAAGATGAAGACATTGCTGTCTACCAAGAGAGCTTTCCGTAAGGTCAACACCTGGATGGATTCAAGGAAAGCGCAAGGGAGGACCACCTTCACCCTGCCTCCGTCTAGACTTAGCGGTAAGGCAGGGATGTGGTACGAAACAGGTGAAGAAGTGGGCCTGAAGGTACCTGCATCGGCTCAAGGGGATTTTGCCAGCATTGTGGATGCTCCTAGAAGATCACTTCTTGCTTCGACAAAAGTGTCATGGACGACTTCAGAGCTGGACCATCATTTGAAGGGCCTCTTCCGTTCCTTGGAAGTCTTCAACTTCTTAGACTGATGTTTGGGCGTGCTCGACAACCAGCCTCGTAAACCAGATTCTATTAGCCTCGGGGAGCCATCCAGTGTATTGTCATGCATGGACAAGGCCGTCAGAGATGGCTCGGAGGAGTTAGCCTCGCATTTTTATACATTCAACTTACCTGTCAGATATATACTTAGCTATTTGACTCCGTCGTCCGACAGAAATTCGAATTTCGCGCACACGCTACCGGTAGGTCAGGTGATATACTTACCTGCCGCTGGGTGGCAGGACTAGGAACCATTCCCATGTTCTATCATATTTTTTCTGTTGGCCATACTGGCAACATCGTTGTGGGTATCTCCGGCTGGATTTGTATTTTGCATCGTAATTGATCTTCGTTTGGACTTCTCGGTGACGTATTTGCATTGATTGTACTGGCATACGCGATTGTGGACCGTTTATTGGATTTGATTTGGATTGTTCAACATGATGTCTGATTCTGGAAGTGTGGTGAGAATGTGTGTGAATGTGGGGTGTAAAGTTAGGATGCCGAAGGCATCGGTTGATCCTCATACTATTTGTAAGAAATGCAGGATGTATGAATGTTCCTTTGATAACACTTGTAATGAATGCAAGGATTTGAGTGCGGAAGAATGGAAATCTCTAACTTCATATTTGAAGAAGTTGGAAAGAGACAGGGTGAGGAGGTCTTCTTCCAAAGCCTTGCCTAGTTCTTTATCTAGCGGGGTTATCAGTAATGTTATACCCTCTTCTCCTTTTACTGCCCCATCTAATATAGTTTCTGCTCCTTTAATAGAACCAACAGATTCGGCATCAGAGATTGCTAATCTAAAAGCCGCCCTTCGAAAAATGAAAACCAAAATGGCGGCCATTGAAGGTAAGCAGTGTGAGTTAAGTGCTGTGGATAGTGATATAAGTGTCCCCAGTGCTGTGTAGGGGGCGTCTGATCGTCTCCACAAAAGCGACCGCACCCAGGCCCCTAGACCTCTTTCAAGCTCCCAAGCCCAGAGGAGAAGGGAATGTCAAAAGCCGTATGGAGGGGGTTGTGGAGGATCCCCAACAGTCAGACGTCCCTTCGGCTTTTTCTGTTTCGCCACAGAATGCCAGAGAACGCTACAGAAAAAGCATTCTTCGAGAGTGTTTCTCCTCTTCGGAGAATTCTTCTCCTAAAAGAGGTTGGAGATCGGCGGATCTTTCTCGCCCCCTGAAAAGATGTTGGGATGAGCCCAGGATTACATTGAGTCCTGAACGTTTTCAAGAGGATGATCCTACGGTAATTAAGAAGGCAAAGAATGTGCTTCCTTCCCCCACAGACTTGTGGGAACCGGTAAAAGACCGATCTTCTAGTCCTCTGGTGGACAAGAATGTGGAAACGAATAGAATCCTTCGTACCATGCAGGATTCCATATCTTCTTCTTGTGGGAGTTCTTTCAAGAGACCCTCCTAGAAGGAAAGACGCTTTCCTGCCTATAAAGAAGTCTAGGCTGTCGAGGGGTCAGACTCACCATCAAGATTTGTCATCTTCGGACTTGGAATCGGATTCGTCAGCCTTACATAGACCGAGCAAGATCCGTTCTCCTGTCAGGCGCAAGGCGCCAGCCAGGCGCGAGTTTCCAGTCAGACGTGAGACGCCAGCCAGGCGTGAAGCGTCAGCCAGGCGCGAGACGCCAGACAAGAGCGTCGAGCTTTCTAAGCGCGAAGCGCCAGCCAAGCGTGAAGCACCAGCCAGACGCGAAGCGCTAGCCAGGCGCGAAGTTTTAGTCGCCAGACAGACGCGTCGAGCCTTCCAAGCGCGAGACCTCAGCCAGGCGCATGACGCCAGTTTGGCGTGAGGCGCCAAACAGGCGCGAGGATCCTGTCAGGCGCTGAGACGCCAGCCAGACGCGTGACGCCTCCCAGGAGCGAGGAGCCAGCCAGGCGCAAGGATACTGCTGGGCGCGAGACATTAGCCAGGCGTGTGACGCCAGTTTTGCGCGAGGCGCCATCCAGGCGCGAGGATCCTGACAGGCGCGAGACGCCAGCCAGACACGTGACGCCTCCAAGGAATGAGGCACAGCCAGGCGCGAGACGCCAAGCAGACACCGTGAACGCCTCCAAGGAATGAAGGCACCAGGCCCAGGCGCCAGCAGGCCTTACCAAGGGAGGCCGGCCGACTAGGCGAGGCCAAGTCAGGGCGTGAAGCGACCTACTAATTTGTTTAAGGACGTTGACGTACTTAGTCCTTCCCCTACTAGAAGCATTTCTCCTAGAGAGCCTACTTCTCATGATAGAGAATCGATCAGGAGAGAGCGATCCCCGTCTAACCTTGGCCTTGAAGAGGTTTCTGAAGAAGAAGTCTCTACCAACGAGGGACTTTCTAATTACAAAGTCTTAGCCTCGTTACTTCTCAAGGAATTTGGGGACTCTCTTAGTCCTGCTGCTCCTCCTTCACCGAGATCGCTGTTTTCGAGTACGAAAACGCCGAAATCCTCTGCTTTCTTAAAGATGAAGCCTGCGATTTCAATGAGAAAGGCCCCCCAGTCTTTGGATTCCTGGCTTTTGTCGAAGAAGGAGACTCTTAGAACAGTTTATTGCTCTCCTCCCTCCAAGCTGACAGGGAGGAGAGGAATATGGTATAAGACGGAAGAAGCTATGGGCTTGATGCTCCCCTCTTCTGCGGATTCAGATTTCTCTAGCTTAGTAGAGTCAGTTAGAAGACAGTCTCTAAATTCTGCAAAGGCGTCTTGGAGTATGTCTGAATTAGATCAGCACCTTAAGGGAATATTCCACGTATTAGAAGTTTTTAACTTCTTGGATTGGTCCCTTGGAGTGCTGGCTAAAAAGACGAGTGAGCCAGATTTTCTTGATCTGGACACCTTACACAGTGTCCTATCTTGTATGGATAAGGCTGTGCAAGATGGTTCTGGTGAGTTAGCTGCCCTGTTCGGATCGGGAGTGGTAAAGAAAAGATCTCTTTACAGTTCCTTTCTGACAAAAGGAGTTTCTCCTTCACAGAGGTCCGCCCTGCTTTTCGCACCTCTGTCAGAGCATCTGTTTCCTTCGCCTTTAGTAAAGGATATTTCGAGATCCCTTTCGGAAAAGGCAACGCAGGATCTTCTAGTGCAATGCACGAAGAAGAATAGACCTGCAATTCCTATTCAGAAGAAGGTTTCTCGTACTCCAGTGGTGCCCTTTCGTGGAGTGTCCTCGACTCGACCTACTACGAAGAGAAAGCCCTTCGACAAGCGAGGAAGGTCTTCCTTCCGCTCTTTTAAAAAGAGCAAGTAGCAGCCATGTCCTCCAAGCACAGGTAGGGGCCAGACTTCAACACTTTGTGGAGGCCTGGTCCTTAAGAGAAGCAGATCCCTGGACTCTGTCTGTTCTACAGAAGGGTTACATCATTCCCTTCGTAGACAGACCTCCTTTAGCAACATCTCCGAAGGATTTGTCGACGAGATACAAGGAGACCCGTTCTGGATGTAAGCATCCTGAACCGGTACGTGGAGAAAATGAAGTTCTCCATGGAAACTTCAGCTTCGGTTCTGTCAGCCCTACGTCAGGGAGATTGGATGGTCTCCCTGGACCTTCAGGATGCTTACTTTCACGTTCCGATTCACCCATCGTCAAGAAAATACCTCAGATTTGTAGTACAAGGACAAATCTTCCAGTTCAGGGCCTTGTGCTTCGGCCTATCAACCACTCCTCAGGTATTTACGTATCTGATGAGGAACGTGGCCAAATGGCTTCATTTAGAAGGGATCAACATCTATAAATGTATTATCGAATGATTTGGCTAATCCGGGCCAAGTCGGAGAAACTATGTTTGGAGGACCTACAGACTACTTTGAACCTGACAAGGACGTTAGGATTACTCGTGAACCTCGAGAAATCTCAGATGGTCCCCAACCAGAACTTAGTTTATTTGGGGATTCGGATGGATTCGGATGGATTCTCGGGGTTTTCGGGCTTTTCCTTCCCAGGAAAGAATTGCTCGGGGCTTACAGAAAGTCTCGAGCTTCCTAGAGAAAGAACTGAGTTCAGTGAGGGAATGGTTAAGCCTTCTGGGAACCCTTTCCTCACTAGAACAGTTCATTTCTCTAGGAAGACTCCACCTACGCCCTCTTCAGTTCTTCTTAAGAAGAATTTGGAGTTGGAAGAACGGGCAACTTTCAGACACTTTCGGAATTCCTCTGGAAGTGAAGAATCATATAAGTGTGCTTTATACCCGTGGAAAAGAACGAGGGCTTGTCTCTAGAGGTTCGGAATCCAAACCTAATCTTGTTCTCAGACGCTTCAGAGAAGGGATGGGGAGCGACTCTAGGGACAAAGAAGTATCAGGCCAATGGAGGAAGGATCAACAAGACTGGCATATAAACTCCAAAGAACTTTTTTGCTGTTCTCCTAGCCCTAAAAGCCTTTGAAACAGAAGTAATAGGTCAAGTGGTACAGGTCAACGCGGACAACACCACAGCGTTGGCCTATATCAGGAAACAAGGGGGGACTCACTCTTTTTCTGTTCCAGATAACAAAAGAGCTGTTATATTGGACGAAAGACAAGAATGTGACTCTCCTCACAAGATTCGTGAAAGGAGAGAAAAATGTCAGAGCAGACAGGCTAAGCAGGTTAAACCAAGTGCTCCCCACAGAGTGGGACCCTTCACAATTCAGGTTTGTCAAGCTCTGTGGTCCCTGTGGGGCAGTCCCTCAAAATAGACCTATTTGCCACCTTTCCTATCCAGAAGGATAGAGAACTTCTGCTCCTTATTGGAAGACCCAGAGCTATAGCGGTGGATGCCATGCTGCTGGACTGGGCAGGCCTAGATGCCTACGCCTTTCCCCCCTTCAAAAAATGTTTAGGAGTGGGTTTTAAAAAAAGTTTGTGGCGTCAAAAGGGATGAGACTAGCACTCGTCGCCCCCTTTTGGCCGTCTCAAGATTGGTTCACAGAGGTACAGGAATGGACGGTGGACTTCCCAAGATCTCTTCCATACAGGAGAGATCTCAAACAACCCCATTTCGAGAGGTACCATCAAAACCTCCCCGCTCTCTCTCTGACTGCCTTTCGACTATCGAAAGGCTTGTCAGAGCGAGAGGCTTTTCAAGCAAAGCTTCGAAAGCAATTGCTAGGGCCCGAAGATCCTCAACTATTCGGGTCTACCAATCCAAATGGGATGTTTTCAGAAGATGGTGTAAGAAGAATAAACTGTCCTCCTCCGATACCTCTGTGACCAACATTGCTGATTTTTTTATTTTCCTTAGGGAGGAATCTCAATTATCAGTTTCAACCATTAAGGGTTATCGGAGTATGCTCTCTGCTGTTTTTCGAAACAGAGGTTTGAAGATAGCAGAAGATAAGGATCTCCACGACCTTATTAGATCATTTGAAACCTCAAAAACCATTTCTCCTCGTACTCCGAACTGGAACTTTGATGTGGTTCTAAAATTCCTGTCGTCAAATAGATTTGAGCCTCCTCACAACGGGTCGTTTAGGGATCTAACGAGAAAATGTATTTTCTTGTTGTCCCCTTAGCGGACTGCGAAAAGAATTAGTGAAATACACGCTCTAGATTCCTCGAGTAGGATTTAAGACTGATGCGGCAATTTGTTCTTTCCAGACTCTGTTTCTGGCCAAGAAACGAGAACCTTCAAAACCCTGGCCAAAGAGTTTTGAAGTTAAAGGACTTTCAAATCTCGCAGGAGAGGAATTGGAAAGATCATTATGTCCAGTTAGAGCCCTGAAGTTTTATCTAAAGAAGAAGAACGAACTCAGGGGATGTAAACAAAGCCTGTGGTGTGCAGTTCAGGATCCTAGTAGACCATGTAACGCATTTTTGTTAGGAGCATTATTACTGATGCTCATAGTAACTGCACTGAGGACTCTTTCAGGACTCTCCGAGTGAAGGCTCTTGAGGTTAGAGCTGTGGCCACTTCATTAGCTTTTCATAAGAACATGTCTTTAAAAAACATTGTGGATGCGACTTACTGGAGGTGTGATTCAGTTTTCGCATCGCACTACCTTAAGGACGTTAAAGTGACATATGAAAAGTGTTTCTCTCTGGGTCCTTTTGTATCAGCGGATACAGTGCTGGGGCTGGGAACACATAACGATCCTTAGAAAATTTTGTATTTGTATTTTAATTTTTTATGGTACATAGATCTACCTTGTGAGACGGGTTGTTGGTTTTCTGCTGACTAGAATGGTTGTTGTCGCACGGGCGTCCTTGCTTGGGTCAGTAGGGAATCAAGAGACGTCTTACTGGCTAGATTGTACAATTTTTTTTTTTTTTTTTTTTTTTTTTTTTTTTTTTTTTTTTGTACTTTTAAGTGTACGAATGTTTGTGATTCGAGTTTGTGGTTGTTTGCAAGGAGTTAGGAGATAACTTCTTGCAACCTTAGAACTAACATGGTTAGGTCAAGGTGATCGGGATCGGTGTTGTGCTCCTTGTATAAGGTTCTTGTCAAGTAAGTGGATAAGCACCCATTGACATAGTCCTTCCAGGCTCTGCCGAGTAAGCGGATAAGACCCCTTTGGCAGACCTACAAGAACTCTTAGCATAGATCAATTATCTCGTGAGGCTCTTGAGACTGACTAGACTCCTGGATTGTATTCATGAAGTCTTCAGTCTAAACAGGTAGGAACCAAGGTTTTATTTATTTATTACCTACAACGATTGTTGTGATTCCTGTTTGAATCTGTATTTAGCTGTCTCTGACCCACCTCCAATGGTGTGAATCAGCCAAGTATATATCTGACAGGTAAGTTGAATGTATAAAAATGATATTGTTATGATACAATAAAGTTTTATACATACTTACCTGGCAGATATATACGATTTATACCCACCCTACCTCCCCTCAGGAGACAGGCGGTATAGAAAAAATATGATAGAACATGGGAATGGTTCCTAGTCCTGCCACCCAGCGGCAGGTAAGTAGATCACCTGACCTACCGGTAGCGTGTGCGCGAAATTCGAATTTCTGTCGGACGACGGAGTCAAATAGCTAAGTATATATCTGCCAGGTAAGTATGTATAAAACTTTATTGTATCATAACAATATCATTTTTGCACAGGTGTGTTGAAAAAGAGAGCGCTATTTTGCAACTTTGCAGCTAAGTCTGTCTCTCCCTCGCAGAAGGCAGAGCTTTTGTTTGCTCCCTTTTCGAGCCATCTCTTCCCCCAGGCTATGGTAAAGGATCTGGCGGTCAGTCTACAAGAAAAGGCCACGCAAGATCTTTTGGCACAGTCGTCACGACGCTCTGCTGGCCCTTCCACGTCTTCAGGAAGTCAGTCTCTTAAAAGGCAAAAGCCCTTTCGTGGAGGAACATCAGCTAGATTTTCCCCCCGAGGAAGAAGCCTTCCTAGAGGAAGAGCCCCTGCTAAGTCTAGGGGCAAGAAATGAGAGATCCGTCCTTCAGTCGCCGGTAGGAGCCAAGCTACGGTTGTCCGTGGAAGCCTGGAGAGAGAGAGAGGCGGACATCTGGTCTCTCAACATCCTAGAGAAAGGATACAAAATCCCTTTCGTAAAGCCGCCCCCGCTATGTACAACTCCCAGGGACTTGTCCCCGTCGTATCGTCAGGAGAAACGAAAGATACTTTTCGATCTGCTCGAGCAGATGCTCGAGAAGGGAGCAGTGGAACAGGTCTTAGACCTGGAATCACCAGGATTTTACAACAGATTGTTCCTGGTTCCAAAACAGTCGGGAGGTTGGCGGCCGGTATTGGATGTAAGTTGTCTGAACCTCTCTGTAGAGAAGCAGATGTTCAAGATGGAGACACCTCTGTCAGTTCTTGGGGCCTTAAGACCTGGAGATTAGATGGTATCACTCGACCTTCAGGACGCTTATTTCCACGTCCCGATACATCCCCAATCAATGAAGTACCTTCGATTCGTCCTGAAAGGGAAGGTATTTCAGTTCAGGGCTCTTTTTGTTTCGAACTGAGTACGGCCCCGTTTGTGTTCACCATCTTGATGAAGAATGTGGCGAGGTGGCTCCATCTCAACAACATCAGGATCTCTCTCTATCTGGACGACTGGCTCATACGAGCTTCTTCGCAAACCCGGTGCCTGGAGGATCTGCAAACGACTTTGACCTTAGCTACGTCCCTGGGACTTCTGGTAAACTTCGAAAAGTCACATCTGACCCCAACACAGTCCATCGTGTATCTGGGGATTCAGATGGATTCAGTGGCTTTTCGAGCTTTTCCGTCCCAGGAACGTCAGCAACAAGGCTTAGAGAAAGTATCAGCCTTTCTACGGAAGGATTCATGCTCGGTGAGGGAATGGATGAGTCTGCTGGGGACCATTTCCTCGCTGGAGAAGTTTGTTTCCCTGGGGAGGCTGCACCTCAGACCTCTTCAGTTCTTCGTGTCGGACAGCTGGACAGACAAGAACAACCTCGACATGATTTTGACCATTTCAGAAGAGGTAAGGAGCCATCTAAGATGGTGGCTCGATCCGTTGAAGCTGTCAGAGGGAATTTCCCTCAAGCTTCGGAACCCCGACCTAATGTTGTTCTCCGACGCGTCATCCGCAGGATGGGGAGCAACACTTGGGGGGAGGAAGTGTCAGGCACCTGGAGAGGGGAACAGGTAGCCTGGCATATCAACATCAAAGAGCTGGCAGTGATCCAGTTGGCGCTCCAGTTCTTTCAAGACAAAGTCTCCCGTCGCGTAGTCTAGGTCAACTCGGACAACACCACAGCCCTGGCATACTTGAAAAAGCAAGGAGGAACGCACTCTCGCTCCCTGTTCGCTCTAGCGAAAGAGATTCTCTAATGGGCGAAAGCAAGAGAAGTCACGATCCTAACAAGGTTCATTGCCGGAGTCGAGAACGTCCGTGCGGATCTCCTCAGTCGGCAAGGACAACTGCTGCCGACAGAGTGGACCCTTCATCAGGAGGTATGCCAGGAGCTGTGGGGTCTTTGGGGATGTCCTCTAGTGGACATTTTTGCGACATCGAGGACAACGAGACTTCCTCTCTATTGCTCCCCTGTTCTGGATCCGGGAGCAGTAGCAGTAGACTCCCTGCTTTGGGATTGGACGGGCCTGGACCTCTATGCATTTCCCCCGTTCAAGATACTGGGAAAAGTGATGAGAAAATTTGCAGCTTCAGAAGGGACGAGGTTGACGCTAATCGCCCCCTTTTGGCCCGCAGCAGACTGGTTCACAGAGGTAATGTCCTTCCTGGTAGACTTTCCGAGATCGCTTCCGTCGAGGAGAGATCTACTCAAACAGCCCCACTTCGAGAGGTACCACAAAAACCTCTCCGCTCTGAGTCTGACTGCGTTCAGACTATCCAAAAGCTGGACCCAGAGCGCGAGGAGTTTTTTCCAAAACCTGTGGCTAAAGCTATCGCCACCGCAAGGAGGCCTTCATCAATCGCTGTGTACCAATCGAAGTGGGCAGCTTTTAGGAGCTGGTGTAAGAAGAAGGGCGTTTCCTCTACCACGACCTCTGTGAGCCAGATCGCCGACTTTCTCCTTTATCTCAGACAAGATTTGAAGTTAGCAGTGTCGACAATTAAGGGCTACAGAAGCGTTTTATCTGTAGTCTTTCGCCATAGAGGACTAGATCTAGCGAATAACAAAGATCTTCACGATCTATTGAGATCACCAAGGTGCCTCTTCCTAAGTTGCCTTCTTGGAGCTTAGACGTGGTCCTTAAGTTTTTGATGTCGGGTCGCTTTGAACCTATTCACGCTGCGTCTTTTCGAGACTTGACGAGAAAGACTGTTTTCCTAACTGCTCTGGCGACGGCGAAGAGAGTTAGCGAAATACAAGCAATAAGTAAGCACGTCGGCTTCAAAGGGCATAATGCTGTCTGCTCTTTGGGGATGATGTTTCTGGCAAAAAATGAAAATCCCTCCAACCCTTGGCCTAAGTCTTTCGAGATCAAGGGTATGGCAGAGATCATTGGTCAAGAGCCAGAAAGAGTCCTGTGTCCTGTCAGGGCTCTAAGATCATACCTGCGGAGAACGAAGAATTGTAGAGGTTCTTCTGAGAAATTATGGTGTTCAGTCAAGAGACCAGATATGCCTATGTCCAAAAATGCACTGGTATTCTTCTTGAGGGACACCATAAAGGAGGCGCACTCATCATGCAATGACAGTGACTTGAGATTGTTAAAGGTGAACGCCCACGAGGTGAAGGCTATTTCGACCTCGATAGCCTTCCAGAAAAATATGGCTCTCAACGACATTTTGAGTGCCACCTTTTTGGAGGAGTAACTCAGTGTTCGCCTCGCACTACCTACGGGAGGTGAGAACGACGTACGAGAACTGTTACTCTCTAGGGCCATACGTCGCTGCAGACACTATTTTGGGGGCAGGAAGTAGCACTCATCCTTTTCCATAGAAAAGGGTAGGTGAGTTTTTAATCTTTGCATTGTTTTTGGTTGTAGGGTCGGCCACCGAATGCAGACTTCCCTTCCGTTAGCCTTTATATGTGGGAGTTATTTTGTTAGGCTAACTTAGGTGGTGGTTTTACTTCGTTGCCCTCAGAAGTATGGTCATGGTCTAGTCACATTGTGGTCACGTCCCCGTTGACAGATTATCTGGAGCGCACCAACTACACAGGTCACTACCTTGTTGGTAACTCTAGTAAAGCAGAAGCAGGCTTGGGTGACAGTAATCACGAAGTCAGCTATGCTAACAGGTAAGGAACCAAGATGTCAATCATCTACATGTACAGTAGTACCTCGAGATACGAAAGGCTCAACTTACGAAAAATCCAAGTTACGAAAGCCAATACGAAAAATTTTACTGCTCTACATACGAAAAGTTTTCAAGATACGAAAGGTTGTTGCTATAAAGTCCAGAGATTCGCCCTGACCACCGAGAACAATTTTAAAACTCCCGCGCCGCCAACTGAGTAAACTCGCCACCATCCTCCCGCTCTCCCATTGGTTCCTGATGCTAGTCACCCCATAAGGTCCTGCTCTCCTATTGGTCAGCATCTACCCCTTGTGCTTTAAGTATTCTATTGGTAAAAGGTTGCTGTAAATTGAAAAACTTAGCATTCATGCAATACATTTAATAAAAAAAAACATTAGGTAAAGATAGAATAAAGAATAGAAATGAATGGTTATTATACTGTTTGGTAGTTTCAGTAGTTGAAGAGAGATAATGAAAATTTATGGCTTACTGTGTAAAAGTGATTGCTTCCAAACAGACGTTTGGAAGCTTTTTTTTGTTTTTTTGTTTATTATAGTTAATGGTTACTTAATAATTATTTGAAATGAGTACATGCAATACATTTAATAAAAAAAATGTGAATTAGATATCATAAAATATAAAATAAATCAGACTGCCAACAAATACGCATTTTTTAGAATTCTTCTTCTGTTTTATTATTACGTTACGTATATGTATTACATATGTTTCGTTATAGCTGTCAGTAACTCGGTATCTCTGTTAGGTAAAGATAGAATTAAGAATAGAAATGATGGTTTATTATACTGTTTTTTGGTGGTTTCATTAGGTTTAAGAAGAGATACTAATGACAATTTATGGCTTACTGTGTGCTAGGAAAAATGATTGCTTGGCGCTCGTTCCATACTCGTAAGACGGGTAAGAGCTGAATGTAAACAATCGATTGGAAGGTTTGTTTTTTGTTTGTTTGTGTATTATAGTTAATGATTAATTAATAATTATTTGAAATGAGTACTTACTGATTATTTATACATTTTATTGGCATATTCTAAGCTTTTAGCTCTTAGGTTTAGATGTCAGAATCATAGACTAGGCTACAGTAGCAACCGCTAACATAGGCTAGGCTTATTGCTAAGGGACATATGCCAAAGTCCTAATATATGCAGTAAAAATGGGGTTGAACATTATATGCAGTTGAATAATACTCAAGTATGTACAGTATTTTGCCTTTTTGGAGTCATATTTTCTTCCGTCGTAACCCTAGAACATGTGTTTTAGGCCTGGAAATATAATTTACTGGGGTGTTTTTGGAGGGCTTGGAACGGATTTAGCCATTTTACATGTAAAATGTGTTCCAAGATACGAAAAACTCTTGATACGAAGGCCGTCTTGGAACGGATTAATTTCGTATCTCGAGGTACCACTGTACATGTGTAAATTGAACACAAACGAGAATCCAATCTCAGGATAATTAATTCAATATGAATGTAATCGAACAGGAATGAAGATCAGCTTCTGTCCGACTTCTGGAATCAGCTGATGGCGAATACGAGTTGCGTCGCCGTATCCAACTCATTCTTGTCCTGCTTGGCTAGCATGACTAGCGTAACAACTCTTCCTCACGTATGCCATATTTTGTCGTCTTGAAGGAGACATGTTTTCAACTATGTTGACATTTAACATAGTCAATAATGGTATCTTGTGCCATATAGTCGGATATCATAAGGAATTCGTTTGTATGACGTCTTCATCCGTTTAACAGGCTAACTGCTGTCAGTAATTACATTATGCTTGTGTCAATTACAGTTACAAAAATAATTACCAGTTGTATTATCAAATTACAGTGACAACTGAAATTAATATTAATCCTAATAAATTTACATTTATTTACCTTAAAATATGTAATTTATTACTATTCAATTAAATTACAATTACACAAGCTTGTCGTCAAAACAGCACTGTTGTAGGGAGGCATGGCTTAGACAGTGATGCCGACTAATCTATTTCCTTGGCTCCAGATTCAACCATATCACTTGGTCTTGGCTAATGTTTTTGTTCCTAGTTAGTATAAGTGAATATCTGGATACTTAACTTATATGGAACGAAGTCATATTGTTCGTCTTACGACGTAATTTAAGGTAAAAATTTTAGCGATTCCGTTCGTTTTCACTCGTTTTCATAGGTATTACAAACCTTATTATGTAATCTTTTGTCGGTGAAAACAACAGTAAATGAGCTCTTTCATGCTATTATGTTTTTTTTATCATGGCTGCGTTTGAATTCATACAAAGCTTGTGACTTTTATCCAGATTGCTGATGCACGTAATATTGCCTTATCAGCTTCAGCTACATTTATAACATTAATACAGTAATTACTGTCGCACGCGGATGAATACAATAAACGGATGTTGCTATCGGATTCGATTACTGTTGCACGCGGATGAATACATTAAGTGATGTTGCTATCGGATTCATTCGTATTAGCAACAAAATTCTCATTCGGTTGTTCATAGCTGTATGCAGTTATACGAGTACATATTATCATTTAGATAATACTTTTTAATTTAGAAGAGGGTGCAAATTTATGGAGGTGGAGATGTTAGACGATTGTAATTCTCTCTCTCTCTCTCTCTCTCTCTCTCTCTCTCTCTCTCTCTCTCTCTCTCTCTCTCTCTCTCTCTCCTGATTTCATATTCTGTCTATTCATCTTATTTTCCACCCTCTCCTAACACTTGATTCATTGTGCAACAGAGGTTTTTTTTTCTTCCTGTTACACCTTTCAGACACTTTTCTGTCGATTTCCTTTCAGCGCTGAATGACCTCATAGGTCCCAATACTCGGCCTTTGGCCTAAATTCTATTTTGTTCATGAAACTTACCTGTCAGATATATATATAGCTGTATTTTCTTAAGTCCGACAGAATTTCAAAAACTTCCGGCACATGCAGTGGTCGGCCAGGTGGTTAGTACCCATTCCCGCTGCTGGGAGGCGGGTATCAGGAACCATTCCCATTTTCTATTCATATTTTTTTCTGTCGCCGGTACTGTAAACACCTGTTTTCAGTACCTCCGTCTTGGGATTTTGGAAACTTCATTGCCGCTAAGCATCCTAATTGTCTTTTGATTTATTTACTTGGATTTGTGGCTAGGCATACGCTATCATAAATTGATTTGAATTTGATTCATTTTTGCATAAGATATCTGAATCTAGTTAGGCTAGTTTCAGAGGGTGTTGTCTGCAAAGATAGGGTGTGGCTACCGAAAGCTTCGGTAGATCCGCACTTGGTATGCACGAGGGGTACGGGTCTTTCTTCTTTGTTGAGATTTGTCATGTAAGGAGTGTGAGACTTTGTCTAAGTCCGTAAGGAAGACGTATGATTCGTATGTACGCAATTAATCAGTAAACAAAAGTCAGGGTAGTGAACCTGCTAACCTTCCTGTAGACTTTATTTTGCCTAACCCTGTAGTATGGCCTACGGGCTATGAGCTTATGTCTGCGAGAGGTAATGCCCTTTACGTTATAGATTCCATCTGTATCTTGGAATCTAAAGTGCTCGCTCTCCAATCATTGTTGTGAAGTGTAGTACCCCCTTCTGTAGTTGCTACGCCTAACCCTGTAGTGTTGCCTTCGGGCCCTAAAACAGTGTCTGTAGAGGGTAATGCCCTTTCTCTGATACTTTATCGATTCGTAACTTAGAATCGAAAGTGCTTGCTTTAGAGAGCAAAAGTGAAGTGGCTAAGTGCAGTGACAGTGACCCTTGTGTAGTGGAGGGTGCGTCAGATCGGCCTCATTTCGCCTCTAGGCCGGGACCTCTGCTAGACTCCCAAGAACACAGTGAGAGAGCATGTCGAAAGCCGAAAGAGGGTTACGAGGAACCCCCACCGATCTGACGTGCCTTCGGCAGACCTGAAGATACTCCCAGGCTGCCAAAGTGCGTGCACGTGCACGAACCCTGAAGGATTGCTTCTCGTCCTCCGAAGCATCCTCCCCGCGCAGGGGTTGGAGCTTTCGGAAGGACTCGCACCCTCTAAATAGAAGCTTTATAGAAGAGGACGCTTCACGTTCTCTCTCTCTCTCGTCATGCATTGCAGTGAGAAGTAAGAAGGCGAACGTCGCCTGAACACGTGTACGTCTTTGCACCGAGAAAAAGGGAAGTAGAAGTCATAGTAACAGGACGCTTTAGAGCGCGGACGTCCTAGCTTTGTTGCTGTGAGAATAAGAAGGAGTTCCCTCGCCCCTCGTATTCTCACACGATCAACCCTTCTCCTGAGACTGCTTCGTGCAGTCGGATTTCTCTCCAAGATGTCTCTGAAGGCAGTTTCTCTCACTTGTTTTGACGCCTGTCAGGAGCGTGACGCTTTTCTGCACGCTTCTTTTGACGCTCGGCTTGAACGGGATGCTCGGATGGACGGCAGGCGTGCGCAGGTGCACGCCAAGCGCGTGCCAAGTGGACGCCGAGCGCGCCCCAGTGGATGCCGAGCGTGCGCCACGCGCCAGCGCACGCCAAGTGTGTTGCCTGGCTGAACGTTTCTGTTGAACTCTTCAAGCTGATTTGGGCCTAAAGATTTTTTACCTCTACCTTCGGTGATCCCTTCTACCTCACCTGCAAAGAATGTGAAGTAAGCAGTGCTTCGGAGGAAGCTTAAAGTGAACAGGCAACTTCGTCTTCGAAACCCAGCAAGACCACGGGTTTCGTGAATTCAAGAGGTCTCTGTCAGTTAATATTGCTTTTCGCAAAGTCCAGGATTGGATGGAGTTAAGGAAAGCTCAAGGGAAGATCTCTTTTGCTCTACCGCAGTCAAGACTTTGTGGTAAGGCAGCTACGGGGTATGTAAAAGCTCGACGTCCTGCACGTCATGACGTTCGACAACATTCAGTAGGATTCTTGCAAAGGCACTCATCAAGAGGACGCTCTTCAGGAAAGCGCAAGACAGGACTTCCTTTGCCATACTGCCAATAAATTTAAGCGCTAGCAGGCATTCGTTGTGATACGGGAGAGGAAGCTGTTTGGAGAGTTCCTTCCTCTTCCCAGGATATTTTGTAAGCTTTTTAGTCCATCTGAAAGGGCTTTTCAGATGATAGTTTTTGTTAGTTCCTTGTTCGGGACTACGCTGCTATATTTCCTAATTCAGCTATAGATATGTCTGCCAGGTAGGTATGAACAAACTTTATTGTATCATAACAATATCATATTTTGCCTTTCGTTATTTTACTACTGGTTGGTTCAAGTCATATACGCATGCTGTAGTTACCTCTACGGATGGTAACCGAGAGGTCTATTATTTTAAGGGCATTTAATCGGTACTCCCTGCAGCCTTCCAGGAGTTTCCGATTTATCTTTTACAGTTTTATGGTAGTGTTATGACGACACAAATGCAGCTCTATATTTACCGTTTTCTGTTTCGCTTAAATATACCAGCTTGAGAGTCTCTTTCTGCTCAAATAACAGACCTATTCCTTCGTAGAATGGAGTAGCTGGCAACTCAGGCATAAGAGTAGAGACGACGAATGTAAGCTGCTGTCACTGAACTCCAACCGAGCCAGTACCAGCTAGTTCGCTGTCATGCGCGGTTGGTTACGTCTCTCTCTCCTGCGGGATTGACTGGCTAACCGTATCTCTGCGTGGGCGGTTACGTCTCTCTCCTGCGGGATTGACTGACTAACTGTATCTCTGCCCTACAATCACGGACTTTAGCCTAAGATTGAGGGGATTTCTAACATGCATGAATAAACATTGCCTTCGTTTTGCGTAACTAGGTTCAACATAGATATTTCTTTCTTTCGGTGCTCGTTACCGCACTGTAATAGGACTACGAGTCTACTGCGACATAGCACTATTATATGCTTTCCTGCTTAGGTAAAGCGCAGCCTTATTAGGGAAGTAAGCATGTTTGGTGAGGGAATGGATGAGCCTGCTGGGGACCATTTCCTTCCTGAAGAAGTTTGTTTCCCTGAATAGACTGCAATTCAGACCTCTACAGTTTTTTCCTATCGGAAAACTGAAATATTATCCAAGATCTAGAAATGATTCTGAACATCTTTCAGTGCTTCGAGTATCACCTGAGGTGATAGCAAGAAGGGGCCAGGCATCTGGAGAGGGTTTCAGATGTCCTGGCACATAATCTGAAAGAATTGGAAGCAATTCGGTCGTCCCTCCAGTCCTCGAAGAACGAGTTTTTGGAACCAGTGGTCCAGATCAACTTGGACAATTCCACAGCTCTCTCATATCTTAAGAAGTATCATCTCTCTGGCCCTGTTAGAGTTTACGAGAAAGAGCCTATTATGACAACAGGCATAGAACGTAACGATCCTCAAGAGGTTCGTTACAGGATTGCAAAAGTCCATAAGAATCTTCTCGATCGACGGCAGCAACTACTGACTTCCGAGTGGAATCTTTGATTGGAAGTATGTTGAGAGTTGTGGAGACCTTAGGGACGTCCTTTCATACATCTCTTCGCTATGTTGAGGACGAAGAGGCTTCATCTACTCTGCTCCCTTATTCTCGATCCGGGAGCGTTAGCATTACACGCCATCCTATGGTATTGAACGGGGATGGATGTTTAGTCTCTTTTCCTCTTTTCAAACTCTTAGGAAGATTACCGTCTTCCCTTTCTGTCTGAAGAATGGGATAAGCTGGCAGTCACAACTATTAAATAATACGCAAATATGTTGTTGACGGCCTTTGGGCTCAGAGTTTTGCATCTGTCAAATAGCAAAGCCCTTCACGATCTTTGAGGTCTGGGGAATCTCGAAACTCGCTCTCCATCTACTTTTTGTCTCACCTGTTTTCTTGGAGTCAGACGCTCGTGCGAGATCAGGCGACATTTAGTAGCCCTGAGTTTCTTGTTGACGAAGTCGGTTGCGTTGATACACCCCCGATGATCGTGTAACATGAGACCAGGTTGGACTGTCAGGCATTCGTCCTTCGGGACTGAATCGCCTTTTTGCTCCGTGCTCCTTTCTCCTGGCACCAGAAGCTCGAGTCAGGAGTTGGCTCATGAGTTGATTCGCTGATGACGTTGGGTTGCGTTGATACACCCCCAAGGTTTGCTTAGCTTGAATCGCCCAGGCAGTCCAGACACTCATCCTTCAGCGAAGAATAGTGCATTATAGTCTTCAGGGTACAGCCTTGCTGTCCTTGATTCGTCTGACTGGTCACCTGGTCGGTCACCTGACTTTAGTACAGACGAACTGACTGTGCATGTCCCGATCGAAGCTTCCAATATGGAACTTAGACGTAGTCTGAAGTTCTTGATGTCAAAGCATTTCGAACCTCTCCTTTCTGTTAACTTATTGCATGTGACCAGAAAGGCCTATTTTCTAACCACTCTAGATACAACAAAGAGGGTTAGTGAGGTTTTAAGCCATTGTTAGACGTTTTGGCTTTAGGGAACACAATGCGGTGTGTTCTCTAAACCTTCCGTTGTGGCCTAAGAATGGAAACCTGTCTAGTCCTTGGGCCAGGAGCTTGGAATCAAGGGATGGCACAAGTTATTGGGCAAGAGCCAGAGAGAGTCCTGTGCCCTGTCGGGTCTTTCAAGTTTTATTTACATAAAACTAAAGAAAGTCGAAGTCCTTTGGACAATCTGCAGTGTTCTGAAAAAGGCCAGACTTGCCCATATCAAAGAACACCCTGGCTTTATTGTTAAGGAGTTCTTTCAAAAAAGGCTCTTTCATTGTGTTTGAACAAAGATTTGAAGTCTTTTGATCTGAATTTTCATGAGGTGAGGGCGCGGCCTCGGAAGCATTTCAACAGAGCATGGCACTCAGTAACATCCTGAGTACCACGTTTTAGCGAAGCAACTCTGTGTTCGCTTCACACTCCCTGCGGGATGTGAAGATGGCATATGACATCTGCTGCTTGCTAGGGCCATACGTGTCTGCAGACACAATCTTTCTTGGGGGCAAGAAGTACCACTCATCCTATCCTGTAGAAAAGGGTTAGGAAGAGCTCTTAATTTAGTTGTTGTGTCGCCGCCAATGGCGACTTAACTCTTAAGCCTTAGTTAAAACACCTTAACTTTGGCTAGGTTGGTCAGGTGGTGATATATATATATATATATATATATATATATATATAATATATATATATATATATATATATATATATATATATATCTATATATATATATATATATATATATATATATATAACATATACATATACATATACATATACTATACTATACATCTACATATACATATCATATACATATCTACATATATATATTATATAATTATATATATATAATATATATATATATATATATATATATATATATATATATAGTATATATATATATTTATTTATTTTATTTTTTTTATTCTTAGCCCTCATGATATGGTCAATATGGTCTAGTCACATTGTGGTCACGCCCCCGTTGACAGATCATCTGGAGTGCACCAGCTATATAGGTCTGTACCTCGCTGGTAACTCTAGTAAAGCAGAAGCAGACTTGGGTGACAGTAATCACGAAGTCAGCTATGCTAACAGGTGGAACCAAGATGTAAATCATCTGCATGCCTTTGTTTCCCATAATCCTTCTATTCTGTCCCTTCCCACCTCCAACGGTGGGATTCAGCTATATATATATCTGACAGGTAAGTTTCATGAACAAAATGATATTGTTATGATACAATAAAGTTTGTTCATACTTACCTGGCAGATATATATAATCAAGTACCCACCCACCTCCCCTCAGGGGACAGTGGGAATAAAAATATGAATAGAAAATGGGAATGGTTCCTGATACCCGCCTCCCAGCGGCGGAAATGGGTACTAACCACCTGGCCGACCACTGCGTGTGCCGGAAGTTTTTGAAATTCTGTCGGACTTCAGAAAATACAGCTATATATATATCTGCCAGGTAAGTATGAACAAACTTTATTGTATCATAACAATTATCATTTTAAACCCAACAATCTCGCTGTCTGACTGCACGCTGCTGCCTACGCCAGCTGCGTGAGAGATAGAGGAATTCTTATTTGCAATGTAGTGGCAATTCTAATAACTAACCCCATCGTAAAATCGATTTAACGCAAGTCAATTACTGTAGCTTCAATACGGACTCTATTCATGTTCACTTCTTGAATAATTTTCCTGATTGTCTAGTGTTTGTCAGATTATTGTGGGGAACAGAGTCTGTCTAGTTTTCTCTCTTGCCCATTTTTTTTTTTTTTTTTTTTTTTTTTAAACTTATGTCTTTACACAATCTTCTTTATCTGGTCATTCTTCAGATGTCGCTTCAGAGCCTTCTTGCTCATCCTGTTTTCTTTGCCAATAACACAGCAGAGCAAGAGTTTTCATCGTTTCATCCTGAAATTTGTAGATTTCAACCTCTCTCTCTCTCTCTCTCTCTCTCTCTCTCTCTCTCTCCTCTCTCTCTCTATCTCTCTCTCTCTCTCTCTCTCTCTCTTTTCAGGGTTAAAGGAAGCAATTTTGGAGGGGCTTCCATCTTAGCACCTTCCACGAGTCCTGTAGTTCTCAGGCTGCTGGCGTTGATGCTTCAAGGCAGTATCCGCAACTCCGTATTTTCATCCTTACTTATTTTGAGACATAATGTGTCCTCCGTAGTTCTTGCAGGGGCTACGGCAGTTGGAGATTCATCTGCGCCATCGTTGACTGTATCGATACCGGTTGTGTCATCAGCCACTCTTTTCATAGGGTAGTTAGTAATCTTCCTTCTTCGTTCCCATTTATATACCTTGGGTCCTTCTTCGTTCCCATTTATATGCCTTAGGTGTGTGAGACGTAACATGCTTACCGCGGTAATTACTGGGGTGGCTACAGCAGTTGGCAGTTCGTCTGCACCATAGTTAGCACTTTTTGTGCCCTCGGCCCCATTCTTAGGGTAGCTGGTAATTTCCTTCTGCGGCTCCCATTGGTTCCACAGTTCGTAACCCGTCATTAAAGCACTATGTACCACCCAGTTGGTTCTCCACCTGCGTAATGTCAGCGCTAGGTGCTCCGGTGGTTACTCGTAGTGACTTCTCTCTCTCCTTTTGCTTATTTCTCAACACTTTCCTGCTGCTTTTCTGTTCCACCTTAAAGGGTTTCAATGTGGGTTCGACCTTGATTCCGTGTCTACTGGGAGTACTTCGTTCCCTCACTTGCTCCGGACTCCAGTCCAGGTTTAGTATTGGTATTTGGCGTTTGTTGGATCGCGTTTTGCGACCTCTTCGCTCTTAGGGGGTGTCGCTCGCGTATTGTAGTCGGCCAGGTCTTGTGTCATAGTCACTGGTGAGTGCGGAGTTTCGCAGTCAAGTGAGACTGGTTCAAGGTTAGGTCATCGTCTTGGTTGGTACACGTTTGGCGCAACAGTGTGGAAGTGACTCGCAGGGGTGGGCGTTCATCACCAAGGTATATTCGGCTCAGGTGTAACGTTATCGTCACGGGTTAGTGAGGGTATGCGCAGTTGAGTGAGACTAACTCTTACAGGTTTTGCGGAACTGGTGACAGTTGGCTCTTGTGAGGGGGTGGACAGCGGTCCGACGGGTTACGTCATCATGTCTGGGGGGAGAGCGGGTTGCGCAGTCGAGTACGACTTGCTCAGGAGTTCATCATCTTCTTGTTGGTATATCGTTGTGCAATCGGATTGGTAGGCTCAGATATGATGGGATCTTGTATGTCGTTTGGTATCAAGCAGCCAGGCGTAGTAAGTTCCGGGTTCTTGGGTGCTGCTTTTGTGGGGGTTTGCCCTCTCTCCTTTTCCTGTTCCGGTCTGGCCGGGCAGGTCCGACAGAGAGTAGATACCTTTGAAGAGGGACTCGTTTGCTAGTTGTGGGTTTTTGTTTCTCGGGCTAAGGATGCGAGTATAAACGGATTGTGGACTTTGTCCATTCTCTCTTTCCGCATTCCAGGCTCCGGAGGAATCTCACAGGTAATTCAAGTAATGTTTGATACGTTTTATTCAACAAAACCAGCAGTCTCTCAAACATCAAGTAGGCTGATCTGGTTTCGGCGAGTCGGGCAGTTTTTGGGGAAGGACTTAGGCTAGCATCACTTTCTGTATGAGGTAGCGGGTAACTCCTCTGCCGGAGTCCGAGTTCCGGTTTACGAGTCAGTTGAGGCGTTTCTCTGTTGGGTTCCTTCATTGATTCGTGTGGTAGGGGTTACGGATCATGAGGCTTGTATTGGAAGACACCATTCACAGCCAGTGGGAGGCCTTGTCCCACTCTGTGTGGATGTGGTGAGTTGATGGGTGTTTCTCAGAGCATGGACTGTTTGATAACCTCTTCACTTTGGTTTCGGGGGGTTTGCATACCAGACTAACATTCCGGATGGTTGTACTATGTTCTTGTCAAGGAGAGGAGGGACTTCTTGTTAAATCATTTGCCTCAGCACTATCTGGACATTCATAAGAAGGGATTCTTAGTCAACCCAAGGGCGCAAAGTATCGTGGAGGGCTACCCTTTGGCTTTCGGAGGAATGTACAGTGTCGGTGATCATATAGGTTCTGTTGTTGCGGTAACTCAGTTTTATAGTTGGCTTGGTAGAGTTAGGGTGTTAGAAGTTTAGGGAGGCAGTGATAGTCTAAATGAACTTTAGGGTGTTAGAAGTCTAGGGGGCCAGTTTGAGTGTATTTTTCCTTTAGGCCCTTGAGGTTAGGCAGATCCTGATGGTCATGTTGGAATAACTACAACTTCTTCAGCACAAGTCATCTACATCAGTGAGCAGTAGAGAACTGAAGGTCCTGCACACTCAACTTCTCCTCCATACATGAGAGGCTAGATAGCCACATGGGAGGTTCACCACTTCCCCTCCATACATGAGAGGTATAGAATATCACATGGAAGGTTCTTCAGACTCAGGCGGTACCTTGGACTCGACACCGACGGTATGGTACTTCCTCTGCAAGCATCCTCACCTACTGAGCTGGTGAGGAGATTTGTTTTTACCTCCATGAACAAGAAGTATAGCTTATCACATGGGAGGTACTTCTGACTCAGACAGTACCTTAGACTCAACACTGATGTTGAAGTACTTTCTTTGCAAACATCCTCACCTCCAAGTTAGATAAACTAGGTGAGGATACATGCTTTTATACATGGTAGGTTGCTAGCTTATCACACGGGAGGTACTTCTGACTCAGACAGTACCTTAGACTCAACACTGATGTTGAAGTACTTCCTTTGCAAACATTCTCACCTCCGAGTTAGATAAACTAGGTGAGGATACATGCTTTTATACATGGTAGGTTGCTAGCTTATCACATGGGAGGTACTTCTGACTCAGACAGTACCTTAGACTCAACACTGATGTTGAAGTACTTCCTTTGCAAACCTCCTCACCTCCTAGTTAGATAAACTAGGTGAGGATACATGCTTTTATACATGGTAGGTTGCTAGCTTATCACATGGGAGGTACTTCTGACTCAGACAGTACCTTAGACTCAACACTGATGTTGAAGTACTTTCTTTGCAAACATCCTCACCTCCGAGTTAGATAAACTAGGTGAGGATACATGCTTTTATACATGGTAGGTTGTTTATGAGTTACCTGCGTATGTTCCATGGACAGGTCGAGCTGAATTAGATTGATCCCACCTCCGCGGGCTAATTCAGGTGTTCAGGGAGTGTATTGCAATATGAAGTTTTCATGATAAAACTAATATTGTAATACTTACCTGAACACCTGAATGATTCCCACCCTCCTCCTCACTTCAATTTGATAGTGAATGATTCAATTGAGGAGACAGGCCTCTGGTGGCCGGTATTTGCAGCAGCGTTGCCAACAGTAACACAGGTAACTCATTTGACTAGATTTTACCTGAAGCGTTTGTAACACTGACAGTTAAAATTACCCACTTAGTGGGTAAATATGTGGGGATATAGTTCGGGCTGGTCAGTGACCAGGGCTAATTCAGGTGTTCAGGTAAGTATTACAATATTAGTTTTATCATGAAAACTTCATTTTAATTTATTTGTTTTTATTTATTTATTATTTTTTTCTGTCACAGTCATCCTATTCGACTTGGTGGTTTTTATAGTGTCAGGTTCTGGGTTGCATCCTACCTCCTTACGAGTCCCTCACTTATCAATATGTGTGCTATTTCTAGGAGAACACTTCTGCATGAGTCCTGGAGCTACTTCAGCTTCTAATTTTTCCAGGTTCCTTTTCAGGGACCTTGGGATACGTATCAATCTTTTCTCTCTATTATTATTATTATTATTATTATTAGTTATTAATTATATTATTGTTATCATTGCAGAAGATGAATCTAATTAATATGGATCAATCCTGCAGGGGCCATTGAATTGAAATTCAAGCTTCCAAGAATATGGTGTTTATTAGGAAGAAGTAACAGAAGGTAATGGGAAATGCAGGAAGAAGAGACCAGTTTATGGAAAAGGAAAAATATTTTTACCAAAAAATAAGTAAATAAAAATGTAAGTAAAATAAAACAAGAATTGTTTTACGTTAGTTGTGCATTGCATCCTCGATTGAACTTTTGAGGTTCCAATTGCACAACATTTTTAGGGAGAATATTCTACAACAATCTAGTAATGGGAAGAATAAAGGACTTCCTTCTGTAACTTGGAAGTTCGAAAGCATATTGATGCTGCTGTTCATCATCTCTGGTTGCTCTTGGCAAGAAAAGAGGATCAGGGATCAATTGTAATATGAAAGATTTCTGTTATGTTGACAAACAAGAGATCTCCATTCATGGTCCAAGTCGTAAGTGGTAACACTTACGAGGAGAGAGAAACCTACCACATTGAACCATGCTATCTAAGAGTTAAATCTCAGGCAGGAGGAGACATCCACACTGGAGAACAGTATTCTAGTAGGAAGGCTTAAAACAGGTTGCGTTGATTTTATCACTGCTCTAAATGAATGAGGCCTTACTACATATCCATGTAAGCGTTTGCTGACACTAGCATTACATGTTTCTCAAAAGTAAGATGCGAATCAAAAGTTACACTGAGTATTGTTAAAGCTTCGGACTCATTCAGTAGAATCCCTTACGTTTGAAGGGGAGGATGGGGGTGGAAAGTCAGTGCAGTATCTGCTAATCAATAGTAATGGTTTTGCTTTACTAGACTTCAACCTCATACCCCACCAACTTCGTACACCATTTACTCACTAATCTGCTCCATGTCACAGTTTAAACTAGGCATCATCATTTCTCATGTGTGGAGACTTTCTACAGTACACCCACAAGTTTTGCATCATTGGCATACTAAACAATCTTGTTTTCCAAGCTTTCAACCATATCATTTGTAGTTTACACTAAAAATAGCAGTGGACCAATAGCACTACCCTGTGGAACTCAAGACACAATAGGTATCTTGTATATAAACAACTGAATAAGAAAATTTCTCCAACCATCCATACATTCTGCCCAAGCCTATCTATATACAGTGTAAATGTATTACATACTACACATTCTACATAAATATAGTAGTCTTTTTATTAATGAAAATTAAGCCATAATTATTGTAAAGAAATGAAGTGTTGTGATAGTGACAACTTTAGAAATAAAGTTATTTGATTTCAATTCTGACATTATCATAAAAGTAGATAGTGTCAGATGTTCCTTATAATATATGCTTGTAAAACAGTCTCATGTGTAAGACCCAATCTGCTTAGACTTATGGTAATGATTTTACTCATGTTATGGTAATGATTTTACTCATGTTATATCAAACTCTAATAGCAAGTGCTTTTGATTGACTTCTTTAGCTCAATCCTCAGTTAGCTTTCAATGAATAGTAGCCAAGAAGGGACTTATCATATTTCAATCCTAGATGAGAAGAGTTTTAGATATATCAAGTGTTCTTAGATAGCTTTGGAATTGTCATTTAATATTAATGGTTTTGGAGATCATTTGAGGTTTGCAATAGTACTGTCATTGCTCATTTTGGGGCGTATTGTTTGGCAAGTTGAAAAAAAAACTAAAAGGCAAGATTTTTGTACAAATTTTGTTGTATATTTAGTGAAGCCTGTATATTTACCACATATTACGTCAGTTTTCCCAAAACTTGTGTCTTTGAAAAATATGGCACTTACAAGTTTATGGAAACCAGTCAGGTTTTGTTCATGGAGTGTACATCTACAAATGCCCCAACAGCTTACAATGAGCTTAAATTCTTATTTTATTCTAAAGTCACAAGGAGAGCAGCAGTACTGAAGGTGATTTAATGTCAATTTCCTTTTACCCTCACCAACCTTGTATAACTACTGTTATGAAATTACATAGTGTAGGTGGGAAAAGTGAATACTGTTGGTAATAGAGGGTTACGTATGTTATTTTACTCTAAATCTCTAGAGTGCAAATACATCTGGCACTTATTTACGGTGGAGCCTAATATGAATGATCGTTTAAAGCATCATTTGGCTGTTTAGGTGGAGTTAGAAGATTTGTATTTAATAATGCAGGGGTTCAAAGAAATGTAATTTTTGTTTAATAATGCAAAGATTTAAAGGAAGGCCTAGAATATTGGTGATATGTATTTGTGAAATTAATGATAAAGCACTTGTTAATATTTCTTAGGTTGAGCTATTATACGTATCTAGCTTAAATCAGCTTCAGAACTCAACAAGTAAGGATGCATGTAGTGTGCTTCCCTACTGGAAGGACTTGAGCCATATGTTTTATATGGGAATTCTTTGGACTCAACTTTAAAATGAGGAAAAAGAGAGTTTGTCCTTTAAAAGTATCAAAATTAGTGTAGGGATATGAGAGTTGCGCGTAAAAAATTTGCAAGTAGATATAATATTTTTTTAAAAGTTAGGAAAATGACATTTAATGAGTAGGAGAAAGAGGTTTTAGTTGAAGTATTTAGTCTTTGTAGATTTCATGGGTGAATGAAATAGTCTTTAATCCATTTTGGTTCCTCAACTATGTTTATTTAGTTTTTAAGTGACAATTTTTCCCTTGAATGTTGCCTTTGTAGTTATTGTCTTTATTCATCTTTCAGCAACATGGTTGAGATAACAAATGTGTGTTTTGTAGTAGTAACTGCATTTGCAGTTCTCACACAAATTTTGTTGCCTGCGTTCAGAGGACCCTTGTCTCGACTTCAACCGGAACTTGCTGCTTGGTTACAAGAAAATTCACTTGAAAAACATGCTGAGCTGTTTATTAAGGCGGGTATGTATTTAAACCTCATTTTTTTATTCAGTCTTACCAAGCAATCATTCAGCTGTAGGATTCCTACACATGGCAGACTGACTCAAATTTTTTGGTGGTGCCACAATCGTTAGTGTAGGTAACTAGTTACCGCCCACTTTATGTAAATAGGTATGACGTCGTCACCTCTTCAATTGGATTTCTGCCAGCTCCCGAGTAACATTGGTAGCTCTGCGGACTTTCTTTATCGTCTTTTGGAAGGTTTTTGACTTTCCTGGCTATTTGTGATGTACAAGTTTTATACATTCAACTTCCCTGGCAGATATATACTTAGCTATAGACTTCGTCGTCCCCGACAGAAATTCGAATTTCGCGGCACACGCTACAGGTAGGTCAGGTGATCTACCGCCACTGCCGCTGGGTGGCAGAACTAGGAACCATCCCATTTTCTAAGACAGATTTGCTCTGTCGAGGGTAGCCATAACGTTGTTGTTGTTACCTCCTGACTTGGATTTCGTTTTTCATCGCCGTAGATCTTCTGGACTGTCTTTTTGGTGACGTATTTGGATCTGTGGTTTGGCATACGCTTTTGTGGAACGTTTTATGGATTTTGGCTTTGGATTTTGCTCAAAAATGTCTGATTCTAGCTGCAAAGTTAGAAGATGTATGAATGAGGGTTGTTTGGTGAGGCTACCGAAAGTGTCGTTAGATCCTCACAAGGTATGCAAGAAGTGTAGGGGATATGAATGCACGAGAAATAACACGTGTGATGAATGTGTGAATATGGGTGAGGAAGGATGGAAGAAACTAGATTCCTACTTAAGGAAACTAGAGAGAGATAGGGTTAGAAAGGTCGTCTCTAGAAGTATGAGTAGATCACGCTCTAACGAGCCAGTTAGTATAACTAACCCCCAAGTAATTGCTTCCTCACATGCAGTATCAACCTCTCCTGTAGCAGATGTTGCAAGTTCTGCTGCGGAGATTGCAAATCTGAAGACCGCATTAAGAAGGATGGAGCTTGAAATGCAAGCTCTTAAAGGTAAGAATGTGGAAAGTGACATAAGTGTCCCCAGTGTAGTGGAGGGTGTGTCTGATCGGCTCTGTCTCGCTCCCAGACCTAGACCTCTTCCAAGCTCCCAGGCCCAGAGGAGAAGGAATGTCGACAGTCGTATGGATACGGAGAATCCCCACCGGTCAGGCGTCCCCTCGGCAGAATCTGTAGCGTCCCAGACTGCCAAGGATCGCCATTGGAAAGGCATCCTGAAAGAGTGCTTTTCGTCATCCGATTCGTCTCCTCGAGGAAGTGGATGGACTTCCGACGAACTGTCGCGTCCGATCAAGAGGAGTTGGAAAGCTCCGACGTTGGACTCGAGCCCGGAACGTTTTCCGGACGATTCTCCCTATGAGAGGAAAAGAGCCAAAAGGACAATATCTCGATCTCCTACACCTTCCAGAGTGCATTCTCCTATTCATGACAAAGAGAAGGAAGAAACCGCGACGGACATCCTACTTAAAATGCAGGAGCAGATTTCCTCTTTAGTAGGAGTATTGAGAAAAGACCTCCACCCGAGGAAAAAGGACGATTTTCTTCCGGTTAAGAGATCTCGTCCGAAGGGCGTTCCGGACTCCAGACTTATCTCCTCTACTCCTCGTACGAGTACAGAGAGGAATAAAGAAAGAAGGATGAAAACTCATAGAATTGAGACGCAACATACGGACAATGACGAAGAGTGTCCGAGTCGGACAGAACACCCAGGCGCTCGGCGCCAGAATTGGACTACTCGGACGGGAAAAAAGTGTCCTACGCGGACGGCGCCAACCAGACACCATTCGCCAGAAGCGGACAGCCCGGACAGGCAGATATGTCCTATGCGGACAACTATGTTCAAGCGATGCGTGCCTACCGCGGACAGCCGTGGCAAGGCGGACAGCCTGGATAGGCACAAACGTTGTGCGCAGGCAAACTCCGTCGGGCGCCAGGAGCCAGAAGCGGACAAGACGGACAGGCAGAAGTGTCGTACTGGAATGACACCAGCCAAGCGCCAAGTTCCATTGTGGACAGCTCGGACAGACGACGCAGTCCGAGACGGACAGATACGTCCAAGCACATTGAAAGATTTTCTTCAAAAGAACAATATGGAACGAAATCAACCGAGGAAAGCGTCTCTTATGATTTGGACCAGGAACGGATTTCTCTGGACAAAGACGAAAGACGTCGCACAGGCGGCCGTCGTCCTATTCACGATATGTCCGTTTCTGGTGAAAATCTGCTGCAAGCACAGCTGTCTCCTGAGAAGAATGCAAAATGTCGCACAGGCGGCCGTCATTCTTGTCAGGAGGGCTTAGATGATGATCGGTTTTTTTCTCAGGATCGGCATTCTCCCGACAGGGACACAAGATGTCGCACAGGCAGCCGTCGACCTTGTCCGGAGGGAGTTGATCCTGCGAAGAGTCCTTCACCTTGCGAGAAGAGACGTTCTCCCTCGGCTAATAATGATTCTCCGGTGGAACTTGCATTAGAAGATGTCTCTGACACCGAAGATCAAAAAGCGGCGGGACTATCAGACTACAAAGCGTTGGCTGCGCTTTTACTCCAAGAATTTGGAGATTCGTTGAGTCCTGCCGCTCCTCCTTCTCCTCGGTCGCTGTTCACGAGCGCGAAAACCGCAAAGTCGTCCTCCTTCTTGAAGATGCGGCCGACAATTTCCATGAAGAAGGCTTTGCAGTCTTTTGGAAATTGGCTTAACTCCAAGAAGGAGGCGGGAAAGACTGTCTTTACCTGCCCTCCCTCCAGACTTTATGGGAGGAGGGGTATCTGGTATGAGACAGGCGAAGCAATGGGACTCGCCCTCCCAGCTACTGCAGAGGCAGATTTCTCAACGCTGGTGGACGCGTCAAGGAGACACTCTCTTTCTTCAGCCAAGACAACTTGGGGAATGTCTGAAATGGACCATTTCCTCAATGGATTGTTCCATGTCTTGGAAGTTTTCAACTTTCTGGACTGATCCCTTGGGGTGATGGCCAAGAGGACACAAGACAATGAACAACTGAACCCCGATATCCTTAATAGTATTTTGACTTGTATGGATAAAGCAGTGCAAGACGGATCGGGAGAAGTGGCCTCCCTTTTCGGGGCGGGAATACTTAAGAAGAGAACTGTATTCAGTTCTTTTCTTACGAAAGCTGTCTCTCCAGCACAGAGGTCGTCCCTTCTGTACGCTCCTCTGTCTAACCAGCTTTTCCCTTCTCAGTCAGTGAAAGATATTTCTCACTCACTTACCGAGAAGGTGACACAGGACCTTCTGGTTCAATCAACCAAAAGGCCGAGGACAGCTGTTCCTGCCACGAAGGGGGAGACACGGGTCCCGAAGCCGCCCTTTCAAGGGAGTTCATCTTCGAGATCCTCCTTTAAGAAGAGAGGAGCAGAAAGAAGAGGTAGGGCTTCTGCCTTTAGACCTACCAAGAAAAGCAAATGAACCTCAAGTCCTCCAAATACCAGTAGGCGCCAGACTACTGAATTTTGCAGAAGAATGGACGTCAAGAGGGGCGGACAACTGGTCCCTCTCAATTGTGAGGAGAGGATATCTCATCCCCTTCAGGGACAGACCTCCCTTGACGTCTATTCCGAGAGAACTGTCGGCGAAGTACGCGGACCCTGTCAAGAGGAAGATCCTTTTGCAATTAGTAGAACAAATGTTGGACAAGGAGGCCATAGAATTAGTACCGGATCCACACTCTCAGGGCTTTTACAATCGACTGTTCCTAGTTCCGAAAGCCTCGGGAGGGTGGAGACCTGTCCTGGATGTGAGCGCACTGAACCGATTCGTAGAGAAACAGAAGTTCTCTATGGAAACATCCAAATCGGTGCTAGCGGCTCTGCGTCCAGGAGATTGGATGGCCTCCTTGGATCTACAAGACGCATATTTTCACGTCCCTCTTCATCCGTCATCGAGGAAATATCTACGATTCATGATGCAGGGAAGGGTCTTTCAATTCAGGGCCATGTGCTTCGGCCTGTCTACGGCTCCTCAAGTGTTTTCAACAACCAACCTGATGAGGAACATAGCACGGTGGCTTCATCTGGAGGGGGTGAACATATCCCTCTATCTGGACGACTGGCTAATAAGGGCCAAGTCAAAAGAACAATGTTTGGAGGACGTAGAAACGACGTTGAATCTCGTTCGCTCACTCGGACTGCTCGTGAACCTCTAGAAGTCTCAGATGGTCCCCAGCCAAGACATTGTCTATCTGGGGATTCAGATGGATTCTCGGGGTTTTCGAGCATTTTCCATCGCAAGACAGAATTGCTCGAGGCTCGGAGAAAGTATCAAACTTCTTAGGGAAAGAACGAAGCTCAGCGAGGGAATGGTTAAGTCTTCTGGGCACCCTTTCGTCGCTGGAGCAGTTCGTTTCCCTAGGAGGCTCAATCTGAGACCTCTGCAATTTTACCTGCAAAGAATGTGGGACAGAAAGAAAGGGGATCTTTCGGATCAGTTTCCCATTCTTCAAGAAATAAAATTAGACCTGAGGTGGTGGTGGTTAACCCCGCTTCAGAAGAACGAAGGCATATCCCTTGCGATTCGGAACCCTCTCCTAGTGTTGTTTTCCGACGCCTCGGAAACGGGATGGGGGAGCAACTCTAGGAAAGAAGGAAGTGTCAGGAACCTGGACAGGAGAACAGGTGTCCTGGCATATAAATGTAAAAGAACTTATGGCAGTTCATCTAGCCTTGAAGTACTTCGAGTCGGAGGTCAGAGGCGTGGTAGTTCAGGTAAATTCGGACAATACCACGGCTCTAGCTTACATCCGAAAACAGGGGGGGACTCACTCGCTTACACTATACAAGATAGCGAGAGACCTCTTGATATGGGCAGAGGAACGAGGCACTGTATTGCTGAAAAGGTTTGTACAAGGGACAAAAAATGTCAGAGCAGACAGACTCAGCAGGAAGAACCAGGTCCTTCCAACAGAGTGGACCCTATACTCCGAAGTCTGCCGAAAGCTCTGGTCTCTCTGGGGAAGCCTCAGATAGACCTGTTCGCCACGTTTCTCTCCAGAAGGATAGAAACTTTTGCTCCATTGTAGAAGATCCAAGAGCAATAGCGATAGATGCTTTTCTCATGGACTGGTCGGGCATAGATGCCTACGCTTTTCCCCCGTTCAAGATTCTGGGGGAAGTGTTAAGAAAGTTCCGTTCCTCGGAGGCGACGAAACTGACTCTAATCGCCCATATTGGCCCGCTCGAGATTGGTTCACAGAGGTACTGGAATGGACGGTGGAACTTCCCCAGATCTCTTCCCATGAGGACAGATCTGCTCAAACAACCCCACTTCGAGAGATATCACGGAAACATCCATGCTCTCTCCCTGACTGCCTTTCGACTATCGAAAGACTTGTCAGAGCGAGAGGCTTTTCGCGAAAAGCTGCAAGTGCAATTGCCAGAGCCCGCAGGTCCTCTACTCTGCGGGTCTATCAATCGAAGTGGGAAGTCTTCCGTAGATGGTGTAGGTCGAAGAAGCTGTCCTCTTCCGATACCTCTGTGACCGAAATTGCTGATTTCCTTATCTTCCTTAGAGAGGAATCACGTTTAGCTGTTTCTACCATAAAAGGTTATAGAAGTATGCTCTCGGCTGTATTTAGAAACAGGGGCCTTAACATAGAAGACAATAAGGATCTCCATGATTTGATAAGATCCTTTGGTACTACAAAGTCTAAATCCTTTATCACTCCAAGTTGGAACCTAGATGTGGTCCTCCAGTTTCTCTCTTCGGATACTTTCGAACCACCTGATAAGGCATCCTTTAGAGACCTCTCGAGGACAAGTGCATTTTTCTCTTGACCCTCGCGACGGCCAAGAGGGTCAGTGAGATACATGCATTAGACTCTCGGGTAGGTTTTAGAGGAGATTCTGCTGTTGTCTCTTTCCAACCTTTGTTTTTGGCCAAGAATGAGAATCCTTCTAAGCCTTGGCCCAGAAGTTTTGAAATCAAGGGCCTCTCTCCCCTTGTGGGTAGAGAAACAGAAAGGTCTCTCTGTCCGGTCAGAGCACTGAAGTTTTATCTGAAGAGAAAGAGTCAACTTCAAGGTTGTAATCAGAGCCTATGGTGCGCGGTAAGGAACCCGAAGAGGCAATTGTCGAAGAACGCATTAGCATTCTTCGTAAGAAATGTGATAACGGAGGCTCACATGAAATGCCAAGAGGAAACATTTAAGCTGCTTATGGGTTAGAGCACACGAAGTCCGTGCAATTGCAACTTCCCTAGCCTTTAATAGAAATATGTCAATGAAAGACATATTAGCAGCAACATATTGGAGATGCAACTCGGTATTTGCCTCCCACTACTTAAAAGACGTCAGAGTGACTTATGAAAAGTGTTTTTCTCTTGGACCTTACGTATCAGCGGATACCGTGCTGGGACATGGAGCTGGTACTGATCCTTAAATAATATTGTTTTTAACTAAAAGATTGTTTGGTTTTGAGTTTTTTATGGTCGTTTGAAAGGATGTTGGGGGATAACTCCTTTCAATCGTAGTACTAACCCCGGTATTAGGATCAGGTGATCGGGATCGGTGTTATGCTCCTTAATGATGTCATGTGGCAAGGTGTTTTGTCATGTAAGTGGATAGGACCCCATTGACAAAGATCCTTAGGTTCTGTCGAGTAAGTGGATAAGACCCCATCGACAGACCATCAAGAATTCTTAGCATGAGGTCACTACCTCGCTGAGGCTCTTGAGGCGATGTAAGCTCCTAGGCAGTAGCCATGAAGTCTTTCGCCGACACAGGTAGGAACCAAGGTTTCTTATATTTTTGTTACCTACAACGTATGTTGTTCCCTGTCTATTCAGTAATTAGCTGTCTCTTATCCTCCGCCAAAGGTGCCAATCAGCTAAGTATATATCTGCCAGGGAAGTTGAATGTATAAAAATGATATTGTCATGATACAATAAAGTTTTATACATACTTACCTGGCAGATATATACTATTAAATGGCCCACCCAGCCTCCCCTCAGGAGACAGGTGGAAGAGCAAATCTGTCTTAGAAAATGGGATGGTTCCTAGTTCTGCCACCCAGCGGCAGTGGCGGTAGATCACCTGACCTACCTGTAGCGTGTGCCGCGAAATTCGAATTTCTGTCGGGGACGACGGAGTCTATAGCTAAGTATATATCTGCCAGGTAAGTATGTATAAAACTTTATTGTATCATGACAATATCATTTTTTTTGTGTGCTTATTTCAGAATTAGCTTAGCTTATTTGCTCATTTTGTCAACTTTGCCGTCTTTTTTTTGCTTGAATATGTCTGATTCAAGTTCATTGGGAGTGAGGTTTTGCACAGAGGGAAGGAAAACTAAGCTAGTTAAATAAATTTACGATCCTCATTCTTAAGTGTACAAAATGTAGGGGTCAAGAGTGTTCTAAGGAATTTAGATGTGCCGTATGTCAGGATTGGGATGATGACCAAGGAAACTTTTCAGTTCACATCAGAAGAAGGTTTTGCAAGCTAGGAAGAGGAAAGCAGCCATTAGGACAGATAGTAAGACTAGTATAGTTCTTCCATCTCCCCCTGTGTTGGCAGAGATCTCTACTTCTGCTTCTTCTACTATTTGTGGTAATCTTTCTCCTATTCTCAGTCCTCCTACCCCTTCACTTCCAACTCCTGTACCTGCTTCCCATGTTGTCTTTTCCGACACCATTGCCAGCCACGAATCAAGGTTCAAGAGGAAATTAGAGTATTTGGCTAATACCCTGATGGAGTTAGGTGCTTCCATGAAATCGTTCATGGAGAAAAATGAAGAAGGGAAAGTGCCCAGTACAAGTGCAAGTGAAGTGCTTTCTGAATTGGTCACTGTCCGTCCCTCCAGCTCTCCTAGACAGAGGTCACTGTCCCACTCCCCTGCCTCAGGGAGAAGACATACTGGAGGTCCAAGAGAGACGGGCGGGGTTTGCCCACGGGCAGTCGCTCCCTCTGTCAAACCTGAAGTGTCGAATCAGGTATGGACTGAGCGCTATTGGAAAGGCGTCTCTTTCGGTGAAAATTTGTCCAACTCCAGTGAGTTGTCGTCTCAGCATTCATGTTGCTGGCGTAGTTCCTGGTCCTCTCGCCCTCTTAAGAGATCTTCGACTGTGGACGTCTCCTCTCTCCCTGCCAAGAAGTTTAGGGATATGAATTCCAGTCTGCGGCCGTCTTGTAGTGGTGCGGCTCAGGCGTACGAAGGGTATGGTTCAACTCATGACTCAGCGGACTCGACTGAGACTCGACAGGTGCGGGTACCTGTGAGCCGTGCGCCTGCTCTTCAGTCGACTAAATTCTTCTACTTCGTTTTTGGACTTTTCTGCAGAAGCAAGACGTAAACCTCTGTCTTCAGTTCAAGCTGAGCCTTCCCAGGAAAACCAGGTGTTAGCTTCTTTTCTGCAGCACTTTGAGGAGTTGTTGTCCTTCTTTACTGGGAAGAATCCACATTCGAGGAAGGAAGAAGCGGCTGTGTCTCCTGCTCCTTCAGAGGTTCAAGAGCGGAACACGGGCCTGGAGCTCGATCATGGAAGAACTAGAGCAAGAGCGTGAGCAGGAACATCGATCTTCATGATGAAGAAGAATAAGCAACCGTAAGATCTCCTGCCTAAGTTAGTCCTCTCCTCTGCAGCTAGGAAGGCCTTACATTTCGTGAATAAGTGGTTAGCGACCAAAAGGGATCGTGGTAAATTGTTGTTCGCCTTCCCTCCTCCTTTGCTCATCAACAAGAGAAATTGTTTCTACATCACCGGGGAAGCTCCTTCCCTGGGAGTATCTGCCTCCTCCCAAGGAGACTTCTCAGCCTTGGTTCATGCAAATAGAAGAGCGAAAACTTTCTTTTCTTTTGAAATTGACCACCAGGTTCGCAACCTTTTTAAAGTTTTGGAGATTTTCAGTTTTATGGATTGGTCGATCGGAGCTTTGGCGAGGAAACTAGAGGACTGCCCTTTGCTTTAGAGGATCTGTGGGAGGACTGGCTTGGTGTGCTATCCTGCTCTGACAAGGCTATTAGGGATGGAGTGGACGAAGTAGCTTTCTTGTTCGCCATGGGAATGTTAAAGAAGTGTGACCTGTGGTGCTCCTTTACCACCAAAGGAGTTACAACTATTCGGAAGTCAGCCCTGCTGTTCTCCCCCCTGGACAAGTGGCATCTGTTTCCGCAAGACACAGTCCAGGATATTCTGTCGGTGCTCGAGAAGAAATCGACGACGGATTCGCTAGTGCAATCCACTAAATGCCCCAAACCCACAGCAGCTGTTGTGACTCCTTCCAAATCACCACTGCAGAAGCAGCCTTTTCGCAGGGGAAAGTCGTGCCCCTTTGCTAGACCTCACTGTAACCTTCGCCCACCCGCCAAGTCCTCGTCTAGGTCAGTAGTTAAGACCAAAAGAAAATTATGTTCCTGTCCTTTGCACACCCATAGGTGCCAGGCTGCATCAGTTTTGGGAGGAATGGAAGTACAGAGTTGCGGAAGCCTGGGTCATCGAAATCCTATGCCTTTGTTACGCCATTTCTTTCTTGGAAAGACCTCTCCTGTCCAAGGTCCCCATCACATTGACAGCTTACTCCGAAGGCTCAGAGAAGTTTTTGGCACTCGAGGAAGAGGTAAGACCCTTGATTCTCAAGAGTGCAATCGAGGAGGTCAATGATTTGTCGATGGGTTTTACAACAGACTTTTTGTGGTCCCCAAAGCATCGGGGGGCTGGAGGCCCGGGTTGGATGCAAGTGCACTGAATCGTTATGCTCTGAAAACGAAATTCAACATTAATACTCACTGTTCAGTGCTGGCTGCTCTTCATCAGGGGAACTGGATGGTATCCTTCAACATGCAGGACGCCTACTTCCATGTTCCATTACATCAGGATTCAAGGAAGTATCTCTGTTTCATCTTTCAGGACAAGGTTTTTTAGTTTCGGGCTCTGTGCTTCGGCCTATCGACAGCACCTCAAGTTTTCACCAGGGTTCTAAGCCCCCTGGCACAGTGGCTACATCTGATGGGGATAAATGTTTCGCTGTATTTGGACGAATGGCTACTCCGAGTTTTGGAGAAGCAGTGTGTGGAGGACCTAGAAAGAATGCTCTGCCTGACGCAGAAGTTGGGCATAGTCATAAATATGTCAAAGTCCCAAGTTATTCCCTCTATTAATAATAATAATTCTCTCTCAGAGAAGTCTCTGTTTGGGATGATTCTGGACTCTCAGACTTTTCAGGCTTTTCTGTCCCCGAAAAGAGTGGAGTCATGTCTGTAGACAGTAGGAACGTTCCTGAACAGTTCATCATGCTCAGCAGTACAGTGGATGAGCCTGCTGGGTACTCGTTTCTCGGTAGAGAATTTCGTTACACTAGGGAGGTTGCACTCAAGGACTCTCCAGTTTTTCCTCAAAATGAACTGGTGCAGAAAGTCTCAGCCGGACTCTAGTGTTCCCGAGTACAAAGGAAATAAAGAGCAACCTAGTATGGTGTAATTCGAAAGGAAAATTTCAGGAAGGCGTGTCTCTCCTCCCAGTGAACCCCTGCCTACAGTTCTATTCAGACGTATCAGACATAGGTTGGGGAGCTTTTCTTATGGATCGTAAGGTGTTGGGAGTTTGGACAGAGTCTCAGAAAGCCCTTCACATCAGTGTCAGAGAACTCCTGGCTGTGTTCTTGGGCCTTCAGGAGTTTGTTTATTTAGTAGAAGGTCGGGTTGTAGCTGTTCATGCCAAAAACTCCACAGCCTTGTCTTACATTCGGAAGCAGGGGGGGGGGGGGGGGGGGGAACTCGCTCATTCACTTTGCCCTCGAAGGCACGAGAACTTCTGCTCTGGGCAGAAGAACACCGGATCCGTCTCATTCCTCGTTTTGTGCAGGGAAAGATGAACATTCTGGTGGACGAACTCAGCAGAGGGAGGCAAGTTCTGTCGTTGGAGTGGATGTTGGACAAAAAAACTTGCCTGGATTTTTTTAGAGACTTTGGGGAAGACCGTCCATCGACTTGTTTGCGACGTCCAAAAACAACCGTCTTCATCTGTTCTGCTCCCCTGCTCCAGATCTTCTAGCCTGGGCAGTAGACACTATGTTGCTGGATTGGTTGGGACTAGATACTTAATTGTATCCCCCCGTTGGGATGGTCAGGGAGGTCATCAACAAGGTAAAGCACCAACCAGATTTCACCTGACGTTGGTAGGCCCATTTTGGCCGAGGAAAGAGTGGTTCCCCGACCTTCTGCGCATGTTGATGGATTTTCCGAGGCTACTTCATCAAAAGAAGTTGCTTCTCAAACAACCACACTTCCACTGTTTTCATCAAGGGTTGTCCGCTCTGCAGCTGACAGGATTCAGACTGTCAGGAGTCTCGTCAGAGTGGAAGGCTTTTCTCGAGGAGTTGCAGAAGCGATTGCAAGATGCAGACGCACTTCTTCTAACAACCTTTACCAGTCAAAGTGGAAAATCTTCAGAAGGTGGTGTAAACAAGCTAAAGTCTCTTCTTCTTGGACCACTGTAAGTCAGATTGCTGATTTCCTTCTCTTCCTGAGGTTGTCAAAGAGGTTATTCCCCACCACGATTAAAGGAAATTGGGCTATGCTCAGTTCGGTGTTCAAACACAGGGGACTGGAGCTGTCGGCGAATAGTGATCTGACAGACCTCATATGATCTTTTGAGACATTGGAAGCTGCAAAGGACTCGGTGGCTTGGAAACTCGATGTAGTCCTGAAATTTATTTCCGGACCTCCTTTTGAACCTGTTTGTTCGTCTTCCCTGAAGAACTTAACAAAGAAAAGACTCTTTTTTGCACTGGCTTCAGTGAAACGTGTCAGCAAAATTCTCGCTGTAGACAAAAGAGTAGGTTTTGCACAAGGAAATGCAGTTTGTGCCTGGGTCCTTAACTTTTTGGCAAAGAGTTTCCATCGGATCCTTGGCCTCGCTCGTTCGTCATTAAGAATATCATGGATATTCTTGGACCAGAAGAAGAGGAGAGACTGCTATGTCCAGTGAGGGCGTTAAGTTGTTATCTGCAAAGAACAGAGTAATTGAGAGGCCCTTTGCAACGATTATGGTATTCAGTGAAAAATCCTTCTCATCCCATGTCAAAGAATGCCATGTCCTTCTTTCTCAGGTCATTAATCACTGAGGCACACTCAGAAGTTAAGGATGAGTCTCTCACGCTGTTGAAGGTTAAAGCGCACGGAGTGAGACCTTTCGCTACCTCGCTAGCGTTCCGCTATAACCTTTCCTTATCGGCGATTCTACAATGAGCGTTCTGGAGGTCAAGTTAAGTGTATGCAGCTCACTATTTGAAAGAGATAGAGACAGTTTTCGAGAACTGTAGTACTCATGGTCCTTTATCCGTTGCTGGCATGGTGTCAAGAAAAGCAACATAGAGGGAGTTGTCTGTCCCTCTAAAATTTTCACCTTGTATCAAGGTTGTCGAGTCATTGGGAAGTTTGGAGTTACTTAGTACCTGGAGTACCCTCCAGTCGAATGGGCACTGAGGGTATTGGTTATGGTTTTTAAGGTTTTCAGTGTAGGTGACTATATGTTGTTTTGTTTGTGTATCTGGCTCTCGCCCAGGGCAAGGGCATTTGTATTTTGTTGTTTCCTTGTTAAGTCAGCGGTTAGCCCACGACTTCGAGGAACTCACACTTGTAGAGGAGACGCACGGTTAAGCTACCACTCTCTCTACTAAGTAAGCAGAGTGACAACCAGAGGCAGTACTCTCCTGCAGCAGCTTGCTTACAAGGTAAGGTATGACAAGCATAATGGTCTATGCTTTCACTCTGTAACCCTCCTGATGATTTATTTATCTCAGAATGTGCTATCTACACTCCCTCTACCTTTCAATTTGGAATCAACTGAATAATTGCTTGGTAAGACTTGGAATAAAAAAAGGATTTTGACGTAGGAAAAATCTATTTCTGGGCGATTGGTTCGTGTCGCCCAGCGAAATAATCCTTTAATTCATTATTTCTAGGTAAATGATCTAACAAATACCAGAGAATAAACAAAATAAAGAAAAGGTCATTATAACTGACTCGCTCACCCACAAGGAGGGCGTCGGTATGAACACTAGGGCGAGTGAGACCACTACCACGAACTTCTTGTCAATTAGAAATTTCCTACAACAAAATCCCACAGGAAGAGAGCCGACCCACAGAACAGGGCAACAACTACTACTACTACAACCCACGCTTAGGTGACTGCCGCGCCTCTGGTGGCCATCCTGAAGTTAGCAATCAATCTTGAGCGAAGGGTTGGGAAGAGGTGGGATTTCGCTGGGCGACACAAACCAATCGCCCAGAAATAGATTTTCCTACGTCAAAATCCTTTTTCTGGGCTCAGTTCGTGTCGCTGCGTGAAATTGTCCCAGAGAATTAGCACAAGATTTAAATAAAGAAGGTCTCAATAAAACTTAAAATTCAACTATATACTATAATTGTAAGAAAATATATATACAATTGTTCGTACAATCTGGATAAAGAACAATACTTAAAAGTAACTTATAGTTAACATATATACAAAGGCTTACATCAGTTATATGTTGAATTGAAATAAACATGTGTGTGACAATCATAGTTCAAATCACATTAAGTAATTATTATTAAACATTAGCAGTAATTGTAATAAAGCATGTGTGTGAACAAACTTAAACTAAAGACACACCAAATAAGTTTCATAGATATTAATAAACAATACAATAACCATTGTTAATGGGAATGTGGCACCCTAGCATAAAAATAAGGGGACCACATCCTAAAGATCAGTATGTACAATCAATTGTGGGTGACCCTAGCAAAAAAATAAGGGACACCCACTAAACCATCACAAGAGCAGCTAAGACTCTAGGACAAACGTAGATGAACATGGTAGGCTAGACAAACTGTTGGCTGAGATAGGTAGAAAGGAGATCTGGATCTTCAACTAAACTACTGGGCAGAGTCAGGGGAAACTATGTTACCCGCTGCAACTGCTGAAAATTTTAGAGATTCCAAAGACTTTGAGTAGTGACGCTTAAATACTGTCGGCGATTTCTATCCAGTATATTTTTTCAAATCATCAAAATTCATATGTTGAAAGTAATTGATTGAGGTGGCTACTGCCCTGACATCGTGTACCTTGGGGAAGGATTCAGGGTTAGCTTGCTTAATAAAGTATAGGATCTGTTGCCTGATACCTTTAATTGATAAAGTACCACCTTTTTCTCTTCTAAAGAGAGGACCCGAAGAGGATGAGGATGTCCTGGACAGAAAGGCTCGTAAGGTCGTTACTGGACAAAGAGAAAGATCTTGGGGAAGGGGTATAACCTTCCAAGGTTCCCACCTCAACAAAGGATCCTCATTCTTTGCTAAAAAGCTGCGATCCGGAGAAAGCAGAACTTCTCCTGAAGGAAGAAATTCTACGTGACTCGCATCTCTGGATAACGCCGACAGTTCTGACATTCTAGCTCCTGAAGCCAAGCTTAATAAAAACAATGTTTTTCTTAAGAGCATTATAAATGAACATGCCGTATTATTTGTATCTGAAGCCAGTTTTAGAACATCATTTAAAAACCATGACACTGAAGTAGGCCTTACTGAAGGTCTAAGTCTAGCACAAGCCTTGGGAATAGACGAAAAGTAAGAATCTGTTAAGTCTATGTTAAAACCCAGTTGAAAAATCTTCTTCAAGGCTGACTTGTTTGTCGTAATAGTACTAGCTGCTAACCCTTTTTCAAATAAGGATCTGAAAAAGGATATAGCCGAATTGATTGTCATGATTTTAATGTCTGCTTCCCTCAGGAAGGATGCCAACTTTTTAACTGCAGCATCATACTGCCTTAAAGTTGAATCTCTTTTATCCGATTCCAGGAAAAGGATATTTCGTGGATCGATATTTGCATCTCTCTTGGCCGCAAACTTCATGAAGTCCATAAAGTTAGGGTTTTGAGAATTCCTGAGGAAGCGAACACAGTCTTCATTTGTACTGACTGGGAGAGTCTGGGATTGGGAATTTGAAGAGGACGAAGACCCAATTCCAGGATCAAGGGGTACCAGTTGCTCTTCGGCCAGTCCGGGGCTACTAGAGCTACTTGACCCTTGAACGTCCTGAGTTTGTTCAGTACTTTCAGGAGAAGATTCACCGGAGGAAAGACATAAATCTTCTCCCAGTTGTTCCAATCTATGGACAGGGCGTCCGTGGCATAGGCCAGAGGGTCCAGGTTGGGAGCCACATAACAGGGAAGTTTGTGGTTCGTTTGAGATGCAAACAGATCTACTTGCAGGCCTGGTACCCTCCGGAGAATCCATTGGAACGAACTGTTGTCCAGTGACCATTCCGACTCCAGAGGAACTGAACGGGATAGAGCATCTGCTATGACGTTCTCACTCCGGCCAGATGGGTGGAGGAGAGGTGCCAACTGAACTTGTCCGCCAGGGAAAAGATGGCTACCATGACATGATTCAGGTGTCTTGACTTGGAGCCTCCCCTGTTTATACAATGGACTACCACTGCGCTGTCCAGAACTAACTTTATGTGAGAGTTCTTTGGCGGACGTAACCTCTTCAGAGTCAGGAACACTGCCATTGCTTCCAATACATTTATGTAAGCTGGCGGAACTGAGGTGACCATGTTCCCTGAACTTTCTTGAACTGAGAATATCCTCCCCAGCCGCTTAATGAAGCGTCTGTGTGGATAGTGATTCCCGGAGGGGGAAACTGAAGGGGTACTGATATGGACAGGTTCTTTAACTTTGTCCAAGGGCGCAGACGATTCCGTAGAATCTGTGGTATTGATGATACCTTGTCCCTAGATCTGACATTTGCTCGTGAGCGCCAGATCCTGGTTAAGTCTTTCAGTTTGGCTTTCATCAAGATGTTTGTCACTGAGGCAAATTGGAGGGAACCCAGGATTCTTTCCTGGTTTCTCCTTGAAGCATATTTTGTACTTTAGAAATTGTTTCACTGACTTCGCTATTTCTTTCCTCTTGGCTGATGGAATCGACAGAGTATGGGAGGATAGATTCCATTGGATGCCCAACCATTGAAAGTTGGACTCCGGAGTGAGTCTGGACTTTGTCCTGTTTATCTGGAACCCCAGATATTCCAGGAATTGAATGACTTTCATTGTGGCTTTGCGACATTCCTCGACTGTTGGAGCCCAAATCAACTAATCGTCGAGGTACTCTACTACCATTATCCCTTGAGACCTCAGTTGTTGAACGACTACTTCCGCTAATTTCGTGAACACTACTCGGTGCTACATTCAGACCGAAAGGAACTACCTTGAAGGAGAATGCCTGATCTCCTAGTCTGAAGCCCAGGTAAGGGCGAAAGGTCTTGCAATAGGGATATGATAGTATGCGTCTGTAAGATCGATAGAGGTGGTGACGGCCCCACGGGGAAGTAAGGTCCGCACCTGCGAGATGGTCAGCATTTTGAACTTGTCGCAGTGAATGGCCAAGTTTAAGCGGGGGACAAGTCTAAGATTACCTTCTTTTTAATGAGCCTTTCTTTGGTACGCTGAACAAGCGACCCTGAAACTTTAATCTGTTGACTCTCGCTATTGCTCCTTTCTGGAGGAGCTCCTCCGCATACTCCGTCAGTTCTTTCGATGAAAGTTGAAGGAAGGGAAAGGGTCTGGGTGGAGGGGGGGTCTCCAATCCAACTCCAACCCAGGCCTTTCGACACAATGCTCTGTGCCCATTTGCTGAATCCCCACCGATGCCGGAAGAGAAACAGCCTCCCTCCTACCTTGGAGATCTCACTGCTGCTGGGTCGAGTGACCTCCGCGGCCTCCACGGAAGTGCTTTCCCCTGTTGAGCGACCTTCCTGATCCTCTCTGACGAAAGGATCCCCTAGCTCTACCTCCCCTGCCGAACCGGTCATAGTGCTGGAAGGCTTGACCTTCGAACACCTGGTTAAAGGCGGGGGAGACAGCGTAGGAGGTGGAAGGCTGAGGCTGAGGGGAAATCACTTAAATGGGCTGAGCCGGAGTCTTCGAGGTAGAAGGCTGGCCTGATTGCACAATTGGCACAGCTGACACAGCTTGGTTAAACCGTTGAGGCTGCTTCTGATAAGGCTGGTAACGTTTAGCCTTTTTCAGCTTCTTGCATGCTGCAGACTGATCTTGGCGCCTCTAAGCAGTGAGGCCCCAACGATCCTTGAGGCTCTGATTGAGCCTTGTTGCCTCATTTTGGACCTCCTTGACCATTGCTTCTGGGAAGAGGTCTGCTCCCCAGATGTTCGAGGAAAGCAACTTATTAGGTTCATGCCGAATAGTTGCTTCATGGAGGACATGCTTTCGGCAATTGACTCTGGCTGTCACAAACTCGTACAGGTCTGATTGGACCGTATAAGTCTGTGACTTGGTCAATAACTTGGTCAATAACTTGAAGAGCGGCTCTGAAGCATAGGAAATAGCCGCTACCTCTGTCATTGCTATGGTGTTCATCGACCTGGCAAGCCTAGACTTGGCATCAAACTCAGCTTGAATGAGGCTATCAGGAAGTCTAGGCAGCTTCTCGCCGAACTGGTCCATGGCGCAGTCCGGTTTGAGCTTACCTGCCGAGGTGTTGGGCCAGATCCTCCCACAAATCTCCAAGCGAAGGGAGCAAAGGAGAAGTGGGGTCTGCTTCCCTTAACTGAGGTAAGGGTTCTCCCTTCAGGCCAGCTGGGATGGTGACAGTGGCGATCTTCGTTAAGAAGGGGAGAGGAGCCTCTTCCTCCATCGTAAAGATGGTGAAGGGACTCTTGAACGCCTGAATCCTGGTGTTCGAGCAGTCCATCTCCTCTAGACACCTAAGCCACTCCCTTTGAACCTGGTCCCGGGAGTACAACACTGTCTCCCTCGGGACCTTATCCTCCCTAGTCATGGCTGCCTCCGTCAGTCTGGCGTAGCCAATGAACGGCGGTTGAAGATTCTCCGGGTAGAACTCGAAGTCTTCAATCCTTCGAGTGCCGCACTCCGGGATGGAGATGAGTCCGTCCTGGAAAGGGGCGTATGAAGCCACTCTCCAGGGGTTGTTCATTGAAAACGGAGGCAGAGAATCATGGGGAGGAAGCTGGTTGAACCCGGATATAATGTTCTCCTGAGTTGTGATCCTTTCGGATAACTGGGAGAACATCTGCTCCATGCTGTTCCTCAAAGAGCCTACCAAGTCCCCCATCTGCTGCATCATCCCAACGGAGAAGGCGTTGGGATAAAAGGCCGGAGCTGGTGTAGAGGTGGAAGGGTAACTCGGTAGCGGTACCTCAGGAGAAGGAGGGACCGTTGACTCCGCCGGAGTACGGGGCCTCTCCTTGGAGGACTTGCTCTTGGAGGACCTAGAGCCTGAAGCAGAAGATTTACCCTTCTCTGCTCCAGGATTTGAAGCCGAAGACTTACGAGACGATGACGCCGACGAAGTCTTTTTGGACGACGACAACACCTTCGTAAGGGTTTTCTGCGCTCTGTGCCCCTTCACCTTGGGTTTCACAGAAGCGCTAGGCGTAGAGTACTGGAGCTCAGCTCCTGTAAAGCCTGGGAAGGAAGCAGTAGATATAGCGGGAGAAGAAGATCCAGAAGCGCCCAAGGGAAGCCCTTGGGCGTCCAACGTACCTACCTCGACCAACAGGTCGTCCACACCTACCATCGGTTCCACGTTCAGGTCCAACGTCGCGACTTCCGACGCCCCGATATCCTGGCCTGGTTCCTTCATGCAAGCGGCGACCTGCCACTGGATAGCCGTCATCGTCGGGGCTGCCTCCGCCGGGTCGACATACCCTGTCGACTTGCCGCCGGGGAACAGTAGGACAGCCATCCTCTTTTCAAGAATGTAGGGCTGTCCCTTGGCGGCGTTCTTGCCGAAGCCGCCGACCCAAGCCCTCAGGGTTGCAAGGGCGGTCTCTCTAACAGCGGCAGCCTGTAAGAGAGGGTGTCTATTAGTTTTTAGTTTAAAGTTGAGGTTCAACCTTAGATTAAAATAGAGCCTTAAGCCTACACATTTTGGGCATATATTTCACAAAATATGGAGAACTTAAGCTTAAAAGATATTCTGAACTTAAAATTAAGATATAATGCAGTATTTACATGCTATATATACAGCTGGAAATACTTACCCCATCCAAAAACTGACTCACAAGATCATAGCAGATCGTACACGTTTCGTGGAACCAGACCTGCAGATTCCCGTGAGGAGTCGCGCACGGAGCGTGGGACCTGCAGACTTCATGTCCACAGAGGTCCTGGAGCACGGCGTTGCATCCTGGGTGCTCACAGTTGGTAGTCTGTAAGTGGAAGGATACATGAGTATCATTATAACACTTACAGGGCTACTCTAGAACTCCGTTGCATGCCGGAGAGCGAAAAATTTTTGGGCATAACCCCTCCCATACCGCCTTAATAGGCATAAAATATAGCTCCGGTGTGAGCCGGAGTAGGAAACAGAGGGCAAGGGAGGGACCCAGCTTAAGATAACTTATCAATAACTTATGATTAACTTAAGCATAAAATAGCACAAAATTCCGGAAGACGATTCCGAATCGCGGTGTCCGTCTCCACCGGTTGTGCCGGAGAGACGGGATGGTTAAGGCAAAGGAGACCGACTGTACGCCTGAGGTCCGCCAGTAGGCGGGGTACTAGCTCCCTCCCTCGCAATCGACGGGGCCTCCGGGAAGAAAACAGAGCACCGACAACACGGGGAGGGGCGAGAGGGCGAAACAGAACTCGAGCCTACAGCGGAGCGACGGAGCAACAAAGGAGGGGGGAGGCCAACCCCCCTACTTCGTCACAACGGAGCACCGTGAAGCAGAGAGACAAGGTCATACCCAGTCCAGCGTCTGTCCAGCCTCCCCTACTCCCTCCGCGTAGGGAGAGAGGGAGGGAACAGGCCCGGATGGAGCGAGGCAAGGAACTGGACCTCCCTCCCCCCCCCAGCTCTATGGGAGAGCGGGAGGAGGGCAGGGTGACTGGGACGGGCGTCTGGCTGTACCGCGATCACAGGGTGACCACGATACAATAACTCTATAAAAACAACGAAATCTATAGCCTAGGTTAATGCAACCAAACTGATCAGCGAGATGCAACCGTTGATGCAACAAAACTGATAATAGGGAAAGCAACAAACTAATGGGGACCATGATATAATAAACCTAGGCTAAGATAACGTACCAGACGCCCTAGGCTAACCAAAACCAAATAAAATAATAAAATAATTAAAATAACACCAAAGTAGGGGAAATAAATATAGTAAGAGAAAAAATCCAGGAGTGTACAACTAACCCGAAAGAAAGTCTACCACTCAAAGCTAGCCTGGGCCGATACTAAGAGCTATGGCTAGGGTCTGGATGGAAGAGATAATGCCTACGTAAGGTATAGAAAGACATGCATGCATGACATAAAACCAATGCAGGCTAGATCCCCTAACGAATAATAATCATAAAAAGGTCTAGAGACGCATAGAATAAAGGGAAGGTTCCAGGTATGGGAGACCGAGAACGAACTTGCCACGAGGCAGAACAATGCTGCCATGCTTCCGACCGAGAATCTGTATTTATACCTAAAAAACGGCAAATACTGACTCAAGGAAGGAAAAAACTAAATAGGAACCTTTCGGAATACTTAACTTAGCTGATGCGATGGCTGAGCGTTCCATGATGGCAGAAAATCCTCAAAAAGAGCACAAAAACACAGAGCAAGAAAAAATGCGGCGTCTCGTAGACCTCTAACTTTAAAGGATGGCCACCAGAGGCGCGGCAGTCACCTAAGCGTGGGTTGTAGTAGTAGTAGTTGCTGCCCCGTTCTGTGGGTCGGCTCTCTTCCTGTGGGATTTTGTTGTAGGAAATTTCTAATTGACAAGTTCGTGGTAGTGGTCTCACTCGCCCTAGTGTTCATACCGACGCCCTCCTTGTGGGTGAGCGAGTCAGTTATACTGACCTTTTCTTTATTTTGTTTATTCTCTGGTATTTGTTAGATCATTTACCTAGCAATAATGAATTAAAGGATTATTTCGCTGGGCGACACGAACTGAGCCCAGAAATGATATTTTTCTAATAAAATTATGTTTTCATACAATCAACTTACCTGTCAGATATATACATAGCTAAGACTCCGTCGTCCCCGACAGAAATTCAAATTTCGCGCCACTCGCTACAGGTAGGTCAGGTGATCTACCGGCCTGCCCTGGGTGGCAGGACTAGGAACCATCCCCGTTTTCTATCATATTTTCTCTGTCGCCGGTGGTATCAACATTGTTGTTATTACCTCCTGACTTAGATTCATTTTTCAACATTTGATCAACGTTTTTCGGCTTTTTGGTGACGTATTTGGATCGTGTTTTGGCATTCGCTACTGTGGACTGTTTTTGGAATAACTCTTTTGGATTTTTCTCAGTATGTCTGATTCTAATGTGAGTGTGAGAATGTGTGTGAATGTAGGCTGCAGGGTGAGGATACCGAAAGCTTCGGTTGATCCTCACACTGTATGCCGTAAATGTAGGGGGGTTCAGTGTTCCTGCTATTAACACTTGTAAGGAATGCGAGGGTTTGAATGCAGAAGAATGGAGACTTTGACTTCTTATTTGAAGAAGTTAGAGAGGGATAGAGTTAGACGACTGAAAGGTGTGGATTCAAGGCCTATTGAGCCTTTCACGGATAATTCTAACCCTACTACTGTAGATTCTCCCACCCTATAAATCTCATTCTCAGCGGAGTGTCTTTTCGGATTCGGCATCGGGAACTCGCCAATCTGAAAGCGACTATTCGAGACATGAAGTCCAAGATGGCGGACTCGAAAGGTAAGGCAGTGATAGTGAACATTTTAGTGAAGTGAGTCCCATCAGTGTTGTGGAGGGGGCGTTTGATCGTCCCTGCGGCGCTCCCAGGCCTAGACCTCTTCCAAGCTCACATGCCCAGAGAGAAGGAATTCGAAAGCCTTAAAGAGGTTCGTGGGGAATCCCCAACGGTCAGACGTCCCTTCAGCTAGCTCTGCTTCATGGCAGCCAGCTCAAGGGCGCTATAGAAAAAGCGTCCTTCGCGAGTGTTTCTCGTCCTCTCCCTCTCCTCACCTAAACGGGGGTGGAAGGAGTCGGACTTATCGAGACCGCTGAAGCGTCATATGAAGCAAGACATTGATTCCAGCCCAGAGCCGCTTCCCTCGGATGACGCCCCCAGTCTTGCTATTAAGAAGGGCGAAGGTGGCGTTCAGCGTCATGCCTGACGCTTATGAGAAGTACCCATCATGCTTCTTCCCCGAGTGATGACGAGAGGCGTCCATGGCACTAGATGTAGGAGAAGCGTCAAGAAAGATAATTATGGCGGTTCAGGAACAACTGTCATCTCTTGTGGGAGTGTTAGCGCCCCGTCGGAAGGACGTGACGCTTCCAATTAAGAAGTCTCGTCCTCTCGCTCCTGCTCGAAGAACGGGGGCTGACGAGAGGGTTGTAAGACAAGAGAATCGAAAGACGTCTTTGAGAAGTGAAGCGTCATTTCTAGCGGATCTTAGACGTGACGCTCCGTCCAAGATTGTGACGCCGAGTAGGAAGCCCTTAGAGAGCGAAGCGTCTTCCAGACGCGAAGCGTCATCAAGACGTCAAACAAGAGACGTCATATATGACGCTCGAGAGCGGGAAGCGTCATACAAGACGTCTTCTAAAGCGCCGGAGAGAAAGCAGCAGGTTGTGACGCCTTCCAAGTCGATCAAAACGGGAAAAAGGAAAGACTTTCATTCCCTTAGCCCCTCTCCGATCAGGAGTTTGTCTCCTCCAGAAGAGGAAAGTTCTGAAAGGAGAACAGAAACTCAGGATTATCACGAGTTGGAGCAAAACTCGGATGATGACGATCATGGAAGAGAGGGCTTGTCGAACTATAAGGTGTTGACTACCCTGCTTTTGGAGGAATACGGAGACGAGTTGACTCCGGCTGCTCCTCCTTCTCCGCGCTCGCTCTTTTCGAGTGCGAAGGCGAAGAAGCCTTCGTCTTTTCTGAAGATGAAGCCCACCATCTCGATGAAGCGGGCTTTAAACGCCTTAGATTCCTGGATGAAGTCGAAGAAAGACTTAGTCAGGACAGTATTTTGCATGCCTCCAGCAAGGTTAGCTGGGAAAAGAGGCATATGGTACAAGACGGGGGAGGATATGGGTATCGCTCTCCCTTCTACAACAGAGGCAGACTTTTCGACGTTAGTTGACGCTTCAAGGCGTCCTAGTCTTAATTCTGCTCGGATTACATGGAGTATTTCAGAACTGGATCATCTCCTCAAGGGACTTTTCCATGTATTGGAAGTCTTCAACTTCTTAGATTGGTCCCTTGGGGGTGATGTCCAAGAAAGCTCACGATTCACAGGGAATCGAACCTGAAGCCCTGTTTATGCATTTTGTCTTGCATCGACAAAGCGGTACAGGATGGATCTGTTGAAGTCGCTTCATTATTTGGAACAGGTCTTTTAAAGAAAAGGACGGTGTATGGCGCCTTCTTAACAAAGGCAGTATCGCATGCACAGAGGGCAGCTCTACTGTATGCACCTCTATCTGACTATTTGTTCCCTTCTCAGTTAGTGAAGGACGTGGCTCACTCTTTAACTGAGAAGGCGACGCAGGATCTTCTGACGCAGTCAGCTAGGAAGAAGAAACCTGCTTTAGTTTCGGCCAAGAAAGAACCTAGCACTTCTATGCAGCCCTTTCGAGGTGGTCCGATCTCCAGACCTCCCGCAAGAAGGAAGGCTCCAGAGAAGAGAGGTAGTCCGCCTTTCGTCCCTTTAAAAAGGGAAAATGAAACATTTCTCCTCCAAACACCAGTAGGTGCCAGGCTCCTGGGATTCGTGGAGGCCTGGACACTGATAGACGCAGACGCGTCTCATAAATATCATAAGGAAGGGATATCGTATCCCTTTCCTGAATACTCCGCCCCTAACGTCAATACCAGGGAACTATCAGCCAAGTACAAGGACCCTGTGCTGAGGGATACTCTTCGATCGATGGTGGAACAAATGTGGGACAAGAGTGCAATAGAACTAGTACTGGATCAAAACTCCCCGGGGTTTTACAATCGCCTTTTTCTAGTGGCGAAAGCCTCGGGAGGCTGGAGACCAGTACTAGACGTCAGCTCTCTGAACAAATTTGTTCAGAAGGAGAAGTTCTCCATGGAGACTTCTGCTTCAGTCCTAGCGTCATTACGACAAGGAGATTGGATGGTGTCTCTAGATCTCCAGGACGCCTACTTTCACGTCCCGATCCACCCTTCATCGAAGAAGTACCTCCGTTTCATGACGGGGGGAAGGATCTTTCAGTTCAGAGCCTTGTGTTTCGGCCTGTCCACAGCTCCTCAGGTCTTCACAAGCCTGATGAGGAATGTGGCGAGATTTCTTCATCTCAAAGGAGTGAATGTCTCTATGTACCTAGACGACTGGCTCATCAGGGCCAGATCGGAGAGACAGTGTTTGGAGGACCTAAAGTTAACTCTCGATTTGACCAAGGCGTTGGGATTGCTGGTGAACCTCGAGAAGTCTCAGCTGACCCCCAGACAAGACCTAGTCTATCTGGGGATTCGGATGGATTCTCGGGGTTTTCGAGTTTTTCCTTCGCAAGAGAGAACCGCAAAAGGTTTGAGGATAATCTCTCTCTTCTTAGAGAAACATCAAACGTCAGCGAGGGAATGGTTGAGCCTTCTGGGGACGCTTTCCTCGCTGGAACAGTTCTTCACACTGGGAAGACTTCATATCCGTCCACTTCAATTCTTCCTCAAGAAGTCTTGGAGCTGGAAAACCGGACAACTGTCGGACGTTTTTCCCATTCCAGTGGAGATAAAGGCACACCTACAGTGGTGGTTGCTACCTCTGGAAGAGAACAAAGGGATCTCTCTAAGAACACAGAACCCAGACCTAGTGTTGTTCTCCGACGCGTCGGAGACGGGTTGGGGAGCGACATTAGGCTCAGAGGAAGTGTCAGGCACCTGGGAACCAGCACAGGTGTCCTGGCACATAAACTGCAAAGAGCTCTTCGCCGTACACCTGGCATTGAAGAGCCTAGAACCTCTGGTGAGAGACAAAGTAGTGCAAGTAAACGTGGACAACACCACCGCACTTGCCTACATTCGGAAACAGGGAGGGACACACTCCTCGTTCCTTTACGAACTCACGAGAGATCTATTAGTTTGGACGTCTCACAGGAACATCTCCCTGCTGACAAGGTTCGTACAGGGAGCAAGGAATGTGAGGGCGGACAGGCTCAGCAGGAGGAACCAGGTCCTTCATACAGAATGGACTCTGCACGAGGAAGTATGTCTCGATCTCTGGTCTCTGTGGGGAACTCCTCATGTGGATCTCTTCGCAACATACATTTCAAAAAGGCTACCAGTGTTTTGCTCGGTCGTGGAAGACCCAAGAGCGATTATGGTAGACGCCTTCCTGCTAAACTGGTCTCGAGTGGACGTTTACGCTTTTCCCCCATTCAAAATCCTGGGGTTAGTAGTGAAAAAGTTTGTGGCGTCAAAAGAGACGAGGATGACATTAATAGCCCCCTTTTGGCCGGCCCAGGAATGGTTCACGGAGGTGGTAGAGTGGATCGTAGACTTTCCAAGATCCCTACCAGGAAGGACGGATCTTCTCAAACAACCACACTTCAGGAGGTACCATCAAAACCTCCCCGCTCTCGCTCTGACTGCCTTTCGACTATCGAAAGACTTGTCAGAGCGAGAGGCTTTTCTCGCGAAGTGGCAAGCGCGATCGCGAGAGCTCGCAGAACCTCCACTACGAAAGTATACCAGTCGAAGTGGGAGGTCTTTAGAAGGTGGTGTAGAGCCAAGAAGTTGTCCTCCTCCTCTACCTCTATAGCGGAAATTGCTGATTTCTTGCTATTCCTGAGAGTAAAGTCTCATCTAGCCGTATCCACAATAAAGGGATACAGAAGTATGCTCTCGGCTGTATTCAGGAACAGAGGTTTAGATCTGGCAAATAACAAAGATCTCCACGATCTCGTAAGATCTTTTGAGACTTCAAAGTCTAAGGAACCAGTACCTCCGAACTGGAACTTGGACGTAGTCCTCAAATATCTGTCTTCGGATAGATTCGAGCCTCCGCATCTGGCATCATTTAGAGACATAACGAGAAAATGCCTATTTCTTTTATCGTTAGCGACGGCAAAAAGAATTAGTGAGTTACAAGCTCTGCAGGATAGAGTAGGATTCAAGGGAGACTCGGCTATTTGCTCGTTTAAGACCATGTTTTTAGCGAAAAACGAGAACCCCACGAATCCCTGGCCTAGGACATTCGAAGTCAAAGGAATGTCTAGTCTCGAGCAGAGAGCAGAGAGGTCTCTATGCCCTGTTAGAGCTCTGAAGTTCTATCTTCAGAGGAAGCGTCAGTTGGAGGCTCTAGACAAGGTCTTTGGTGCGCGGTAAAAGACCCCACAAGACTGATGTCCAAGAATGCTCTAGCGTTCTTTGTAAGAAACGTCATTACGGACGCTCATAAGGTCTGTCCTGACGAACAATTACAACTACTGAGGGTAAAAGCTCATGAAGTAAGAGCGGTTGCGACGTCTCTCTCGTTTTATAAGAATATGTCGCTTAAAAACATTTTAGATACGACATATTGGAGATGCAACTCAGTATTTGCATCTCATTACTTGAAAGACGTGCGTGTGACGTATGAGAAGTGCTTTTCTCTAGGTCCTATCGTATCGGCAGATACGATTCTGGGTACAGGAGCCGACACCAATCCTTAAAATGTATATACTGTTCTTCTGTTTGGATATGGTCGAGAATCTCTTCGAACAATGGAGGATTCAGGCTCGCACGGGCGGCCGTCTATGTTGTTCATAAGAGAATTCTCGTCATATCCAATTAGTTGAGTATAATTTTTTTTTGAAAAATTATGTATGTGTGCGTAGTGGTTTTTGAGTTACGGTTGTTGTGACGAGTTCGGGGATAACTCGTAACAATCCTTAGTTCTAACACATGGTTAGGATCAGGTGGTCGGGATTGGTTGTGTGCTCCTTCATAAGGTGTATTGTCATATAAGTGGATCAGCACCCATTGACAAAGTCCTTTTAGGCTCTGCTGAGTAAGTGGGTAAGACCCCATCGGCAGACCCACAAGAACTCTTGGCCATAGATCATATATCTCGCTAAAGTTTCTTGAGGTGATGCAGACTACTGGGCAAACACCCACCAAGTCTACCACCTATCAGGTAGGAACCAAGGTTTTATTTATACCTACAACATATGTTGTTTACCTGTCTATTCCATATAGTAGCTGTCTCTTACCCTCCACCGAAGGGTGCCAATCAGTATGTATATATCTGACAGGTAAGTTGATTGTATGAAAATGATATTGTTATGTTACAATAAAGTTTCATACATACTTACCTGGCAGATATATACAATTAAAGGCCCACCCAGCCTCCCCGCAGGAGACAGGTGGAAGAGAGAAAATATGATAGAAAACGGGGATGGTTCCTAGTCCTGCCACCCAGGGCAGGCCGGTAGATCACCTGACCTACCTGTAGCGAGTGGCGCGAAATTTGAATTTCTGTCGGGGACGACGGAGTCTTAGCTATGTATATATCTGCCAGGTAAGTATGTATGAAACTTTATTGTAACATAACAATATCATTTTATTCATACTTACCAAGCAATTTTTTTATTTGAACCCTCCCTCCTCCCCACAGGTGGAGCTGACGGCCGAAATCCATTTGAAGAGGTGTGACGACATCATACCTTTTTACTGGAAGTGGGTGGTAACTGGTAGTTACCTACACTAACGATGGCGGCGCCACCGAAAAATTTGAAAGTTAGTCTGCCGTGCGTAGGAATAAAACATAATATTATTATAAAAATATTTTTTTTTATAAAGATGAATATCTGTTCAAATTTTTGCTCTAAAGAGGTTTCAGAGTAGAAATATGGTTACTTAAGTTCATGGAAGATAATTAAGATTATGAAATTATGAGAATCATGTGTTCATGCAGATTACAGCGTATTATATTAACCAAAGCTATTATGTCAGGTGAAAGGTAGGAAACCAGATATTGAATTATTATTATAATTAGTTACCAAGAGACAGAATTAATCAATAAAACCACTTTGCTACATTCTATCCATGACTTATAGCACAACAGATATCGAATTGTTTGGATAAGTAATTGTCATATGCTTATGCTAGTTATATGCTAGACTCCCCCAAAACCCCAAAGAGCCTAACATTGTACTGTAGTTTATGTAGCCTACTTTCCACAAACATACTTAGCAGTCAAATAATTTATACAATCCACAGATGATATAATAGTGTATTAAAAGATAAGATCACAATAATTACAGTAATAAATGACACTGTGATGCCTCAAGTTCCGATAAACCACTTAACGATGCCAATAAACTACTTACCGATGTTGATAGACCACTTACTGGTACAAAAAATCGCTTGCTGGCGCTGAAAATCTAGTTAACGACGTCACTAGCCAAGAACCATAACACCAAAATGTCATTAATCTATGCTGCTGGTAAGGAGGGACTGCCAGTATTGAGACAGATCAGAGTAATCACTAAAAATTGATGAAACGGCTACACAGTACCAGGTTGCATTATGCAGTAACATTTCCATTTTCTACTTTACATTGCACACCCTTTTTCTGGGCTCAGCTCGTGTCGGCCTATGAAAGGATCCTTAATATCATTCTTTCTAGGTAAAATTAATCTAAAATTACCAGAGAAAAACAAAATTAAGAAAATGTCAGTAAAACTGACTCGCTCACTCTTAAAAAGAAGTGTCGGTATGGTAATAGGGGCGAGTGGGAACACTACCACGAGACATTCACCAATTAGACCTTCCAATCAGAATCCCCACAAGAGAGAGCTGATACCAACGGGCGATGCAGCCGCTACTACTACTACTAGAGGACGCCACGGACAGCAGCGCCCCTAGCGGTCATCCTTAATATTTAGCGCTAGCGTACAGACGCATTTTTCTCTGTGCTGTGCCTTTTACGGGATTTATTATCTTCTTCGAGATGGAACGTTCTGCAATTGCTACGGCTAAGTTAAGTGCCTCATAAGTAATGTTTTACTATAATTTTGTCTTCCGGGAACCAGTATTTTCCTTCTAATAGGTCATATACGGTTTCCCGGTTGTCTCGTGGCGGCGCCATGCTGCCTTGTTAAGAATTCCCGGTCTTCCATACTGGGACTTCTTATACTTATGGGCTTACCCTTTACGTTCATCGTTTTTACATCGAGTTTTAGCTAGATTAGCCCCCTTACCATTTCTCTTAGTTTGGTATTTAGGGCTATTATTATTATTCCAGCCCAGCATCCCGGCTCTTGCTCTTCATCGGCTTTCGCTGGCTCCGAGTAGGCTTCTGTTCCTCGGAACAGTTGCCTCCTCCTGGGCTTTTTTCTTTTTCTTCTACTAAAAGTGTCTTTTCTATCTTTACGATGTAATTTTATTCTATTTAGGGTGTTAGGCTAGCCTAGGTGCATGTTCCATGTATTGGTACAGCCTGGTTCACGTGGCCCTCCCACGGTTGTGTTGCTCGCGGCTTAGGCCACTTGCGGTCACGTGTTCCTTCGCACCTTACCCTTCCCCTTCCCTCCCTACCAGGTATAGGGAGGTGCTGGGGGACCCCTTGGTTGTTATGACAACCTCAGTTGCCCTCCTCCCTTCCTCTCTGAGGTGGCCAGGGGTTCCTCCCAGCAGGGGGTATAGGGCGACCACTCATTGGGTACCGTGTCTCCGAGCGGGTAGTTGTTGAGACGGGGAGGAGTAGGCCAACCCCCCCCTCTCTCTCTCCCGCCGTGTTACGCCGAGACCCTCCCCCCCTTCCCCAGTTGCTCAGCCACCTTCCCTTTCTATAACGAACGGAGCCTTCCGTCGCAGCCGGGGCACCTTTGGTTATAGATTGCTGGCTCCGCCAGCGGGCGGGGTGGTCACTACTAGTGGTCGGTTGCTTGCCTACTATATCCTTATATCTCTCCCCCGCTACCGGAAGGGAGCTTGCTTCTTACCCGGGCACTCTTCTAGTAGACGGGTGGAGGAAGGTTTGATATTATTGTTATTTTAAGGATATACCCTAATTTTACGATGATTTGTTTAATTTTATTATTCATATGCTTACCATCCCCGCCATTTTTCGTCGTGGTTTCCTTTTACCACTACTCCTGGTTGGATTCTATCTTTTGTCCCCGCCGTCAGCGGAGCATAGCCTAGGACAACCAACCAACCTTGTTACCACACGTTTTATGGCGGGGCTCTGGTTTAATCTAACTTTCTCGCTCCGGCACCAGCGGAGCAACTGTTAGACTGTAAGTGTTCTCCTGATACTCATGTATTTTTCCACTTACAGGCTACCAACTGTCAGGTCCCTGCGGCCACGATGAGTGCAGGTCTAACGCTCCTTGTGCCACGTCTTTCAATGATATGATCGTCTGGCACCCGGAAGCCTGCGCCATCTGCTACGACCTAGTCAGTCAGCTGGTGGAGGGGGTAAGTCGATTATAGGCTTCTTTATCACTTACTAACAACTCTTAGACATAAGTTTGTTAACCCCATTCCGCCATTGGAAGCTCATCTCGGCCTTTCTTCCAGGCTACTAGTGTGAGGGAGGTCGCCCTTGCTACCCTGAAAGCGTGGGTGGGCGGCTTCGGGAAGAACGCCGCCAAAGGCCAGCCGTACATCCTCGACAAGAAGCTGGCCGTCCAGATCTTCCCGGCGGGCAAGTCTACAGGGTACGTGACCCCTTGTCCGCAGCCCCTCTCATAGCCTCCATCCAGCAAGATCTCCAGCAATCTTTCGGGGTCGTAGCTTCTCAGGAGTCGGTCCCGGACGTCGCTGCCCTGGACCTAAACATCGAGCCGATGGCGGTTGGAGTAGAGGATTTGTTGGTTGAGGTAGGTGTGTCGGGCGCCCAAGGTCTTTCCTTGGGTGTTCCTGGATCTTCTCCTGTCCCTTCTTCGAGCGCCTCTTTCCAAGGCTTTGTGGGATCTGAGATCCCTACCCGTGCTCCCGCTCTCTCTGTACCTCCTAAGGTGAAGGGACAGAGAGAACCGAAGACTCTATCTAAGACGACTTCTAAGAAGTCGTCTTCGTCTTCTTCGGCTAGGAAGTCTTCGACTTCTTACGCTGACGCGGTGAAGGCCAAGCCGAGCTCTTCTTACTCGAAGAGCTCTAGAAGCAAGGCTTCTAAGGAGAAGGCTCGCGCTCCCGCCGAGCCAGTACCCTTCTCCTGCCTCCACCGCATCCCACTCCGGCAACGCCGGTGGGAGGAGCGGGACCCAGCACCTTTGATCCCACTTGCTTTCTCAGCAGTTGGTGATGCAACAGTTGGGTGAGATGGTTGGTTCACAAGTCTCCGCCCTGGGGACTAAATTTGAGCAGATGTTTGCACAACTGTCAAGCACTCTGTCTCAATCAGGCCAATCCATCCAGGATCTCTCTAACAGGGTTAGAGAGAATGAGGACCGAGTGGCGGGCTCTCTCAGGTCCCTCTTCCAGTCTCCCCAGTGCCAAGTGCTGGTATTTTCCAGCTCCCGCCATACGACTCTCTGCCAGCTTTCTCTATGGAGAACCCTTGGAGAGTAGCCGCCTACGCTCCATTTAAGGATGGGATGATCTCTATCCCGGAGTGTGGAACTCGAAGGATTGAGGACTTCGAGTTTTATCCTCCGGGTCTGGCGCAGCCTTTCATCGGCTATGCTAGGCTGACTGTAGCGGCTCTTACTAGGGAAGACAAGATCTCTAGGGAAGATGTTCTCTACAGTAGGGATCATGCCCAACGGGAATGGGTTCACTGCCTTGAGGACTGGGAGTGCACAAACACTAAGCTCCAAGCCTATAAGAGTCCTTTCACTATTTTTGCGACGGAAGAAGAGGCTTCTCTTCCGTTCGCCACGAAAATAGTAGAGAGGACTCTTCAGGCAGTCCTCAAGGATGAGCCCATGCCACAGCTAAGGGAGGCGGAGTCTACTTCTCCGCTCTTCCCAGCTTTTGGAGAATTGTGGGAGAACTTGCCAGCCACATTCACGCTTGGCAAGCTCAAACCGGACTGCGCCATGGACCAGTTCGGCGAGAAGCTTCCAAGACTGCCTGATTCCTTGATTCAGGCGGAGTTTGACGCGCGAACTAGGTTTGGCAGGTCCCTCAATTCTCTAATAATAACCGAAATGGCTGCTCTTTCTTATGCTACAGAACCGCTGTTTAAGATCTTGGCCAAATCCCAGCTTCAGACGGTTCAGACAGATGCTTTCGACTTCTTCCAAGCTAGGAGGAATTGCCGAAAGCACGTTCTGCAGGAGTGCACTATTAGGCACGAGCCTAATAGACTCCTGGCTTCTAGCATGTGGGGAGCGGATCTCTTCCCAGAATCCGCTGTAAATGAAGTGCACCACGAGGCTGCTAGGCTTAACCAGAGCCTTAGAGCTATGGTGGGGAATTTCATCTAAGAGGAAGCAAGAATCCGCCCCCACTGCTGGTAAGAAACCAAAGAAGTCTGGTAAAAGGTTCCAGCCTTACCAGAAACACCAGCAACAGCAGCAATTTGTTCAGGCCGTCCCGGTTACCCAACAGGGACAACCTGGTAGTTCGAAACAGAACCAGCCCATCCTCCTGCTGTCTCCTCAAACACAACCGTCGACCTCCTATGCACTCTCGCCTGCCTTCAACCCTACGTATGAAGGTCAGGGCTACACTCCCTTTAACAAGCAGCCGAGAGGTAGGGCGAGAGGCTACTTTCCGCCAGCGTGGCGCAGGACCGGGCGACAAGGAGCAGGCAGTTCAGAGGAGGGCGTGGTGGTCAACCCGCCCATCAACAATGAGGCTCCCCAGGTAGGAGGGAGGCTGTTCCTCTTCCGTCACAGGTGGGGGTTCAGCAATTGGGCACAGAGCATAGTGTCCAAAGGATTGGGTTGGAGTGGATCAAAGATCCTCCTCCAATCAAATCATTCCACCAAATACCATCAAAGGAATTGACAGATTACGCGGAGGAACTCCTTCAGAAAGGAGCTATTGCGAGAGTCAAGCATCTAAAATTTCAAGGTCGCTTATTCAGCGTGCCAAAGAAAGGCTCAACAAAAAGAAGGGTAATCTTAGACTTGTCAAAGCTAAACTCTTTCATTCGTTGCGACAAGTTCAAGATGCTTACCCTCTCGCAAGTAAGGACCTTACTTCCGCGTGGAGCCGTCACATGCTCCATCGATCTTACAGACGCATACTATCATATCCCTATAGCCAGACACTTCCGCCCATTCCTAGGGTTCAGGCTAGGAAATCAGACATTCTCATTCAAAGTGATGCCCTTCGGTCTGAATGTAGCCCCCAGGGTATTCACGAAAATAGCAGAAGTGGTTGTACAACAATTGAGAACTCAGGGAATCATGGTAGCAGCTTACCTCGACGATTGGTTGATCTGGGCACCAACCGTCGAGGAATGTCTCAATGCCACCAAAAAGGTAGTTCACTTTCTGGAACATCTGGGGTTCCAGATAAACAAAACGAAATCCAGACTTACCCCGGAGTCTCGTTTTCAGTGGCTGGGAATCCAATGGGATTTGTCTTCCCACAATCTGTCAATTCCAGTGGCCAAACGGAAGGAAATAGCAAAATCTGTCAGGCAATTTCTCAGATGCAAGCAAACATCAAGGAGAAACCAGGAAAGAATCCTAGGGTCCCTTCAGTTTGCTTCGGTAACAGATATCCTCCTGAAAGCAAGGCTAAAAGATATAAATCGAGTTTGGCGATCGAGAGCAAACACCAAATCTCGAGACAAGTTGTCAGTAATTCCACAGATCCTTCGCAATCAACTCCGTCCATGGTCGAAGGTAAAGAACTTAGCCAAGCAGGTACCCCTTCAATTTCCCCTTCCAGTGTTAACCATTCACACGGATGCCTCCCTGTCCGGGTGGGGGGGATATTCTCAGTTCAAACAGGTTCAGGGGACTTGGTCAGTTCAATTTCGCCAGCTCCACATAAACGTGCTGGAAGCAATGGCAGTATTTCTTACCTTGAAGAGACTGCTTCCCCGAAAAAGTCTCATCTAAGGCTAGTTTTGGACAGTGCAGTGATAATTCATTGCATCAACAGGGGAGGGTCCAAATCCAAGCATGTGAACCATGTCATGATAGCCATTTTTGCCCTAGCAAACAAACACAAATGGCATCTGTCCGCCACTCACCTGGCGGGGGTAAGAAATGTGATAGCAGACGCTTTGTCCCGGTCAGTGCCTCTGGAATCAGAATGGTCCCTAGACGACGGGTCATTCCAGTGGATAAGCCGGAGAGTCCCAGGTCTCCAAGTAGATCTCTTCGCCTCACAAGCGAACCACAAGCTCCCTTGCTATGTGGCCCCCAACCTGGACCCTCTGGCTTATGCCACGGACGCCCTGTCGTTAGATTGGGATCAGTGGAGAAAAATTTATGTTTTTCCTCCAGTGAATCTTCTCTTGAAAGTCTTAAGCAAGCTGAGGACCTTCAAAGGAATAGTAGCTCTGATAGCACCGGATTGGCCCAAGAGCAACTGGTATCCTCTTCTTCTGGAATTGGGTCTCCGACCTCAACGGATTCCCAATCCCAAGCTGTCACAATCAGTACAAATGAGGACTGTGTTCGCTTCCTCAGGAATTCTTCAGACCCTAACTTTATGGACTTCATGAAGTTTGCGGCTAATAAAGATGCTAATATTGATCCACAAAATATTCTCTTCCTAGAATCAGATAAGAGAGAGTCAACCATTAGACAATATGACTCAGCTGTTAAAAAATTAGCATCTTTCCTGAAAGAATCAAACACTACAACCATGACAGTTAATCTAGCTATATCCTTTTTCAGGTCCTTGTTTGAAAAAGGTTTAGCAGCTAGCACTATTACTACTCATAAATCGGCTTTGAAGAAGATCTTTCAGTTAGGTTTTCAGATAGATTTGACTGAATCTTATTTCACGTCTATTCCTAAAGCCTGTGCTAGACTTAGACCTTCTCAAAGGCCTACTGCAGTTTCATGGTTCTTAAATGATGTCCTCAAACTAGCTTCAGATACTGACAACTCGTCTTGTACATTCTTAATGCTTCTTAGGAAGACATTATTCTTATTAAGCCTAGCTTCAGGAGCTAGAATTTCAGAACTGTCGGCTCTATCCAGAGATGCGGGTCATGTGGAATTCCTCCCCTCAGGAGAAGTTCTGCTTGCTCCGGATCGTAGCTTTTTAGCTAAAAATGAAGATCCTCTGGCAAGGTGGGCTCCTTGGAAAGTCATCCCACTTCCCCAAGATCCTTCTCTCTGCCCAGTATCAACTTTAAGAGCCTTTCTATCTCGTACATCCTCAAGATCCTCAGGTCCTCTCTTCATGAGAGAAAAAGGTGGTACTCTGTCAGTAAAAGGTATTAGACAACAAATCCTTTACTTTATTAAACAAGCCAATCCTGATTCATTCCCAAAAGCACATGACATCAGGGGAGTAGCCACCTCAATTAATTACTTTCAACATATGAACTTTGAGGATCTTAAAAAGTACACTGGATGGAAATCCCCGACAGTCTTTAAACGTCATTATCTAAAGTCCTTGGAATCTTTAAAATTTTCAGCAGTAGCAGCGGGAAACATTGTTTCTCCTGATACTGTATAGTAGTCGTAGTATAGATCCAGGTCTCCTTTCTACCTACCTCAGCCAAACATGCCTCACCCTATCGCCATGCTACTCGGATATCCTAGCCTTAGCCGCTGAATCATACTAGTGGATTGTCCCTTATTTTTTTGCTAGGGACATCCACACTTGTACTGATATTGTACTTCAGTGTACCTACCCTTATTTTTATGCTAGGGTAGGACACAATGTGTTTGTATATTATGTAAATAATTTTCTAAGTAAATCTAATTTGTTATAATTACACTGCTTTATTATACTTACTGTATTTACTGTAATTTTAAGTACTTTACATTACTAACTTTCTTTTATGTTACTGTTTAAAATAAGTTAGACTTAAGTACTTAGTTTATAAGCTGTAATTGATTTACTTATATTATATCCCTCATTTTACAACTGCTTTTCATTTGTCCCTTTTTTCCCATCTTGTCCATTTCTCTGGTACTCTTTCATAGGCCGACACGAGCTGAGCCCAGAAAAGGGATTTTGACGAAGGAAAAATCTATTTCTGGGTGATTGGCTCGTGTCGCCCTATGAAACCCACCCTGTATTGTTTGCCCCCCCTGCAGGACAAGATGTTTTTAGATTAAGGATGACCGCTAGGGGCGCTGCTGTCCGTGGCGTCCTCTAGTAGTAGTAGTAGCGGCTGCATCGCCCGTTGGTATCAGCTCTCTCTTGTGGGGATTCTGATTGGAAGGTCTAATTGGTGAATGTCTCGTGGTAGTGTTCCCACTCGCCCCTATTACCATACCGACACTTCTTTTTAAGAGTGAGCGAGTCAGTTTTACTGACATTTTCTTTTTTAATTTTGTCTGGTAATTTTAGATTAATTTTACCTAGAAAGAATGATATTAAGGATCCTTTCATAGGGCGACACGAGCCAATCACCCAGAAATAGATTTTTCCTTCGTCAAAATCCCTTTTATCTAAGTAGTGCAAGTTTAATTCCCCGCTCAACCAATGTGGACTCAGAGGAATTTATTTCTGGTGATGAGAAATTCATTTCTCAGTGTAATGTGGTTCAGATCCCACCATATAAGCTGTAGGTCCCATTGCTAGGTAACCAATTGGTTCCTAGCCACATAATAAAAAAAATATCTAAGCCTTTGGGCCAGCCCTTGGAAAGCTGTTAATCAGCTTAGTGGTCTTAACTTATTTCTGGGCTTGACCTGTGTCGCCTAGTGAAATGTTCCTATAGCACTCATTTCTAGTTATAAATAAATGCTAAATATACCAGAGAAAAAAGCCATAGGGAATGCCAGAGTTACTACCTCTGGCTCGCTCACCCTCAAGGGGTGTCGATATAGCATAAGAGGCGAGTGGAAGCCACTATCACAGATACTTCACCAAATAAGATCTCTCCTCTCTCAAAATCCCCCTCTGCAGAGGTGCCGTTACAATGGCTACCTTCCGCTCACAACTACTACTGCCTCTGCCAAGAACGCCATTCCTTCTTTACCACTCGAAACGTTAACACGTTTGTTTTTGCCTGCAAGGTATTTGTGAATTTTGGAAGTCATCATGTCTTCAGACCTGCAAGAAGCATCTTCATCTAAGTTGAGTATATTATTTGTTGACTTTGAACGTGGTTAGGCAAGTATGCATCAAGTATGGTGTTGTTTATAATGAAGCCTTGCATGGAAGCCGAGCGTATCGCTGTTCCCGAGTCGGCCATTTTGGATGCATTGTAGACCGCGTACTTGGTCTTCTTAACTTTTTATTGCGGTGTATATTTTATGTTACCCTTTTTGCACATCACAGTATACGTTACTGTTGTCGTGAAATTTTACCATTTCGCTCCTGATGGGTTCCGATAGGTTGGTGTATCACGGTTTGAACCATTACCTTATTTAGCCTCTTTATGGGGTTTCCCTCTTTTATCATCAGTCCTTCAGGAGTGATTTGGTTCCCTCACGAGAGTGCGGTGATAATTTTCATTCCTACGTCATGCGTGAGTATATTGTGTTTGAGGCGACCTAGGCTAGCCTAGCGATACGCCATTTTAGTTTTGGGAGGTGAAGGAAACCCTCATTCATTCGCAGTGCTCATGCATGTAGTGTATGTGGTATTATTTATTTTATTATAATATTATATTGCTAATTGTATTTTGATGAGGTTTGGAAGTCCTACACGAATATTTACCTACCCTAGCCTACCCGACCAGATCTAGGCTAGGTTTTGGAAGGTAGGCTAGGCTGTTGAGAGTACTTCTCGCTACCCATAGTTGGTACTAGTCCTGGCTAACCTGACCAGACTGACATTTTAGTTTTGGAGGGTGATCCTTTACTAGAGTTCCTCTCTTGTTACGTAATATAGGTGCTAGGCCTATCTTACCTGACCAGGTCGATATATTCGATTTTGGAGGGTTAGGTTAGGCTCTAGAGTGTCCTCTTTCGTGACGAACTAGTAGGCGCCAATCCTAGGCTACCTGACCAGATCAGGGTATTCGATCTTGGAGGGTTAGGCTAGGCTCGTAGATGGGCTTGCCTTTATTCGTCGGTACTTCTAATATTCCTTATCAATACATTTTGTAAAGTATAGCCTTGGCCGTTACCTCCTTTAGGGTGTCAGTTGGCCTGCCGTCTTCTGCCCCTTTAGTAGTAGGCTATTTCACGGCTTCTCGGAGGGTTGTGTCACCTGACCAGTTGCTGTTGCCAGGCGATTACTAGTTTACCTTTCTCCTCCGGGCTCTTCCTTCTGTTCCGGACTCGTTCCGGCGGTGCTTCGTTAGCTCACTGACCTAGTAATCCTACCGGTGAACAGCAGCTGGAGCGTTCAGCACTGTTCCGGGGGATTAGTCAGAGGAGGTTAAGGATTAAAAGATTATGTAGTCTCTGTTGGTATGTCTTTGGGCCTGTGTTTATTCCGCCGAGGTGTGGTCTACCATCACATTCACCGGGATGTTATATGCCGGAGTTCTTAGTACCTCTGTTCCCGCCGCTCTGTTTTCCGTATTTCTCTGGTGTTATCGCTGCTTCCCCACTCCGGTGGGGGCGGAACTAGGCTTAGAGAATGCGTTTCCAATTGACTTGGAATTGCTACTCTACTCCGGTGCGATCAGACTCAGGCTTGGGTTTTACCTTGTTTCCCTGTTCTGCTTGTAAGTATTACAGTACTCAGTGTAAGAGGAGCCTCCATACCCCTGACACCAACTCCTCCCAACAGTCTGTTGAGATCATTCTGTTGTTCATATGCGAACAAACCTTCAGTCTTAACAATAGGATAATTTCTAGTGCCTAGCTGGATACAGTTAAAAAACAGATGAAAGCAAGGAATCTTGTGATATCTGGCAATGCATGCGTAGATCGGGTGAAGGATGGTCGAAGACCATTCACCTACGATCATGCATCAGTCTTTCTTTGGGCGAGAGTAGTGTTTACCTCTCTTGGCCTTTACCCGGTTCATTGCTCGTTTTGCTTATGTTTAGTGTGTGTGTGTGTGTTTGGCAGATATTATGGCTTCTTCTGCTCCTCAGCCTCGGCAATGTGTGTGCCCCAGAATTCCAGGTTTTCCGTGTTCTCGTTTTTGGCTTCGGCAACGGTGCCGTTCTAGTTTTTGTACTATGAATCTTTGCATGGAATGCCAGGCATGGCCTTAAGAGCAGTGGAAGTCGTTATAGCAAGAGAGAACATCGGAGGGTTTCGACCCTTCCTTCATGGGAAGGTTTTTCACCCCTTCCGGATGCTTTGTCTCCTGCAGTATTCAACCCCCATAGTAGAGTTGTTCCTGTGTCTCCTTCCTTTTCTTCCACTGAATCGTCACTGGAAGTACTGGGAGGCCATCAGGCTGATGTTTGTAATGTCGCCCCCTCTTTTTCGGGAATTCATTTGATTCCTGGGAAGGGGGAGGTTTTTTTCATCATTTCCATTTCTTCCAGAGTGGGAGGCGTCCAAGATGGCGGCGATTTGAAGACGCTCAGGCTAGGGGGTACTTCGTCCTGGAGGGGTTGCTTGCGCTCTTTCTGGAGGATCACGACCCCCCCCTCCTCCCAGCCTCGTCTTCGTGGGTAGTCGAGGTCAGCCATCTTGTATTGCTCTGCCAGTGACTGTTGCCAGTTCTTCGATGACGCCACAGGATCCGTCGTTGTGTATTCCTCCGCCAGTGGCGTCTGATTCCCCTTCTCACCGAGGGGAGGCCGTGACGTCATCACCACTTGTGACTTCACTCCCATCTCTGCCACCCAGTTTGCTACTTCTCCCTTCCATGTCTTCAGAGCCTTCTCTTGCAGATCAGTCTGAGGTTATATGCCAAGCAGTGCTTAAGAGGTTGGAGTTTGTTTTGGATGTTAAGTTGGCTGCCTTGTCAGTTGGGAGCATTGGAAGGAAACGCATTGCTTTGTCCCCACCTCCTGCGAAGAGATCGCTGAAGGAACCAGTTCTGTCTTCTCCCTCTTCCCCCTCTATGCCACGGCGGAGTATCAAGCGTTTAAAGGCTAAGGACTTTGCTCTCTTTTTGCCTACGAGGGAGGAACTACACGGACGTGCTCTCAAGAATCTTGGTGTTTCGGAGAGTAATAGTGGCTTCGTCCTCTGCATCGAATCGCGTGTGTGTTGCAACTTCCCCCGTCCGTGCACGTCTCGAGTGTGTTGCAACCTCCCCCGTCCATGCACATTGCAAACGTGTTGCACCTCCCCTGTCCATGCACATGATGCAAGTGCTCCTTCTCCAAGGCCTATTCATCGTCGTAAGGATCTCAAGGCGCCTGTCAGTAGCTCGAAGGTGGTGAGTGTGAAGTTGCTGCAGCAGGAGTGTTTGCCTGCCCCTTTCACTGATGCTTTTAAGAGTTAGATTCTCGAGGATTCTCCTTCGATCTTGAGTGCTCAGGATTCCTCTCCAACTCACGTTCATAAGTCACCCACACCCATGACCATTCACAGACATGTTCGTCTTGGGAGCCGACTCGTGGACCCAGCCCAGACAGGTTAGTTGGTGTTTTGGGCTGTTTGGCTGCTGATCCTACCATTAATTTTAATGAAGAAGGTGCCTTAGAGGAGCCTACACATCCTTCTCATCATCGGTCTCTGTTGCCGGAGCAGGAGGAGGGAGACACACAAGAGTTTTTGTCTTCCTTTTCGGGTTCAACAATTTGGAAAGTAGGTCTCATGCTCGGTCATCTTCCCTCCGTCTTGCTTGGAAGCCTTGGTGGGAGCTACGCAAGATCCCAAATCTCCTCTCCAGCTTCCCTAAGGTTAATGTCGCTTCGTTGTAGGGGCTCTGCCAAGCTACTGCTCCCGCCTCTCACGGGACTAGGAAGTACTATGCTACGAACTCTACTTTTTTATGTCAGGCCATCTTAACCCTCTTACGCCGATTGGATGTATTAGACGTCGACATAAATTGTCTGTCGGGTACCGATTGAACGTATGGTACGTCGATAAAAACTTTTTTTAAAAATTCGCTGAAAAATACTTATAGGCCTACCAGGCGAAAACTTTTGAATCATGGGGCTTGGGGGATGCTGGGAGCTCACGGATCCAGGCGTTGTTTTGTTTACAATCGTTACGCAGGCGAGCAAGCACGAATTTCTTTCTTATCGCACTAAAAAGTATCAGTGACATATCTCAGAAATTATTTTGTCACTATGACATAATTTTTGCACCATTTTAAATTAGCCATTACATGGAGTATTATATATGAAAATGTGTGCAATTTCATGTAGAATACAACTAAAAACAACCCATGGTTGTAACTTTTATCAGTTTTGAAATATTTTCATATAAATAACGATTATTGCCAAAATGTCAACCTTCGGTCAACTTTGACTCTACCAAAATGGTCGAAAAACGCAATTGTAAGCTAAAACTCTTATATTCTGGTAATATTCAATCATTTACCTTCATTTTGCAACAAATTGGAAGTCCCTAGCACAATATTTTGATTTATGGTGAATTTATGAAAAAAAAAAAACATTTTCCTTAAGTCCTTGCAGTAACTCTTCCGAAAAAAATCAGAAATTTTTTTGTGCGATTGTCGTAGTGTTTGCACCATTGTAAATTAGTCGTTACATAAAGTTTTATATATGAAAATGTGCGCAATTTCATGTAGAATACAATTAAAAATAATTGAAGGTTGTAGCTTTTCTCATTTTTGAAATATTTGCATATAAATCACGATAAATAGATAAAAAACCAGGTTTGTTCAAATTTGACTCTACCGAAATGGTCGAAAAACGCAATTGTAAGCTAAAACTCTTAAAGTCTAGTAATATTCAGTCATTTATCTTCATTTTGAAACAAATTCGAAGTCTCTAGCACAATATTTAGATTTATGGTGAATTAAAAAAAAAAACTTTCCTTCCCTCCACTCGCGGATTCTCTGCCGCAAATCTCCGAAATGTGTACGTCGCATTCTCGTATATTTGCTCCATTTCATATTAGGCGTTTCATAGAGTTTTATATATGAAAATGTGCGCAATTTTATGTAGAATACAAAAAAAATAATTGAAGGTTGTAGCATTTCTCATTTTTTAAATATTTGCATATAAAAAGATATATAAAAATTTTGACATTCGGTCAACTTTAAATCGTCCGAAATGGTTGAAAACTGCAATTTTAAGCTAAAACTCTTACAGTATAGTAATATTCAATCATTTGTCTTCATTTTGAAACAAATTGGAAGTCTCTAGAACAATATTTAGATTTATGGTGAATTTTTGAAAAGAACATTTTTTTACGTCCTCGCAGTACGAATTCATGCATCATTTTGTGATAATATTTTCTCTGTGTTGCTTTGATCGTTTTACAATGTGTTATATACCAAAATGATTGAAATTTAGTGTACAATACAACGAAAAAAAAATTAACTCGTTAGCTTTAACCATTTTGCACACACCTCGATTTGAATACAATTATATATGAAATTTTGTTTTTGCGGTATCATATATTACATTATTTATATATGAAAATTATATTTTTTTCATTTCTGATGGTTGCATACTAAACTTCAGGCAATGACAAAAAAAGGAGCCAAAAATGAACTCTTAATCTTGAAAACTAAGCGCGCTGTGATTTTTTGAAAAAAATATTTTTTCCGCTTCCTCGCTCATTCCGAGACCCCCCCTGGCATACGGGAGACAATTTTTATTATACCCCTTCGGCGTAAGAGGGTTAACCCTGACGTCACTCGCTTGAAGCCAGGATTGACCCCGGAGTAGGTGTGGCCGGTGGCTCCGTCCTTGTCTCCTCAGGATGCTTCAGCATTGGAATCTATGGCAGCCTCCATGTTGCTTACGGTTTCTTGTCTGGACTTCTGGTCTGTGGTCATTGCCAAGATAGCTTCTGACAGGTCCTCAGAAGGGTTGGTGACTGCATCCTCTCTTGCTAATCTGTTACAGTCTGGAGGCAAGGCATTTTTGTATATGGCTCACCTCAGTGTTAAATTATGGACTAACCTTCTGCTGATTAGAATGCAATAGGCCAGCGTCGGGCTGACACCAAAGACAGACTGGTGCACCAGGCCGTGTCTTAAGTCGGAGTTTCGTCCTCTGAGACATCCGACTCCTCCTCTTCCCCCTGTCCAGCAGTAGTCAAGAAGATCGTCGCCTGGTAGGCCATCGAGGAATTCGAGTTTGGCAGGGCCTTCCCGTACGACTCAGCCTTGGTCAGAGGGTCAACGTCCCTTTCACTCCCGTTCCTTTAGGCCAAGAAGGGTCCCAAAGGGCAGAGGTAATGGGACCCTCGGTAGGTTAGGCGCCTCTCCCTCTCCTGTGCCACGGAGGGGAGTGCCTAGCGGACCTTTGGGCCAAGTGGCAGAGTTATGGGGCAGAGGAGTGGGTGGTAGATATCCTTCAGGTGGGGTACCTACTGCCATTCGATTTCTCTCCCCCTCTGTTGGACAAACCGCAGCTCACGAAGGCATATCCTCCAGATTTTCTGAAGTTCTTGGCTCTTCGGGAGGAGGTGCAGAGGATGCTGGACAAGGTTGCGATAGAGGAAGTGGTGCATCCATCTCCACGGTTTTACAGTCACATCTTCTTGGTGCTCAAGGCATCGGGAGGATGGAGACCTGTGATCGACTTATCTACCTTGAATCACTTCATCAGGAATACACGGTTCAAGATGGAGACCCCGCGTTCAGTGTTGGCAGCCATGAGGGAAGGCAACTTCATGCTGTCGATAGACTTAAGGGAAACATACTTCCAAATCCCTGTTCATCTGACGTCCAGGAAATTCCTTCGCTTCTCTCTTGGGAACAAGGTCTTTTGAGTTCAAAGTCCTATGCTTCAGGCTGACAACAGCCTCTCAAGTGTTCACAAGGGTCTTCTCTCGTGTCAATGCCCCACTTATAGCACGGAAAGAAATAGATATCTGTTTGAGGCTCGAGGTTAGGATGGCAGGTTCATCCTTGCCAAGATTCTTTGACATGATGTGTCATACAATGCAAGTGGCCTTTTTAGATATATTTCAGAAGCAGGTCTTCTGAAAGCTATTTAACTTTTACAATGATATATTTGCTTTTATGGTTTTAATTGAATATACTTTTATTCTTTATTTATAATAAACTATATTGGCGTCAATGACCTTCGATGTCAGGATGCCAGAAAACTTCCAATCATTCATTCATTCATTCTCTCGTGTCAAGTGGGGCCCACGCTCAGGGGATCAGTTTGTTGAGGTACCTCGATGATTACTTGGTCTTGGCAGTTTCCAGGGAAAAGCTGCTGCAGGACAAGGATTGTCTACTTTGGTTCTGTCTGGAACTGGGCATCGTAGTCAACCAGGAAATGTCGAACCTCGTACTCAGTCAAAGGATTCTCTACCTGGGTATGGTCATCAATATGACAGTGGCAATAGTTTTCCCATAGGATCAGAGATTGGAGAAGTGCGGGTGGTGGCGCGCACCTTCCTGTTGGAACCACATCAGTTAGCTCATCAGTGGCAGGTTCTGGGAGTGTTGTCATCCCTGAAGAAGCTGGTCCCTCATGGGCGTCTTCTTCTTCGGTCTCTGCAATGGAGACTGGGAGAATTCTGGTCTCCGGCGGGGAACTATCCCTGTTAATGTTTCCTCTGTCTCTGGAAGTGAAAGAAGACCTTCGTTGGTGGTTGGACAACCAGAATCTTTCGAAGGGTGTCCCTCTGCGTTCTCTTCCACCGGACTTCCTTCTGTTCCCAGACACCTCCCTTGCAGGTTGGGCGGCCTTATGTAGGCAACCTCATTGCTTCAGGCGTTTGGAGGACAAGCAGCAACATATCAATGTCTTGGAGTTGAAGGCAGCCTTCCTGGGTCTGAAGAAGTTTTGGGAGAAGGTAGAATGTTATTCTGTCATTCTCATGTTGGACAACACCATGGTGGTAGCCTATGTGAACAAACAGGGAGGCCTGGTTTCTCGTCAATTTCATGCCTTGACGTTGAGGAGATATTCTGTTCAATGGTCCCAGATCCTTTAGCATTGGCAGAGGACGCATTCCAACATCCCTGGGACAACCTGGAGTTGTATGCCTTCCTTCTGTTTTGTTTGATCCATCAAGTTCTGAACAGGCTAATGAGTTCACAGGGTCTCAGGATGACTGTGGTAGCCCCTCTGTGGCCTCAAGCGGAGTGGTTCCCAGATCTGCTGTAGTTGTTGTCAGAGGTTACGAGGGAGATTTCCCCCTTGGTGACATCTGTGTCAGCCCCATGCGGAAATGTTTCACCAGTCAGTAGAATCCCTGTCTTTTCATGGTTGGAGGCTTTCAAGTTTCTCCTCCAAGCAAGAGGCTTTTCTCAGGACGGCAGGGCATATGTCCAGCAGTCTCAGAAAGTCGACCTCCGCGGTTTCCAAGGCAATAAGCGATCTAGTGTGATTGGTGTCGTAACAGGGTTTTTCTCCACTCGCAACATCTATTCAGCGAATAGCAGACTTTTAACCTTCCTCAGAGACAAGAAACGTTTGTCCGTTTCTGCCTTTAGAGGCTACAGGGCGGCCCTGAGTTTGGTGTTACGCCTTAAAGGTATTGACATCTCCTCTTCGAACCTACCTTGCACTAGTTAAGGGGTTTGAGCAGTCAAGTTCTTCTAGAGAGCTCAAGCCTCAGATGTGGGATGTTTCCTTGGTTCTCAAGAGCTTCACTAAGGGTCCTTATGAGCCCTTGTGTCGCTCATCTGACAGGAACTTGATGCTCAAGGCATCTTCCAAGAGGGTAGGAGAGCTCCATGATCTGAGCTGTGAGGTGAAGCATGCCAGGGGTTGGGGGTTGTTGTCCTTGGCCAAGACCCAAAATCCATTTGTGCACGATGACAGATTCACTTCGTTTTCCATTCCATCACTGAATGACTTGTTGGTGGTGATGCTCAAGAGCGTTTGTTGTGCCCTGTGCAGGCCCTGCGTTGGTATCTTAAAAGGACTCGGTACCTTGGACCAGGCTGCCTCAGACTTATTGTTAGCACAGGCCGTACAAGAAAGAGGTATCTAGGAATACTATCTCTTTTTGGATATGGGAAGCCATCAGATAAGCATACTTGTCTCTTGATGATTCCACCATCACGTCTGTGGAGGCTAGGGCGCATGACGTTAGGGGTTATCAGTCCCTCTCCGGGTTTCAAAAAGAACTTGGCTGTACATAGAGGGCTGAGCGCTGGTACTTGGTTACGCCAGTCCACCTTCGCCTCTCTCTATCTTAAGGATGTTGCCCACAGATCTGCGGACGCATTTTCCCTGGGTGCTGTGGTGGCTGCCCAACAGGTTGTGTACTCAATAGTTGCCCCTAACAGGGTACTTTTGCATCTTTCCTAAGATGAATGTGTGGATGAGAGAATAAGTGAGTTTTCTGGTCTCCTTTCTCTTGTACCTTTCCTTCCTTTGGGCGGGATAAGGAATAGACACGTCATTCGCTGGACTCGTCTGATACAATGAGTAAGGTAGTCATGCTGATAGTGTGGTCACTTATTGTGCAAATCTCAAACCCTCTATTCAGTAGCATATGCACCACTCCTAGGCAAGGAGGAGTTGAGAGTAGTACAAACCCTGGTGTGTTGGTTTGCTTTTAGACAGTCAAAGTTTCCCTATGGTTCCCTGTACAATGGTTCTCCCACATATCATTGTACATCACTCAGGTCTGAGTGGTTAGATATCAATTTATCTAGCTTCTCAATGGGCTTCAGTCCCTCTCCAGAAGTCTTTTCTTCTGGACCCATTCTGGCTTTGTTTCTCACTGAACAACCATCTGTGCACTCGCATTCATCATCACCTCATGTTTTTGTTGAGTCTGCTAATTTTGCTGTAAAAACTCTTTCCATAGTAACCATCATGGGGCCAAAGAAAGCCGCAGGTGCCACCCCTTCAATAAAAAAAGACCAGGAATACGATTGAATTTAAGAAAGAACTTATAGCAAAGTATGAAAGTGGTGCACATGTAGCTGATCTTGCTTGGATGTATGGCAAGTCAGTGTCGACGATCAGCTCCATCCTAGTGAAGAAACATGAAATCAAGGCAGCTTATGTTGCAAAAGGGGTCACTTCATTAACAAAACAGAGATTGCAACTAGAGGAAGATATGGAAAAGCTGTTAGTATGGATCAATGAAAAACAATTACAGGCAGTCCCAGGTTATTGGTGGACTCAGTTATAGGTGATAGAGTTTTATGGGGCTTGTCTAGCGCCATCAAATCAGCGATTTATGGCGCAATAATAGGTTGGGTTCTGGTAATTGGCACCAATAATAGAGTAAGGAGGTGATAACTGGTTATTGGCGCCATAAACCCCATTGTAGTGCCATGTTTCAGTTAATGGCGGTTTTTGCTTGTCTGCATCCCCCCGGGAATGGAACTTCTGCCAATAACCTGGGACTGCCTTAATGGGGGATAGTGTGTCTGAAGCAATCATTTGTGAAAAGGCTAGGATGCTACATGCTGATTTAAGTAAGAAGATGCCAACAACTAGTGATGTTCTTGGTGATTTCAAGACAAGCAGAGGCTGGTTTGAAAAATTCAGAAAGCGTATGGGCATCCATATTGCTGTACAGCATAGTGAGGCTGCGAGCTCAGGTAAACATGCCACAGAAGAATTTGTTTGTGAATTCAAAGAGTATCTTAAAGCTGAAGGATTCCTCCCACAACAAGTCTTCAATTGTGATGAGAGGGGCCTGTTCCGGAAAAAAAAACAAAAAAAAAAAAAAAAAAAAAAAAAAAGCCAAAAGGGACTAGGATCACGCAGGAGGAAAGTTCATTGCCAGGGCACAAGCCTATGAAGGATAAGCTAATACTCTTGGTCTGTGGGAACACCAGTGGGGATTTCAAAGTAAAGCCCTTACTGGTGTATCACATTCTGTTTATGAAAAATTAGCCTATTGATTGCTTGTTCTTACCGACACCATAAAGTACAAAACTTACAAAAATATATGGAGAATCTAAAAAGAAAACCTTATGCTAACCTTGAAGCATAATTGTAATAGTAGTTGCTCTTCCTTACAAACAAAATCAAGGCTGTATTTCTTAATAATATCTTTATACAGAAAACAATGATAAGTTGATAAGTTAAAGCCTGGATCTGCACTTGATTTTACATCCATAAAACAGGCTAAATTTGAAGTACCCTGGGTTCATTGTTGTTGGAATAATCGATATTAAATAAGGAGGTACTTTTGTATAAAACATGAATAAAAAATTTACCAACCCATAACATTCTCCTTGCCTTTAAAATAGACATAATCTTATTTATTAGGAATTTGGAGACTTGTTGATGTTGTGGAAATGGGACCTCTTCGTGGCCTACCTCTAGCAGACCAAGAACGTACAACAGTAGCAGTTTTTGATCTTAAGCAGCGAATTATACTACATCATTTTTTAAAGAAACATGGAGCTGAATCTGGTTTACCAAGGTGGGAAGTGAAAATCATTATCATTGATTAACTTTTCATATTTTTGCATTTAAAAAGGTACTACAGCAGTTTGCCCTAGTATGTAATGTGTACATTTTTAGTTGCAATTCAGAATGAACATATGTTCATGCTTTAGAACTGTAGTTGGTGGTAAATTTATACAGTTAAAAAACTGATGATTAGATAGTGTATTGCCAAAATTTTCTGAGGTTGGTTTGAATTGTTTTGTGAAAAGCTACAGTGGCAGAAGGCATCCTAGAAATGGTAGGTTTATGTATATACAGTATTAGTTTTTAGTTTTATGGTTTCAGTAACTAACTAGTATTGCTAGATTAAGTGGAGCTAAGTTTATTTGATATATGCACTATGCATCTTAACATAATTTTGTTTATTTTTTAAAATTTCATGACATTTTACTTTTTATTATGTATTATAATTTTTTCCTTATCAATTTTGAATACAGTAGTAGTTGAAATGATGTATGGGATTGTAAATAATTTACTGGCAGATTAGATTTCTATACAGCACAATATGGTATTTAGATTTAGAAGTTAGTGACCTGCTGGCAAAAGATAGATTAATGAGATATTTACTAATCTGCTGATGGACTGACAGGAGGAAGTACATTTAGTGACACTATTTTTTTGTCACTTTTCAGATTTTGATAGATCCTTCAAACTTTACAGTTTGTGAATTATCTTTGAATTTCTGATGTAGATAAATTCTTAGGTCATTGTAATAGTTATTAATCTAAAACCTTTGAAGCATGTACTTTGTTATTATGTAATTTGTTTGTGTTTCTAAACCATGAATGCCCTTCGTTTAACTTAAGTGTTTCTGTGTTTTAATGTGCATGTTTTTGTAAGGTTTCTAAATCTGTGTTACTTTTTAGACTCTTAGCTTTTCTGTATATCTGAAATGTGATGACCTAAAATGTTGAATACAAATGCAATTTTTATATTCTTCCAAGTACTATTATCTTTCTATATGGTTATATATTCAATATGGAGATTTACATCTTTAGACTGTTACCCACTATTATTTGTTTGATTGCAAGCCCATCAATAATATAGATGCCTAGTATTCATGTCCCAAATGTTTCTAAGTTCATCAGTCTTTTGAGAGACAGACAATATAGAAGGTAGTTTTGCTTTGCACATGCCATCTAGATTCTAAGTTATGGTTTAATTACCAACCTTATTCTTCATGAGCCTACTGTGCTGTTGCCAGCACTGTTTACAGTGTACCAGGTGTTTACTTCACAGCTAGATCACTTTTCCGTTGCTTACTAGTAATCAATTTCATTGATTCTCCAAATTCCAAAGCCCTCTTATTTAATTTTGGTTTCAGCCCATTTTCACTTGGAGTACAGTTAGTTACAAGAAATTACTTCTTCATTGAACTGGTATTGAGCAGTCTTTAATATTGTTTTCATGGGTTGTCAGCTTTGTAAGGGGCAGCTATTCTTGAGTGATTACCCTTTTATTTGTCCCTAGAATTTACCCCATCCTGTATTTCAGTTAGTGTTTGTTAGTGTTTTAGGAGTTTAACAAGTTACATATTAATGTTGCTAACTAGCTGATGAGTTGTTAATTTGTTAGTCCTTGGAAGTGTGTTCGCATTCTTGTTAATTACTTCCATTTACCTGATGATGATGACCCTAAGATTGTACAGCTACTATTGTGATAAGAGTTGAGCTGTTTACATTCTGACAAAAAGCCAGAATGATCACGAGGATCAATAATTTCAAAGCTGAGCAGATGATGACAATGATGGCAGGATGACATCAGAAATAATTGATAGTAATGGCTGGATATTGTTGATAGTAAAAATATATATTTTTTTAATATTCAAGAAAAAAATTTTTTTACCTTTAATTTATTAGACAAAGTTTACAGACTTTCAATGCTTGTCAGTTTAAAGTTAGATCCCATCATGGTTATGTAAGTTGTTATCATCTTTATGTTGTTTGTTAGCCCAAACACTTTGCTGGACTGAACATTTCAAGTAGTTGCTAGTCCTCAAATACTGATGGCCCTGTCACGGGGCTGAGGGAGTTCAGGATTATTGCAGGAGTTTTATCATTTCATGAAGCTGTCTCGTCTGTCCATGTATTCTTGCTTTTGGGTCAACTGAGTCACTATTCCTTTTATTTTCGTATTCCAAATTTTTTTTAGCTTTCCATGATAATATTGTCCAACCCCTTTGCCAATAATTAGTTCAGTCGTGGGGTTTTCCCATTGCACTTTATAAATAATTTTGCTCCAATTTGAAAAATATACTTTTCTCTCTAACTCCATCCTGTTTTGTCTTTATTATTGAGAAGAGACTCCATTGCTGAAATGGGAGTTCAGTTTGAACCCAGGTTCCAATAATGAGGTGCCTGATGATGTTTGGACCTGAGAGGTAATGTAGGTACTATGTCCATACATACATACATACATACATACATACATACATACATACATACATACATACATACATACATACATACATACATACATACATACATACCCAGAAAATGTGTTGGAAATAACACAAAAGCAATTGTTACTTTTTTTCTTTTAGTTTTTCTGTAGCCTTAGCTGGATACATACATACATATGTAACTTCAAAGCTGCAGTGGAAAATATCTTATGGACAGAGGCAATAGACTATAAACCCATTATGGCTCCAAAGGAAAATCAGCCTGCAGAGAGACAAGTTATAGGAAAAGGGGATAAATAAATGAACATGTGAGAGTAGGAAGTAAAACCAATACAAACTGAAATTCAGGAGACATCAACAGAGAACAAGAATGAATTTGCTCCTCACTTAAATATTTGGAGATCAGAAGATTTCACAACTGCACTCTGCAAACTACTCCACACTAGTTGTAGCCAAGATAAAACTCATGGATGTTAGAACACAAGACACTTTTTGCAGCAGAAGCCTACAAAATGTTGCAAGCAAAAAAGGTCCAGTTAAGAAGAGTGCAGAGGGTATTATCACTGAAATACATATTATGAAAAGTATACTGTATAGACATAGTCACCTCTCAATTAACGTATGTTTGATTAATGCGTTTTTGACTTAATGCAAGCCAGAAAATATTAAAAAAATTTAAAAACGCAAAAATTTAAATTTAACGTGAATTGGCGCTGAAGCGTTGTTTTCAAATCATCCGCACATTAGTTCTGCAGACAACGGCCGTTGACATAAACAGAGACATAGCACAGTTCACTGTATGTATTAATTTATTTATCAATAAAGTGAAAGACTTTGTGTATTGTATTTTTTAATAAAGTGAAACACTTTATTTATGTGTATTGTATTTATTAATAAAGTGAAAGAAACACTATTTATTAATAGTGTGAAAGATTTTGCTGTTTTTCTTTTTCGTCTGATCTACGTAGTACAGGTATTCTCCTAGCCAAGTATATAGTACTATATATCGTATACATACAAATACAGTTGCATAGCTTACAGTATACTCCATACAACATGTACAGTACAGTAATTAATATAAACCAATTCTGGAGGTTCAGTACATTCTGACTGTGATAATTCAGTAAAAAAAAAAATTAAATAAATAAGTGGACATGAAACAAGAATCAGCTTCGTTCCGACATTGGCATAATTGAGCGATGTCTGGCTGCTGATGGCTATATATATGTAATTACATACGTAATGAATATACATATTTTCCACGAAACTTTTAAAAAGTTATACATTATTTCACTTTATCCAATAATATTGCATGTATTCTCATATTATTGTATTTATAAAATATAACATAGCCGTCAATGTTATGGTTTGAAATCATCTGATGGCAAATACGAGTATTTTGCCATATTTACCTCAATTCTGTGTGAATTTTCTTACTTCTAGTTAGCATAAACGAATATCCAGATACTTTACTTATATGAGACAAGGTCATTTTTCGTTATACGATGAATTTTTAAGTCAAAATATAACTTGAATAAGTCTCGCTGTGAACTAACTTGTTTTTTCGTTAAGAGATTACGTTTGGAGCATGATTATTGTGTAAAAAATAAAAATTGTGATTCCGTTTACTATTTTCACTTGCTTTCATCGTAATACAAGCTTACATAAAGATATATCAGTCCTGTTCTACATAGCGTTGTTTATAACATAACTACAGTAATTATTTACTAGCGTAAAATGGTTGAAATACAAGCAAATGGATGTTGCTGTTATCCAATTCGGTTGCACCTAGCAAAAAAGTACGTAGTTCCCAAAGTCCAGGAATGTAACCCCCCTTATTACTGTTATTTCTTATGGGAAAAATATGTTTAAATAAGGCGTTTTTAATTAACGCGAGCTCTCCAGAAATGTAACCCTCGTGTTAATTGAGAGTTGACTGTGTATATATACTATTATATATGTGTGTATACCTACCTCAGGTCCAAACATCTACGTATAGGGTTCAATTTGGTTTTCTTAGTGAAAGTTAGAGGCTCACTAAACTTTTTTAAAGTGAGGTTCTTCATGGGTTTCTCAAACCTATTTGTCATCTTTCTAGATCCTTAAGAATCTTTATGAAACATACATGTGAGCTGGATTAGAAAGTTTTATTTTTCTATTATAGTTTTGCTAGTTCTTATACCGAAGATAGTCTTTCCAGAGGCATTTTCTGGAAACGTGGCAGTTAGATACACACTTACTAGAAAATTAATCCATTCTGAAGATTTTTCAGTGGGATGTTTGCATTCAGCTTAGTGGTGAACCAAATAATAGGATTGAGACTCAACAACCTTCACCATTTCTTCTCTGTTTTCCATCATATGTAATAAAAAGGACCTCTTGCATCGTCCATCGATGGTGTTCACAGGACTAAAGTTTTCAAAGGTGCCCCCATCATAGATGGAAGGAGAAAGTCACTATGAGTATTTGCCCTATATTGGATAAGGAAAGTTATTCTCAAAGCTTACAGTAATATGACACTTGCTGAAAAAGAACTGTCAAACCCAAGAAGTGACATCCCTACATTTCTGTTGCTTTAAGCATAATTTGAACTTTTTTTAAAAATTTATTTTAAGTACAATTACTTGCTGGTTTCAGTCTGCATACAAAGCTTATTCGAGACATTTCTCATAAAAGGTTAGATTTGCAGTCATTGGGACCAGTTGTCATATCTGGCCATGTTTTATGTTTAGGGAAAGAAGTTGATGGCTGATTATTTTTTACTTTCCCACACCTCATCTTCATCTTTCATTCATGGCACTTGCAAGAGAGATAGACTTCCATTCTAAAAGTCTCTTACCCTTGTACATGCACCTTTCTTTATGTATCATGTATTTTAAACATACCAGGAAGAAAGAAACCTGTGAGCTACCAGAGGTATGGTAGCAGACTTATGCCTGTCCTCAAGTGTGGTGTGTGTAGATCCTGCTGGATTGCACAAACACTGGAGCATCAAGCATCTTGACCTACCACTTGAAGAGTGATTCAGGCATAAATGTGATGTGTGGAATTGTGATGAAAATACATAGCTTTGTTCTATGATAGAAAAGTTTTTATTTCAAAACAACCAATCATTTAGGAAGTGATCCTCCCAATTCAGTGAGTTTTGCTATCTTTTATACAGATTAAATGAGAAAGGTGACCAGACATATATGATAATCCCAGTGGTTAGTGTATAGTGAGACTGCCTCCTGTCTGATAAAAGATGGTAAACGTAGGAACATAATGGACATGAATATCAGTCATATATGTATGGAATTGATGGGTTTGATAAGAATTCTTATCAAACTTAGTTGTTTGAAATAGATTGTGCAGATTACAAAAGATGAGTTTTAAATTTGAGTATTGTTATTTAATGTCAGTGAGAGTAGATAACATTTAGAGAAGGCTAGCTACATTTATCATGTGTCTGGTGCAATAAAAAATAATTTCCTTGTGAGTTAAAAAAAATTTTCACTTTTGTGGGGAAATGCAATTAGTATTGGTCCAGAAATACATGAATTATTTGTTACTGTGGAAATTACTTATAATTCTTTGTGTTTTGTCCAGATCCGTTGGATTTTTTTATTTGTAGAAAGTTTCCATGTAAAAGATATAGAACAGTTTTCTAAGGTCATGAATCTAATAAGGTGTAACCAGATCTTTTCTCCTTTTGTGAGATTCTTTCCATATGAAAATTTTTGTATTTTTCCATCTTTTGAAAGTAACTCCTTTTGTGTTATGGTTATTTATACAATGGATACATTCTGTTTGCTGTATTATGGTTGTATTTGAAGTTGCAATAATATTTGAAAGTAATACACTCCCAAAAACTTAGACATTTAAAAAAAAATTCTCTCATTACAAGGATATTTACATAAACTCAGAATTTTAATCCTCATGAATCTTATACATACCATGTAGTAATCATGAATTAAAAGAAAATGAGTATCAGCTGGTTGGATAGCAGTGCCCTATATGTACCCCTTGGATCCTTAATTTCCAGTCAAGAAAGAGCCTTGCTTTTTGAGTTGCCTGGGCTAAGGTGCTGAAGATTTAGTGAGTTTGGGAGGCAGGGCATATATAAGTATTTGGGTTTTATATAAAAGTTTAACTGATTTACATATATAGACTTATCATTTGTATTTCCTTAAATCACACTTTGGTAGTAATTGGCCTGCTGAGAAAAATCTCACAATTAGCTTATTGTAGCAAAAGAGAAAACTTTTGACCAAACATGTTTTGGGAAAGGAAATCTTGATCCAAAGAGGAAGATTAAAACAATAAAGTAATGAAACTGATTGCCTACAACCAAATTAGGCATTGGGCAAGAATTAGTTTGCTTGTGAGTAGTCCTCCCTGTAAGGGGTAGTGCTGTCAGTGCACCTCATGTGGGGACATATTCTCTTTCTTGCATCGTACTTCCCACCCTCTCTTAACAATGGATTCACTGTGCAACTGCAAGGTTTTCCTCCTCGTACACCTTTCAGAACTTTTTACGGTCAGTTTCCTTTTCACAGGTTCTAACACCTGGCCTTTAGTCTAAATTCTATATATTTCATCATTTTAGTCCTGTTTGTTATGGTGAAGATAAACCCTGAAAACTGACTGAACTGGAACTGGGTAGGTATCATTCATGCTAAGGATGCTAGGAAATACTTTTCCTGCTGTAGCATTTATATATGTCATAAAATTAATAAATGTTCATCATCCTAATGCCACATTTAGTTGAAAACATGGAATTTAGTTTAATCATCTGTCTGTAAAACATAGACTTGATTCCTGTTCTGAGAGACCTAGTTCATTTACGAGATCAAGCCAAGTGATTCCTAAATTGTAGCAAAGATTCATCCTTATCCTCAAAATCTTCATTCCCAGAGGACTTCTTACCAGTGTACCCTACTCCTCCGGGAATGGACTGGTTGTGCTGTCATGCAGTATGGTGTTCATTTTGGTACCTGCTTCATGGATAGAGGCAATAGAACTGGTCTTAGAGTTTTTCAACTTTCAGTACTACTGCTGATCATATATCATACCTTAGTTATTGTAGGTTCTTTTAATCAGCAAGTCTAGGCCTTCTGGCTATTCCTTGACTGTGTTTTCATGATAAATATTAACACACTATGAATAATCTATTTTATATAAGTAACTTACCAAGTAATTACATAGCTACAAACTTCCTACACGGCAGTCTAAAAAGTACAAATTTCGTAGTGGCACTACCATTGTTTTAGTAGGTGACAAGGGCCCGCACACATTCGGACTGACAGGTGCAACTCAGCAGAGAGCTTCAGTTTATTTTCTGCCAGCTCCTGACTTTGTGAAGTCGTCTTTATTGTTTTAGATATTTATTCCTGTATATTGGTTTCTTCAGTTGTATGTGGCGGCCTTGAAGGTTAGTTATATCGTTAGCTGTGGTTAACTTTATTTCTAACTTAGTTCAAGATGTCTGACTCCAGCTCTTCAAACATTCATTATTGCATTGAGGATTGCAAAACTAGATTAACTAAATTGTCTTATGATTCTCACACAAAGTGTGGTAAATGTAGGGGACAGGAATGCAGTTAAGATCTCACTTGTCAGATATCAGGATTGGGATGATAAAAAGTAAAGGGGGTTGAGGTCCCACTTGAACAAACTTGACAGGGATAGGAAAAGGAAGGTGGCCCTTGGAGCTGAAAGTAGGATTAATTTAGAGGCTTTTCCTTTACCTAGTGTGGTAGAAGATAGTGCTGTTTCTTCTCATATTCCTGTTATGTCTCCCATCCTTAGCCCTCTTACTTCTTTACCCCGCACTCCTTTACTAGGTTCCCATGCTTTTAATCCTGATGCCATCGCCAGCCTCAAATCTAGGTTCAACCAAAAATTTGAGTTTTTGACCAACATGGTAATGGAGTTAAGTACTACTACTTTATTCAGTACCTTTTTGGAGAAAGCATCTTTCAGTGTTCCAAGTGTCAGTGGTGTGCAAAGTAACAGTGTTGTACATGTTGAGGAGGTGGCTGCTATCCCAACGGTGTTCCTAGGTTAAGGTCCTGTTCTGCTTCCTTGTACAAGGGAGGAGACATACCGGATGTCCCAAGGAGGCCATTGGGGTTTGCCACAATTAGTCCCCTCCCATCAGATTTAGATGGCTCCACTCCCAACAGGAAGCAACAGTGGCACCTTTTATCTGCTTCTTGGAGGCCAGTGTTATCCCTCAGCCCTCCTGCAATTTTGTTGTTCTGCCTCCTGCCACCGCTTCTGCTCATTCTCTTCAGTCTTCATGGGATAGCCCAGAGTTTCCCTCATGTCTTGAGCTCCCTGTTTTGGTTCCCAAGCACCTGTTGCTTTCTGCTAAGTGCTCTCTCATCAATGAGTGGCCCCTTCCTCCAGGATGCTTGGCGCCTGCACCCGACTGCTTAGCGTCAACTTGTGAGCACTTGGTGCCAGCTGTGGAGCATGTGGCGTGAACTATAGAGCACTCCACGCCACTGTCTCCACTTTCCCTCTCATCGGCTCAGGAAGACCCTTCTTTAGCCCCAATTAAACATCAGCTTGAGGAGCTCATGTGTTTTTTTGAAGAAGAAACCAGCAGTCTCCATGAGTAAGGACATGTCTATGTCCTCTTGTCTCTTCTGATGATGAAGATGTTGAGCAAGATGCCATTCCGTTTCAGCTTATTCATCCTTACTGAGGTTTTTCAAAGCTAATTTCTCAGATTCCCATTTTTCGATGGGGATTTTGAAGAAACGAGCTGTGGTGCTCTTTTGCCATGAAAGGAGTCACTACAATGCAGATGTCAGCCCTCATGTTTTCTCCTTTGGACAAATCCCATCTTTTCCCCTAAGACACAGTTAAGGAAATTCTGTTGGACTTGCAGAAGAAATCCACTAATACTACTAAACTTCTTGTCAGTCTACTAACCGCCCAAAAGAACCTCACAGTCGTGACCAAGTCTTTCTCGCCTCTTAAATCTCAGCCAATCTGCATCCCTCCTCAAAATCTGTCAAGAAATCATTTTTAAAACCAGCTGCCAAGTATGAAAGTAAGTGCTTTGCACCCCAGTAGGAGCCAGAGAATGGCAGAACCTTTGGTAGTCCAAGGGCTGAGGGAAGGCTATTCAATCTCTTTCAAAGAGAAGCCTCCCTTACCCAAGTCACTGATCATCTTAACAGCGTACACGGCTGGCTCCGAGAAGTTTTCAGTCTTTTCTTAGGTGATCGAGTCCGTTATTTGCGAAGGGGCAGTAGAGGACGTATTGGATTGCAACTTAGAAGGATTCTACAACCATTTCTTCATGGTCCTCAAGTTATTGGGGGCCTGGAGACTGGTTCTGGATGTTAGGACCCTGAATTTGTTAATTCTGAAAAGGAAGTTTCACATGGAGACCAACTAGTACTCAGTCATGGCCTCTACCCATCAAGGCAACTGGATGGTCACTTTGGACATAGGGACGGTTATTGCCATGTCTCCATACATCAGACTAGAAATTTCCTGCAGTTTGTCTTTCGGGGCAAGGTTTGCCAGTTTCGAGCCTGTCCACAACCCCGCAGGTGTTCGCTCAGATTCTCGCACCTCTTTTTCTCAACATAAACATATGCCTTTTTCTAGACGACTGGCTTTTCTGCTCCCCTTTGGAGGAGAAGTGCACGGAGGACTTACAGAAGACACTGCTTGATGCAAAAATTGGGCATTTTAATCAACTTACAGAAATCTCAAATAACTCCGACACAGCAGATTCCCTAGTTGGGGAAGATTCTGGATTCGTGAACTTTCTGGGCTTTTCTCTCCTCTAAAAGGGTGGACTCCTGTCTTACGACTGTCCAGGAGTTCCTATCTCTCAGAAGTTGGATGAGTCTACTGGGTACTTTAGCCTCCATGGAACCATTTTTCAAGTGGGGCAGTCTTCATATGAGAGCACTTCAGTTTTATCTGAAAGTTAAGGGGAGAAGGAAAATCTAGCCAGACTCCTTTGTCATCCCCATCACTTTGGAGATCAAGGCGGACATTCGATGATCATTGTCTGAAGAAAGACTTTGAGAATGGGAGTCTCTTCTGCCACAGAGCCTCCACCTAAACTTTTATCCTGACACATCAGATCTAGGTTGGGGACGCCCAATTAGGGAGTCGGAAAGTCTTGGATATGCCGTCATTACTGTTTTACAATCAGTATTAACTAACACTTCTGATTTTCTGCCTCCTACCATCTCTTACCTTAAACGTTTGAAATATATAAATCCTTCTATGGCCTCCCCCACACTTAGAGCTTCTGCTTCAGTGGTGGATGTTGTTACTCTCCGGGATTTTCTGGACTTCCATCATATGTTATATCCTTGACAGATGGTAAGAGGACTTCTCCTCTTACCATCTGTCAAGGATATAACATAACCCAATTGAGTATGGCCATCTTCTACATTCCCAAATGAAGCATCTGCATAGGCTTCCCAATAAGTCTTTTCTTATTCCAACTCATTTATCATAACTTCTCCCATTATGTTCTTAGTTTTTCGCTCAATTTTAATCTTTTTCATATCTTGAGTCGTTCCTTCTTTAAAAGTTTTACTTAACTCACAAACATCATATGATATTTCACTCATAGTATGTAGCGACACCCAATTCAACTGTCCTACCACTGATCTATACTCTGTTAACTCCTTTTGTCCTAACACTACTATTACCTGTAAATATACTAGCTTCTGGTTCTTTTATAGAATTTATAAACGTACAGTAATACCCCAAACTTACGCGCAGTTAGGTTCCAGACCCCCTCGCATTAGGGGAAGTTTCCCGTAAGTTTGGCACGGTCCCAAATAATGTTAAAGTTGCTGTAATTTGATTTAAAAGTTAGATTAGTACATTACCCTTAAAAAAGAAATAACTGGTTGACGTAAAAATAGTTACAGTAACTACTATGTACATAAGTATCCATTTTTATATGTACGTATACTAACGTTACCCCTAATTCATGGGATGCCATTTTCTTTTTCCATCAGAGTAAAAGAAGTTTCTTTGCATCACAAAGTAAACTTTATAAGTCTGTTATAACAAAGGTACACAATTCAATAAAAAGGGATTTTGACGTAGGAAAAATCTATTTCTGGGTGATTGGCTCGTGTCGCCCTATGAAAGGATCCTTAATATCATTCTTTCTAGGTAAAATTAATCTAAAATTACCAGAGAAAAACAAAATTAAGAAAATGTCAGTAAAACTGACTCGCTCACTCTTTAAAAGAAGTGTCGGTATGAGAATAGGGGCGAGTGGGAACACTACCACGAGACATTCACCAATTAGACCTTCCAATCAAAATCCCCACTAGAGAGAGCTGATACCAACGGGCGATGCGGCCGCTACTACTACTACTAGAGGACGCCACGGACAGCAGCGCCCCTAGCGGTCATCCTTAATCTATGAACATCTTGTCCTGCAGGGGGGGCAATCAATACAGGGTGGGTTTCATAGGGCGACACGAGCCAATCACCCAGAAATAGATTTTTCCTACGTCAAAATCCCTTTTCTGGGCTCAGCTCGTGTCGGCCTATGAAAGAGTACCAGAGAAACAGACAAGACGGGAAAAAGGACAAATGAAAATCATTTGTAAAAATGAGGGATATAATATAAGTAAATCAGTTATTACAGCATATAAACTAAGTACTTAAGGCTAACTTATTTTAAACAATGACATAAAAGAAAGTTAGTAATGTAAAGTACTTAAAATTATAGTAAACATAGTAAAATACAATAATGCAGTGTAATTTAACAAAATAGATTCACTTAGATAACGTATTTACAAAATATACAAACACATTGTGTCCTACCCTAGCATAAAAATAAGGGTAGGTACACTGAAGTACATTATCAGTACATAGTGTGGATGTCCCTAGCAAAAAAAATAAGGGACAATCCACTAATATGATCTCAGCGGCTAAGGCTAGAATATCCGAGTAGCATGGCGATAGGGTGAGGCATGTTGGACGAGGTAGGTAGAGAGGAGACCTGGATCTATACTACGACTACTATACAGTATCAGGGGAAACAATGTTTCCCGCTGCTACTGCAGAAAATTTTAAAGATTCCAAGGACTTTAGATAGTGACGTTTAAAGACTGTCGGAGATTTCCATCCAGTATCTTTTTAAGATCCTCAAAGTTCATATGTTGAAGTAATTAATTGAGGTGGCTACTCCCCTGATGTCATGTGCTTTGGAAAATGAATCAGGATTGGCTTGTTTAATGAAGTAAAGGATTTGTTGTCTAATACCTTTTACTGATAAAGTACCACCTTTTTCTCTCATGAAGAGAGAACCTGAGGATCTTGAGGATGTACGAGATAGAAAGGCTCTTAAAGTTGATACTGGGCAGAGAGAAGGGTCTTGCGGAAGTGGGATGACTTTCCAAGGAGCCCACCTTGCAAGAGGATCCTCATTTTTAGCCAAAAAGCTACGATCCGGAGCAAGCAGAACTTCTCCTGAGGGGAGGAATTCCACATGACCCGCATCTCTGGATAGAGCCGACAGTTCTGAAATTCTAGCTCCTGAAGCTAGGCTTAATAAGAATAATGTCTTTCTAAGAAGCATTATGAATGTACAAGACGAGTTGTCAGTATCTGATGCTAGTTTGAGGACATCATTTAAGAACCATGAGACTGTAGTAGGCCTTTGAGAAGGTCTAAGTCTAGCACAGGCTTTAGGGATAGACGTAAAATAAGATTCAGTCAGATCTATCTGGAAACCTAACTGAAAGATCTTCTTCAAGCCGATTTATGAGTAGTAATAGTGCTAGCTGCTAAACTTTTTCAAACAAGGATCTGAAAAAGGATATAGCTAAATTAACTGTCATGGTTGTAGTGTTTGATTCTTTCAGGAAGGATGCTAATTTTTAACAGCTGAGTCATATTGTCTAATAGTTGACTCTCTCTTATCTGATTCTAGGAAGAGGATGTTTTGTGGATCAATGTTAGCATCTTTATTAGCCGCAAACTTCATGAAGTCCATAAAGTTAGGGTCTGAAGAATTCCTGAGGAAGCGAACACAGTCCTCATTTGTACTGATTGTGACAGCTTGGGATTGGGAATCCGTTGAGGTTGGAGACCCAATTCCAGAAGCAGAGGATACCAGTTGCTCTTGGGCCAGTCTGGAGCAATCAGGGCTACTAGTCCCTTGAAAGTCCTCAGCTTGCTCAAGACTTTCAAGAGAAGATTCACTGGAGGAAAAACATAAATTTTTCTCCACTGATTCCAATCTAACGACAGGGCGTCCGTGGCATAAGCAGAGGGTCCAGGTTGGGGGCCACATAGCAAGGGAGCTTGTGGTTTGCTTGTGAGGCGAAGAGATCTACTTGGAGACCTGGGACTCTCCGGCATATCCACTGGAATGACCCGTCGTCTAGGGACCATTCTGATTCCAGAGGGACCGACCGGGACAAGGCGTCTGCTATCACATTTCTTACCCCCGCCAGGTGAGTGGCGGACAGATGCCATTTGTGTTTGTTTGCTAGTGCAAAGATGGCTATCATGACATGGTTCACATGTTTGGATTTTGACCCTCCTCTGTTGATGCAATGAACTACCACTGCACTGTCCAAAACTAGTCTTAGATGAGACTTTTCCGGGGGAAGAAGTCTCTTCAGGGTAAGAAATACTGCCATTGCTTCCAGAACGTTTATGTGGAGCTGGCGGAATTGAACTGACCAAGTCCCCTGAACTTGTTTGAATTGAGAATATCCCCCCCACCCGGACAGGGAGGCATCTGTGTGAATGGTTAACACTGGAAGGGGATATTGAAGGGGTACCCGCTTGGCCAGGTTCTTTATTTTGTCCATGGACGGAGTTGATTGCGAAGGATCTGTGGAATTACTGACAACTTGTCTCGAGATTTGGCGTTTGCTCTCGACCGCCAAACTCGATTTATATCTTTTAGCCTTGCTTTCAGGAGGATATCTGTCACTGAAGCAAACTGAAGGGAACCTAGGATTCTTTCCTGGCTTCTCCTTGATGTTTGCTTGCATTTGAGAAATTGTCTGACAGACTTGGCTATCTCTTTCCGTTTGGCCACTGGAATTGACAGATTGTGGGAAGACAAATCCCATTGGATTCCTAGCCACTGAAAACGAGACTCTGGAGTAAGTCTGGATTTCGTTTTTGTTTATCTGGAACCCCAGATGTTCCAGAATTGAACTACCTTTTTCGTGGCTTTGAGACATTCCTCGACTGTTGGTGCCCAGATCAACCAATCGTCGAGGTATGCTGCTATCATTATTCCCTGAGTTCTCAATTGTTGCACCACTACTTCTGCTATTTTCGTGAATACCCTGGGGGCTACATTCAGACCGAAGGGCATCACTTTGAATGAGAATGTCTGATTTCCTAGCCTGAATCCTAGGAATGGGCGGAAGTGTCTGGGTATAGGGATATGATAGTATGCGTCTGTAAGATCGATGGAGCATGTGACGGCTCCACGAGGAAGTAAGGTCCTTACCTGCGAGAGGGTAAGCATTTTGAACTTGTCGCAACGAATGAAAGAGTTTAGCCTTGACAAGTCTAAGATTACCCTTCTTTTTGTTGAGCCTTTCTTTGGCACGCTGAATAAGCGACCTTGAAATTTTAGATGCTTGACTCTCGCAATAGCTCCTTTCTGAAGGAGTTCCTCCGCATAATCTGTCAATTCCTTTGATGGTACTTGATGGAATGATTTGATTGGAGGGGGATCTTTGATCCAACTCCAACCCAATCCCTTGGACACTATGCTCTGTGCCCAATTGCTGAACCCCCACCTGTGACGGAAGAGGAACAGCCTCCCTCCTACCTGGGGAGCCTCATTGTTGATGGGCGGGTTGACCTCCACGCCCTCCTCTGAACTGCCTACTCCTTGCCGCCCTTCCTGTGCCACGCTGGCGAAAGTGGCCTCTCGCTCTGTTACCTCTCGATTGCCTATTAAAGGGAGGGTAAGCCTGACCTTCATACATAGGGTTGAAGGCCGGCGAGAGTGCGTAGGAGGTCGAGGGTTGTGACTGAGGAGACAGCAGGAGGATGGGCTGGGTCTGCTTCGAGGTTGAAGGTTGTCCCTGTTGGGTAACCGGGACGGCCTGAACGAATTGCTGCTGTTGCTGGTGTTTTTGGTAAGGCTGGAACCTTTTACCAGACTTCTTTAGTTTCTTACCAGCAGCGGGGGCGGATTCTTGTTTCCTCTTAGAGGAGATACCCCATCTAGCTCTAAGGCTCTGGTTGAGCCTAGCAGCCTCGTGGTGTACCTCATTTACAGCGGACTCTGGGAAGAGGTCCGCTCCCCACATGCTGGAAGCCAGGAGTCTATTAGGTTCGTGCCTAATAGTGCATTCCTGCAGAACGTGCTTTCGGCAATTCCTCCTAGCTTGGAAGAAGTCGAAAGCATCCGTCTGAACCGTTTGAAGCTGGGACTTGGCCAGAATCTTAAATAAAGGTTCTGTGCCATATGAAAGAGCAGCCATCTCTGTGATAATCAGAGAATTGAGGGACCTGCCAAACCTAGTTCGAGCGTCGAACTCTGCCTGAATCAAGGAATCAGGCAGCCTTGGGAGCTTTTCGCCAAACTGGTCCATAGCACAGTCCGGTTTGAGCTTACGAAGCGTGAAAGTGGCAGGCAAGTTCTCCCACAATTCTCCGAAAGCTGGGAAGAGCGGAGAAGTAGACTCTGCTTCCCTCAGCTGTGGCATGGGCTCATCCTTGAGGACTGCCTGAAGAGTCGCTTCCACTATTTTTGTAGCGAACGGAAGAGAAGCCTCCTCCTCCGTCGCAAAAATAGTAAAAGGACTCTTGAAAGCCTGGAGCTTAGTGTTGGTACACTCCCAGTCCTCAAGGCAGTGAACCCATTCGCGTTGAGCGTGATCTCTACTATAGAGAACGTTCTCCCTGGAGATCTTGTCCTCCCTAGTGAGTGCCGCTACGGTCAGCCTAGCATATCCAATGAAAGGCTGCGTCAATCCCGGAGGATAAAACTCGAAGTCCTCAATCCTTCGAGTTCCACACTCCGGGACAGAGATCATACCGTCCTTGAATGGAGCGTAAGCGGCCACTCTCCATGGATTCTCCATGGATTCTCCATGGAGAAGGCTGGTAGCGACTCATAAGGTGGTAGCTGGAGAATACCAGCACTTGCTACTGGGGAGACTGGATGAGGAGCCTGAGCAAGCCCAGCTACTCGGTCCTCGTTCTCTCTAACTCTGTTAGAGAGATCTTGGATGGACTGGCCCGACTGAGACAAAGTGCTCGACAGTTGTGCGAACATTTGTTCGAACTTGGTTTCCTGAGGGCGGAGACCTGTGAGCCAACCATCTCTCCTACCTGTTGCATCACCACTGCTGAGAAAGCAGTGGGATCAAAGGTGCTAGGTCCCGCAACTCCAACCGGCGTTGCCGGAGTGGATGCGGTGGAGGCCGGAGAAGGCATTGGCTCAGCGGGAGCGCGAGCCTTCTCCTTAGAAGCCTTGCTTCTAGAGCTCTTTGAATAGGAAGAGCTCGGCTTAGCCTTCACCGCGTCAGCATAGGAAGTCGAAGACTTCTTAGCTGAAGAAGACGACGACGACTTTTTAGAAGTCGTCTTAACAAGGGTCTTCGGTTCTCTCTGTCCCTTCACCTTTGGGGGTACAGAGAGGCGGGAGAGCGGGTAGGGATCTCAGATCCCAAAAAGCCTTGGAAAGAAGCAGTAGAAGAAGGGACAGGAGAAGATCCAGGAGCGCCCAAGGAAAGACCTTGGGCACCCGACACACCTACCTCAACTAACAAATCTTCAGCACCTACCGCCATAAGCTCAATATTAAGGTCCAAGGTTGCGACGTCCGGGACCGTCTCCTGCGTGGCCCACGGCCCCCCGAAAGACTGCTGCATCTCTTGCTGATGGAGGCTATGAGAGGGGCTGCAGATATGGGGTCAACATACCCTGTTGACTTGCCACCGGGGAAGATCTGAACGGCCAGCTTCTTGTCCAAGATGTAAGGCTGGCCTTTGGCGGCGTACTTCCCGAAGCCGCCCACCCAAGCTTTCAGGGTTGCTAGGGCGACTTCCCTCACACCGGCAGCCTGAAAGAGAAGGCGAAATGAAGCTTCTAATGGCGGGGCGGGGTTAACAAGCTTATGACTAAGTGTTGTTAGTAATACGATAAAAAAGTCTATAATCGACTTACCCCCTCCACCAGCTGACTGACCAGGTCGTAACAGATGGCGCAGGCTTCCGGGTGCCAGACGATCATGTCGTTGTAAGGCGTGGCACACGGGGCGTGAGACCTGCACTCATCGTGGGCGCAGGGGTCGTATAACGTCGCATTGCACCCAAGACCTGACAGTTTGGTAGCCTGTAAGTGGAAAGATACATAAGTATCAGGAGAACACTTACAGCCTAACAATTGCTCCGCTGGTGCCGGAGCGAGAAAGTTAGATTAAACCAGAGCCCCGCCATAATACGTGTGGTAGCAAGATGGTTGGAGTTTGTCCAAGGCTACGCCGGAGACAAGCGATAGAATCCAACCAGGTGTGGTGGTGAAAATTGAAACCACGACGGAAAACGGCGGAGATGGTATACATATAATTATAAATCTAGGAATTCATCGTAAAATTAGGGTATATCCTTAAAAATAACGAAATAAATATCAAACCTTTCCCCCCCGTCTACTAGAAGAGTGCCCGGGTAAGAAGCCAAGCTCCCTCCGTAGCGGGGAAAAAAGGGAAGGATATAGTAGGCAAGCAATAGACCACTAGTAGTGACCACCCCGCCCGCTGGCGGAGCCAGTAAGCTATAACCAAAGGTGCCCCGGCTGCGGCGGAAGGCTCCGTTCGTTATAGTGGGGGAAAGGTGGGCTGAGCAACTGGGGGGGGAGGGTTCTCGGCGTAACACGGCGGGAGAGAGAGAGGGGGGGGGGGGTGGCCTACTCCTCCCCGTCCCAACAACTACCCGCTCGGTGACCCGGTACCCGAAACAAGTGGTCGCCCTATACCCCAGCTGGGAAGAACCCCTGGCCTCCTCAGAGAAGGAGGGAGGAAGGCAACTGAGGTTGTCATGGCAACCAGGGGTCCCCCAGACCCCTCCCTATACCTGGTAGGAGGGAAGGGGAAGGGTAAGGTGCGATGGAACACGTGACCGCAAGAGGCCTAAGCCGCGATAGCAACACAACCGTGGAAGGGCCACGTGAACCAGGCTGTACCAATACATGGGACATGCACCTAGGCTAGCCTAACACCCTAAATAGAACTAAAATTACATCGTAAAGATGGAAAAGACACTTTTAGTAGAAGAAAAAGAAGCCCAGGAGGAGGCAAACTGTTCCGAGGAACAGAAGCCTACTCGGAGCCAGCGATAGCCGATGAAGAGCAAGAGCCGGGATGCTGGGCCAGAAACACAGAATAGCCCTAAATACCAAACTAAGAGAATTGGTAAATGGGCTAACCTAGCTAAAAAGGCGATGTAAAAAACGATGAACGTGATATAGTAAGCCCATAAGTATAAGAAGTCCCAGTATGGAAGACCGGGAATTCTTAATGAGGCAGCATGGCGCCGCCACGAGTCGACCGGGAAACCGTATATGACCTATTAGAAGGAAAATACTGGTTCCTGGAAGACTAAAATACGGTAAAACACTACTTATGAGGCACTTAACTTAGCCGTTGCGATGGCAGCACGTTCCATAATGGAGAATGAGGTAAATCCAGAAAATAGTACACAAGCAAGAAAATGCGTACGACGCTTAGCGCTAATAATTAAGGATGACCGCTAGGGGCGCTGCTGTCCGTGGCGTCCTCTAGTAGTAGTAGTAGCGGCCGCATCGCCCGTTGGTATCAGCTCTCTCTAGTGGGGATTTTGATTGGAAGGTCTAATTGGTGAATGTCTCGTGGTAGTGTTCCCACTCGCCCCTATTCTCATACCGACACTTCTTTTAAAGAGTGAGCGAGTCAGTTTTACTGACATTTTCTTAATTTTGTTTTTCTCTGGTAATTTTAGATTAATTTTACCTAGAAAGAATGATATTAAGGATCCTTTCATAGGCCGACACGAGCTGAGCCCAGAAATAAAGAAAACATATATGTATATGTGTAATGTTTGCAGAGGGTGAAGTAAAATTCAATCAATTTAAAATCATGTGAGAGAGAGAGAGAGAGAGAGAGAGAGAGAGAGAGAGAGAGAGAGAGAGAGAGAGAGAGAGGTAAAACTCTGGAGGAGTATCATCTTTAAAAAGTGTGAATGGGATCACATCTTCTGAAAGTGCATTAACTGTATGTGTTGTAATTATGTAACATAGTACATACAGATTGTACCAGCACTTTTCTCTGAGGCTAAGATAGTAATTTTCACAGAACGACAACTCTTATGTCTCTGATAAGTTTTACTAGTTGATCATGAAGGTCTTATATAGTGACAAACACTGAATTACGTACTTCCTTTGTATATATTTTGAAAAATGTGAATAGCATACACAGACTTTCTATACTGATTTTACACTTAAAAGCATGAAAACTTATACTAATTGTAGTAGTACTTATATACTAGTACTTACTTCAGAAATTAAACAGTTTCTGAAGGAATATCATCTTTGAAAATTGCAGTAACTTGTGAATGGGTCTTGTAAAAGTACATTTATGCACTAACTGTAGGTGCTGTAAAAAAAAAAATAATACATTTTAATTAAAGATTTTATACGGAAAAGCTTTAAAACTTAAAAATTTACATAATAAATTAAACATAAACACTTTTGCAGGGTTTGGAGTGTTGCTGGAGGATTCGCAAATGTTCGTACTATTATGAAGAACTCGCGTATGATAATTAGTTAGGTTCCAATGAAAAATTCACAGTATTGTGAATTCGTGCAACTCGAGTCGTGTAAGTTCGGGATATTACTGTACTGCCACTGATTAAGACAAAATCTATTTTCCTTATGCTCTACTATCACTCCTAAATATAATGGTACCTCGTTTGTTGAGTGTTTATGTCAAACATTCCGTTTGTCAGTCATATTCAGCAAAATAAATCAAAGAAGAAAGCGTTTCAATATAAAATTTAGCATAAAAGGTGTACAAAATCGTTTGTCACCACAGTGACGTCACGTGTAGCTGACTTGAGACTGAATGAGGGATCGTTGATATTAGGTTGGGGAGAAAAGAGAGTTAAAATATTACTGTATGTATGTAAAAGCAATAACAATTTACATAAAAATGGAATTTCACAAATTTAACATAATGATGAAATATGAAAACAAATGCAATACATAAACAATAAAAAAAAAAGTCTTAATTGAGCCAGTGTTCAGTGCGCAAGTGAGACTGTATAGTTTAACCATATTCAACAAAATAGTAAATAAAAGAACAAAACTTTTCCCAATAAAATTTAGCATGTAAACAACAAAATGAGCCAGTACGTATTTGGTGCACTGAGAGACGATAGAGAGGATAGGAGAGGGAAGATGGGGGCATCTGGTTCCTACTAGCTGGGCAGGGATGATTATTCGCCCATTTCTTTCGCTTCTGGCTGTGTAAGGGATTTTTGAGGCAGGCTGCAGGAGCTATTGCTAGATGCAGACGATCTTTTTCTAGCAAGGTCTACCATTGCAAATGTGCAGTTTCCAGAAAACTTATATGCGTTCTGCCTTTCGGATTAATCATCTCGCCATAACATCTCAATAACCCTAGTTGCTTCATTCCAGCCCAGAAAGGAATGGTTTCTGGATCTGCTGCAACTGTTAGTGGACTTCCTGAGGCTCCTTTCACAAAAACAGTCACTGATCAGACAGCCCCACTTCAGGTTCCACCAAAGATTGTCTGCTCTGGCCTAAACGGGCTTCAGACTATCAGGAGCCTTGTCAGAGCGAAGGGATTTTTCAGGCAGATGGCAAAAGCTATTGCTAGAGGCAGATGATCTTCTTGCAAGTTCTACCAGTCCAAGTGGACAGTTTCCAGAAGCTGGTGCAGCCACAATAACGTCTGTAAACCAGATTGCCGACATTTTGCTTCACTTGAGGACCTCCAGGAAGTTGTCTCCCTCCACTATCAAGGGATATAGTCAATGCTTAGTTTGTTAATTAAGCATAGAGGCCTGGATCTGCCCCCAAGCCAGGATCTCAGCGACCTCATCAGATAATTTAAGGCCTCCAAGCAAGAAAAGTCTGGCTTAGTCTCCTGGAATTTAGATGTTCTGAAGTGGCTCTCAGGTACCACTTTCAAACCTCTCCACTCGGTTTCTTTTAAGAATCTCACCAAGAAGACTACATAGGGACGCTGTCTGCTCTCTCTCTCCCTTGGTTTCCTCACCAAGAGTGAGGACGTATCCAATCCCTGGCTTAGCTTGTTCTCCATAAAGAACTTAATGGATATCTTCAGACCAGAGGAGGAAGAGACTTCTTTTTCTAGTGAGAGCCTTGAGTTACTACCTTCAAAAGACAGAAAAGATCAGAGGACCTTCAAATAACCTTTGGTGCTCTGTGAGGAATCTTTAATGTGTCTTTCAAAGTATGCACTTTCTTTTATTCTGAGAAGTTTGATTACCTAGGCGATTTCTCAGGTTCAAGAGGACGTCTTGCAAACCTTTTAGGTAACAGCTTATGATGTTTGGGCCTTCGCTACTGCTCTAGCTTTTCAGTATAATGTCTCATTAGGCTATTCTGCAATTTACGTTTTGAAAGTGTAAGTCAGTCTTTGCTTCACATTATCTGAAAGGTGTTGAAACTTTGAAAATTTCTGTACTTTAGGTTCTTTATCTGTGGCTGGCATGGTGTTGGAAGAGGCAGCATAGGGGAACTCTCTGTCCTTCTACTATTCTCTCACCGTAATGTAAGGTGGTTGGGGCGGTGGTTTTTATTCCAGTGTAGGTGACAGAATTGTGTCTATGCTGATCTAAGCCCAAGGCAAAGGCACTTCTTTTTCACCAGTGAACTTCCATGACTCCAGTACTAACTGAAGTAGGGGTGACTCTTGGCCATACTGCCACGCCCTCTACAGGTTGAAATGAGCGCTGACTAGAGGCAGTACCTGCCTGCAGTAGCTCTCTTACCGCCGACTAGAGGCAGTACCCGCCTGCAGTAGCTCTCTTACCAGGTAAGGAACAACAGGCATGTGTTCCAGTGCTATAGCAATCTTTGTATTTCAACATCATTAGTTTTATTTTAATGTTTTGGAGTAGAATATGTCCATGTATCCCACCTCCTTTCAGTGTGGAATCAGCTGTGTAATTACCTGGTTAGTCACTTATAGAAAAAAGAAATTTTATATTAAAGTAAGGTTTTATATATACTTACCAAGTAATTACGTAATCAGAGCCCTCCCTCCTCCCCTTTCAGATGGACATGAGGGCTCAAATAAATTGAAGCTCTGCTGAGTTGTGCTTGTCTGTCCCAAGTATGGGCAGGGTCTTGTCACCTACCAAACAATGGTAGCATCACCATGAAATTTGAATTTTTTAGAGTGCCGTGTAGGAAGCTTGTACCTATGTAATTAAGTGTTAAGTGTATAGTATATAAAACCATAGTTTATCATAAAAATATTTTTCAATTCTCAACTCCAGGATCTGTGACCTACCCCCATCAATGGGAGGCTTAGAGGATGGTAACTGAGAGTGCTTTGATGATATACATCAATGCCCAGGAAGCCTTGCACCTCGGCTGCTTTTTCCCTCTTATTAACAATTTAATTTGTACTTCCTTCTTATGTAAAAAACAGATTTTGTGAGGAAGACAGCTTTGATGGAGTACCTGATGCGGCCAAGGATAGGGAAACTTGTTGGACAAATCTTGTCCTCAGTGCTGACTCCAATACGTAGGCACTAAGGGGAAGGTGTATATTCTGGTGAGTTTCCCAGGGCAGCTGCCTTTTTAATGGTAGCAGTAATTCTTCTCTGCTTCTAGGACCCCTTCTGGATTGAGGAAACCTTCCTGATTGACTACATACTGGATGTAAATGTCTAACCTTTGGCCTCTAGCATGTCTTTGGTCTCCTTTTGGATTTTTCCAGTCAAGTAGAAAATAAGGAAATAGCAATAACAAGAAAATCTTTAAAGTAATAAAAAAACAAAAATACTAAAGTCACGCAGGATTGAACCCTGACCCATTTTGATTCTCTTTTGGGATCTCGGTTAGTCAGGGTTCTTAATACTAGAAAGTGAACATCAAATATCAAATAAAAATTAAAAACTACTTAAATAGACACTCAACAGCTGAGATTAATCTAAGAGAAAACATTTTTGGTCAAAGCAGACACCAAAAATCAGTGTGCAACTTATTTTGCAATATATTTTATAGTAACTCAAAATTGAAATAACAAAACATAACATACCCAATAATGAAGATAAACCAATTGAAAAACATGTTAAACTTAAGAAAAAAGTACTGTGCAAGGCTGTGAAGTTGTAATATTCAAAGCTGAAAATACATGTATAGAGAGCCTCTCTAAAAGTAGCCCAGGAAATTTGGAGGGCAAGATTTTCCATTACCGATAGAATTTTAGGTCAAAATGTAGTAAGACCATATATTCATAAACCCTTACAATGAAAAAAATTGTAGTAAATATAGGTATAAAAAAGGTCCATAGCAACTCTTAATTTACTGTGGATCAAATTATTACACAGCAAAGTGGAACTGTGATGAAGCAACTTGCATAAACTGTGGTCAGAATCACCATGCAAGATCTAACCTGTGTGTACATTATGTATGCAACACAGAACTAAAAATTTTATAAAATGGGATAGTAAATAAATAAGTGACACAAAAACTTATGAAAAAGGATACATGTGGATCCATTTGATATAAAAAATGTAGATGCTCTTCTTGAAAAAAATTTAAAGGAATGACCCAAAGAATGAAATTAGTAATGAAATGTTCAAACCCAAGAAAATTAAACCAATGAAAAAAGAAAAGAAATTTATAAAGAACAGCAGTAACTTGATTCCAGTTACAATATAAATATGTAGTTAAACATCATCTTTTGTAATCCATACAGTTCTCACCATTCTTAGGTAAGACATTAAGTAATTATGTAATCCAGTGAAATGTAAATGAAATTCAGACCAGATGAAACCCTGAAGATATACAGCATATCTCAAAGACTCTGACAACAAGTAAACAAAGCAATGCCATCATGGGCAAATAATTACATACTAGCAGCATCACAAAGAAAAGAAAGCAACTAAGGAACTGCAATACATGTGCAGGTAGTCCACACTTATTGATGGCATCGGTCAATGGCGTTTTGGTTTTACGATACTTGGTTAATGATTTCATAACCTGATTTTTGGTATTAGTAGGCAGTTTATCAGTGTCGTCAGTAAGTGGTTTATCAATGTTGGTAAGTGGTTCATCAGTGCCAATAGGCGTTTATGGTATCTACAATTTATTACTATAATTATGTACCTTGGTGTTCCTGTTATCTACGATGTTCAGTTATCAGCACACTGTCAGGAACGGAATCCCCGCCATTAACTGGGGACTGGCTATATGTGAACAGTAAGTTGATTAATTATAAAATAATTTTGAATAATTCTTTACAATTATCAGCATCCAAGTTTGAACAGAAAACAATATCTATGCAGCCTGCAATTTGTATAATTGTCCAAATAATAATTATAATTTCAATAAGTATGTAAAAGTAATAGTAAATACTTAAAAAGAAACTTATTAAAAATTATCACAGTATTAATAGAAATTGGTACACAGGAACCATTCTTCAACAAACCTTGTAGGGTTTAGATAAGAAGTTATACTGAAGAATAATGCCATGGAGACTGTATGTATCAGACTCCTCAGCAATACTTCAATACAAAAAGTAAGGCTAAAATTCAAGAAAATGAATGGAACATTTGTCAAACCACTAAAACATACTATATTAAAAAATGGCAAGAAATATCAACATTTCAGGAGAAAATTTTGCAAACAGCTTTCTTTGGATGAAAACCAAGTATAGATGATGATTTTTCTGGTGTTACAGTCTTGGAAGAAGTGCCTGGTCTCCATTGGGTCGGCTTCCTCCAACTGTTGTTAATATTGCAGTCCTTGATATTACAAACAGTCACTGTCAACGGTTCTAGCATAGATAAATCCAATCGTGATGGTATGAGAGTAAGTGGATTTTGTTGTAGCAGGGCTCAGGTCATAACAGCTCTTGCTAGTATATTGTGGTTTCTTTCATATTGGACACTCTTCAATGCAGTGCATTGGTTCTTGCTCATTCAATATGAATTATAGCTCATTCAATATGAGATGGACCCTCAATACAAAAGTTACCAGGTGTCTGGTAAGTGGTTTCTGTTAGTCAACTTACTTCTCAAGTGGTACAGTCCAAGTTTTGTCCAGACTGTCATCATAGGCCTTGTCAGTAGTGCCATCTTGACTAATTAAGTAATCGATATATAGATTCACTGCTGTCTGAGGCTGCTTTCACACCAAGGTGGCACATCACACATGGCAAGTGGCAAATGACGAGTGGCACAGTGATTTCATACCAAGGTAGCACGTCACTACGCATTTCAGGGTGGCAGTCTACTTCACAGTGCACAAGATGGCATCTTCAGATGAGGAGGTTATTGTTGCTTTGATTGGTGCTCTAGTGCCCGCAGAAGAAGAAGAGGAGGTACTGGATACATCCGTATCATAAAGATAATGTAGAAGCTCACAGTGTTTATGTAGTCGCAAAGCGACTAGAGCTCGATGAAGAGAAGTTCCAGCTCTTTTACCGAATGCAGAAAGAAACTTTTTGCCATCTGGTGACCATTGTGAGCCCCTTTTTGATGTTCTGTCATGCAGACATTTGTATTTCTCCACAGCTTATACAAATTTTATGTTATATAGTTCATGTCTAGAAGAGGCATACTCGTAGTTGCACACGAGAGCAAACACAAAAGACAACTGACAACAAAAAAGACAACTGTTTCCTATAAGGCTGCATGTCCCTCTCATCAGGCAGTGTTGTCACATGCTTGCGCAAATCTGTCTAGTCTCTTGAAAACTAATCAACGTGCCTTACATCCAAAAGTTTTCTTTTTATTGTATACGTATTTTTGTGAAAGTTCCATTAGAATTTGGCATCACAGTCTGGGGTGGCAAGTCGCACATTTAGAAAAAACAGACATGTTCAATGTTGGAGTGGCATGCAAGTTGCACGTGGCTCATGCGACAAGTCAGGCCACCTTGGTGAGAAAGGTTTCATATATTTCCTAATGTTCGTTTTCAAGTGGCATGCTACGTGCCATGCCATGTGCGACATGCCACCTTGGTGTGAAAGCAGCCTAAGTGCCACACCAGGTTTCTTTGACTAAGATAACCTACTGATATTATGACCTCTGATATGAGCTTTTAATTCTATCCATCTTATCTACTTGCTGTCTTCATCAGAGATAGGACCATGGCCTTGTTCAAGTTATGAGCTCCCTTCTGCGTCTGCTTGTTGTCAGTTGTTTTAGGCACAGGACCCTACCATTTTCCCAATCTGGATTTTGAGCCATGCCCAGCTTCTTGATGGGTTGCGTCCAGGCATATGGGTCTGGTTGTATAATTAATCAGTCATTCGTGCAGCCTAGGGAACCCTAACTGTTTTTCAGATTCCAGACATTAGTTGTTCACCTTTATTAACAAAGGCTCTTGAAATTTATATTTTACTCATATCGCTCTTGTTTGGTTCTGACATTGATATACTACCATGTGTGTGTAGTCTCATGCTCTTTTGGTGAGAGGAAAAAAAGATCCTGGATGTCAGATTAATTATGTATAATTAAAAAAAAAATTGATGTCCTCATAATCCTGTAGTTCCCTGACTGTTTCTGCCTTAAGCTTTATATTGACCATTTTTGTTAAAATTGAAAGTGCAACCAGTCCCTGGTTATTGGCTGGGGTTGAATATAAGCTAAAATCTCCGAAAACCAGATTTGGACACCGATAACTGGAAATCAGCGCATGTCTAGCATCATAAAACTGGATCGCTGATAACCGAGGCCACTGATAACTGGGAACTGCCTTATATATATTACAATGTCGATTGCGTAAAAAAATATGCATGTACTATTATAAAAATGCAATATATAACCAGTATATTAGGTAGGTTAAAACTTTTGAAGGATATGGTATCAGTTTTTTTGGACACCATTACTCTGTGTCGCCTCCGCATTTTATATATGTATAGTCTTACACGTGGATCATAGATTTTTTTGCTGTTTTCCTGAGTAAGGAACATTGTGAAGTGGAATATCTTTTAGAAAGCAGGTGGAATACAAAATACTATGTACAATATGTTTTGAAGGTTACAATTGTAATATGAGAAATGCTGAAATGTTCTGGGATTTCCTGTTTTAGGTTTTTTTTCATGTAAGACCATTCCATTTTGATACAGGTGCCAATATTGACAATTTTTGCTGGGGTTCTTTCAGTTTATTGAATACAGTAACATACCACTTGTGACCTGATCTCAGTCATTTGTGGGTTCTGGATATGAAGGAAAAACAGGAGAGAGATAAGTTTACGTGCATGCGATGCAGGACATGCTAAAATAATAATTGAGGGAATGTTTAACACAGGTTTATTCTTCTTAGCAACGTTAACGATGCTAATGCACAACCGGACGGCAGGTTAAACTGTATTTGACGTTCATGACAATACACGTCTTATGTGGGCGGCCAACGGGAAGACAGGGCAACTGGGCACTCGTCTCAGTCCAGTCTGTGTTGTATGGGACCCGCTAACGAACTGTTTTGATTTAACCACTGGTGCGGCCTGTTTCAAAATGCCCCCTTCACACAGCATCGTTATGCAAGAAGCTGATTGGTTATTCTGGCTCCTTAGACACAAGGGTCAATTAAGAAGGGATGTAGATATGCGTGGCACTCTTGAACTGCCCAAGCCAAGCCAAATTGTAACATCTTTGGCGGTTGACTTGTGTTGTCACACATACACACAGTATCTCTTATAAAAGTTTCACAGGACTTCAGAATATCATGGAGAAGGCATATTCAAAACTGTATTGAATCAGCTCATCACTCCCTCCCCAGTTTTTGCATTCCGCAAGACACACACTGATCTTATGACTTGCGCATTGTTGCTCTTCTTTGAGTGCCATACCGTCCAGTTTGTGCAAAATTTAAAACTATTAGGGTGGGCCATTTGGCGTGTTACAAACACAAGTTACAACAATTGAATTTCACGCTTCACAATGTGTCATACAGAAAAACAAATTTAGGTTCACATTAAATAATATCAATAAAAAAAATGGAAATAGTCACAGCTCCAGCTCAAAAAAGTTAAATTCATAAACAAAAATTCACATACATCAGTCAAAAAAGGGATTTTTGATAGGGGGGGAAAAATCTATTTCTGGGCGAGGAAAGCTGTGTCGCCCAGTGTGTCCTCTTGGCACTATTTTCTAGAAAATATTGCCTTAATCCGAGAATGCTAAATTGGAACATGTCAGAAGTCTCTGACTCGCTCACCTAAATAAAAGGTGTCGGTATAAAACTGGGGCGAGTGTTAAACACTACCACAGCAACTCCTCCAATTAGCCTTTTATTGCTCATAAGACATTTGGTAAAAGTATAAGAAAAGTTACTGAATTCCTTCTGCAGCACAATAAAAACAAGAAAATGAAAAATCATAATTCAGATTACACAAAAGAAAAAATTATTTTTCAAAAGAATTACACATTCCCACAGCATCAATGGAAGATTACAAATTTCTGACAAAGCATAAACAGCATTGACAACGATATGAAATTTTGGACACAGTATAATTGGCATCAGTAGAAATTTTTTAAAAATTAGATGCATTGCAATAAGATGTTTAATATGACTTGAATGCAACAAAAAATAATAATGCAATAGAAATAATACAATTATACATAGTACATAGACTCACTCATGATATGCATGGAACTGTAACAAAATGTTTAAAAAATTAGACATCAATTTCTCAGCAATAACTGATATGAAACAAAGTGCATAAGCATGTTTTTATGATATTTTCAGACACATATTCATGACTCGTGATGGTATGCTATGCAAGGCACCTACACGCACTTACAAATTATGTGGATGGTTTGCTTTTTCAAAGAAGGAGGAAGGGAAGCACAAGTTACTTTTTTCTTTTCTTTTTTTCTTTTATGAAGAATTTATCTTGTGCATGTTCAGAAAACTAATTTTTTTTATGAAGAATCTATCTTGTGCATGTTCAGAAAACTGTGACTTGTCAGTCAACTCCCTTACACACTAGCAAACCCACACACACTCAACACATGCACGCCCTTCCATGGCACTCACTCAACATGTTCACACAACAGCTGACTCCCTTGCCTCTGTTTTCTGTGCAACTCATCCACAGGTGTAACTGAAACATTTAACTGTATGCATCGCAGTTCCTTTTTCTCTCTCTATGGCTCATGTCTGACAGTACTTTTGGGAAGAGCGTCTGCTACTCGTATTGCTCTTCTTTTTTTTTTTTTGTTTTTTTTTTTTTTTTTTTTTTTTTTTTTTTTAATTTATGACATGATCAATCCCCACAACATCAACTAACAGTTGCTTGATCCTAAGATCTTTTTGAGAAATTAACATTCTTAAGGGCATTTCTGTATCAGGGATAGAACACAATTTGTTCTCACTTTGTCATCAAATTTAAAAATTACTTCTTCCCAATGAAAATCTGACTACTCTTTCAACAAACATATCAGTCTTGCTACTTTACTCAAACAAACTCTTTAATGAATTTACGTTAATGATCCTGTCTTCAAATCTTTATTACAAGTCTTTGATGGGGACAAATGGGATGCATTGTCATTCATGATACTTTCAACTATATAACCAGAACACGGCCTAAGAGAACCATCCCTTTTTTCTCTTATATTTTTTTTCATATTTTTTTTTTTTTAATGTTACTTTCTACAAATTCCCTATCTGTATTTCCCTAACACAAAATGTTATTGACTACACTACTAAAGGCTATACAATTTGTTCATTGTACAGTCGAACTAATACTAATATTACTATCAGTGACAACTTTGAGCAATTATGACAGCGAGTAGGGAGGCGGCTTCCAGGCAGGGTGAGGTCTCCCACATCTGGGGGTGCGAAGGGTATCCCCTCATCATCCTGTTTTGATTTGACTGCTGGTGTGGCCTGTTTCAAAATGCCCCCTTCACACGGCATCATTATGCAAGAAGCTGATTGGTTATTCTGGCTCCTTAGACACAAGGGCCAATCAAGAAGGGATATAGATATGCATGGCACTCTTTTGAACTGGCCCAAGCCATGCCAACGTGTAACGTCTTTGGCAGTTGACTTGTGTGGTGACTTGTGTTGTCTCACATACACAGAGTATCTTTTATAACAGTTTCACGGGACTTCAGAATATCTCGGAGAACGCATATTTAAAACTATTGAATCAGCTCATTTGTATGCAACAGTGACACACAGGCATATTAGTAATAAATAATAAATCATTCCATGCACTGTATGTATATGTGTATGTACAGTACATATTTACATGCTGATTTCATATAGAGCAAGTAGCTACCATTTTATATTCATATTTTGATATCTCCACATTAAATATAATTACTATAATTGGCATTATGTCTGTCTGTCTGTCTGTTATTTAGTCACGGCCAAATGCCTGGTCCAATGGGCATTAAACTTGGCAGGGTTATAGTGGAGACCCCCAAGATGGTTTATCATGGGGTTTCATCCTATCTCCCCCTACCCCTCCGAAAGGGTTGTGGGTGAGAAGGGATTCCTTGAAACAGCTGGTTCTGCCTATGAAATGGGGCTGGTTATACAAATTTATCATACATAATTTCTGTATACATATGTTTGCTATTAATAAACAATTAGAGGAAATCAATGTTTGCATAAAGCAGTTATTAAAGATAAAGTAATACAGTACCATTATTTATTTGGTATTGCAAACAAATACTACATTTGCAAAGTCTTTGTTACTTACAAAAGTCATAAGCTATTTGACCTTTGCCTGTCAGATATCACTAGGCAAATATGTTATGCACTGTGTTTACTGATAAACATAATTGTCTTATGGTAATCACATATTCATAAGGGATATTAAATTATTTTCCTTTTACTGCTAAGTTTCTCACATTTTTTTTTTTTTTACCTTCAAAGGCACAGCTATTTCTTTCTTTATGGTTCCTTCTTTCTGCCTTTTCGTTTATTTTTTCTTGGGTTTTGACTATCGACAGTCATTATGTTGTCTGCCCTTTTGGTTTTGCTTTAAAAATGTATGATTAAAAAAAGACTAAAGTGTAAAAGATATACAGTATATGATACTTTTATGTATAGTGTGAATGATATATGTAAGTTATGTATTGTACAAGCTTATGTATTTAGGACCCCTCAGCAACCTCATTATTATGGTTTTTGTTGTTACTATTTTATGAATAATGGTAAATGTAAAATATAGGTTAGATAAGGCTAGAAATTAATGTGAAATAATTGTAGAGGCTATGCGTGTTAGCTGATAGATATCATGGATGTTTAATTGTGGGCTACTTTATTTGGTCTTCATTCCATATTAGATTTCACCATTTATCAGAAAGCCACATCCCTGAAGCGTTCTAGAAGTTTATGGTTAACAGTTGAACTTTTGTCAGATAAAACAGCATCATACTGCATGACAGAATGTATCCAATAAATCCATAAAGAATATCCTCTTTCTGAATGCATATGTAACAAGTATTACTTTTATCTTCCTATTTGTCTCTTGTAATTTTTTTTTGTTTTTCCTATAAATTACATTCTTTTTGCATGGCCCAGGCTGGAGACTTTAGGAATAAGAACATTGAAGGAAGCTGTGTACATGGTGGATGCTTTTCCACTAGAGTTCAATTCCAATAGTAATGATGGACTTCATGATCTCCTTATGAGTCTTCCAAGGTAAGTGTAAACAGGCATATATAATGAATTGTTGTGTTGCAATCAGTTTTTTATTTTCTCTTGTTTTCCTGTTTTTTTTAAAAGAGCGTTTTTAGTTAGTAGAGTTAGAATGCCATCTAATTTCTCATGGATTGAAAGTTTGGGATTTTAAATTCCAAAAACAGTTTTTACACTGCATTTGCACGTTCTTGTGTTTTGCATGCTCTTTAACATTGGATTTTTAAAAAGTTGGTTCATCACAAACATTGGTATTATTGAGCAAGACTGAACTGTGCTGGAAGAGTTGGATTCACCATCTCACTCACTTTAGGCTAATTGTTTTTCAAAGGTGGATATGTTTCTTTTCATGGCCTGTATATACTTATATGTTTCACCACAAACTTATTACTCATAATATGAACCATTTTACACTTCAGACTTTATCCTGGTATCAACAATCTTCTCTTACGGAAGGTCAGCGTCAACTAACTAATTTCTCACTTTTATATTTACAATTCAGGGAGATCTTCAGATTTGTTGATTGTTCTCAAAAGGATTGTCTTCATGTAATCATCTTTTCACTTTTTATGTTATCAGCTTTCTTTCATTTCCTTGAGTTGTCTTATTTTTTGCTAGCAGAACAGTATTAGTGTAATATATTTAAAACTTTAGCTTAGGTTTGTGCCATCTGAGCCAGCTGATGGTTTTTGCTGCCTTTTGTTAAGTTATTAATAAGAATTATTGTAAGTTCTGTTTTCTGATTTCTCTTTCAGTGTGCTCTTATTTCTCTTGCATTTATTTTCCAGTTTTCTAGATATATTTCATTTTGAGTGTTTGATGTTTCTATATGTGCTGATCAGTTTTCTATTAGCTAAAGCTTGTGTATATTTTTTAGGATTAAAAGCAAGTCCATGTTCATTCTTACTTGCTTTGTTTGTTATGCTCTGTTTCAGTTTTTCTTGTTAACGAGGCAATTTTGTTGTTAGATTCCAAAAACAGGAGGGCACAACCAAAATCTTCAATATCATTTCATCCCCACCTCTATTCCTAAGGTCAGTTACCTTGATGTATCTTCTTCAGCTATTTCTGTCAAAAGCATCTTTCTCTCCTAAATTAATCTCCAAGTCATCCTTCACTTTGTTGAGCCATCTAACCCTTTGACTCCTTCTTAACCATTTACCCTTAACATGTTCTATCCAAGCCTTCTTTACTCGTTCTTCCTCACTCATCCTCATGACTGTCCTCCAAAGAAAGCTTTTCAGTTTTGGGTAGTGTGCTTCAGTCTCAGTCATGCTCCTCAAGTTTTCACATAAGTCCTGTCCCAGTTGGGGAATTGGGTAACCTTCTGGGCACTTGTATGTTACTCTTCCTAGAAGACTGGCTAGTTTTCACATACTGTATTGTTTAGAGGGTTCTTGAGAGCCAGACATTTTCTACTGGAATTGATGACTGTGCTAGAGATATTGATAAACTTTCAGAAGTCATCCCTGACTCAGACTCAAAGTAAGTACGTATTACATATCTAAGGATGATCCTGGATACTACCAAGAATTGTAGTGGCTTTTCAGCAGAAAAAGCACATAGACAACTTCTGCAGTCTTGTAAGAATTTCTGTCCTTCACTCATTGCCTGCCAAGAAGAGTCTCTATCTCTCTCTCTTAGGTCACATGGCTAGTGCCATTGTGAAGTGATTTCCTCTACTCATAACTTTGGAAATAATCATAGAAAATTCTTGATTTACCTCCTTTATACCAAAGGTTTGTTAGTCCCAGCAATCAAAGAGTATTGCTTCTTGCTGGCTTTGTTGTTAAGGGACACTTGTTTGGGTATCTTCTCTAGCATGGATCTATACGCTCCTTTCAGAAGTCCCCATTTTGTCCTCCCTCCTTCTAGTCAGAGAACTCCCATTGTATGTGAAAGGACTAGGGATCTCAGGTGTAATGTCAAGAACCCTTTTGTATCACCAGGAGGCCAGATATTCCAGTGTCTTAAGAATGCTATGGCTGTGTTTCTTAAGAACTTGATTAAGGAAGCACAAACCAGTCTAGATCCTCTCATTTTCCCCTTTGGAAGGTCAGGTTCCAGGACATGAGAGTTTAAACCCATTTTTGTTTGTGCTGGTCATGGATGTGTTAAGTGAAGGGCTGTGGGAGTTGTACACTGATGATCTGGTGATTACTGCCGAATGTGAAGAAGACCTACAGAGAAAGGTTGGAAAGTGGCAGGAGTCTTTAGAGAGGGGTTGCTTAAAGGTGAATGTGAATAAAACAGAGGTTTTGCTGAGCAGTAGGGAAGATAGAGGGAGAATAGTAATACAAGAAAGAAGAGGCTCAATTATAAAACAAGAGGGAAAGTTTAAATACATAGGATCTCTTTTAAGCCAAGAGGGATGATGCGAGGCTTAAAGTTGACAGTAGGATAAAAGTTGTGTGGGGAAGGTGGAGAGAGGTAGCTTGAGTAGTATGTGATAAGAAAATGTCAATCCAGCTAAAAGTCAAGATTTACAACACAGTGATAAGACCAGTGTTAATGTATGGATCAGAAACATGGGCTGTAAGAAGAAAAGAGGAAGTACAGCTTGAAAGAACAGAGATGAGAATGCTTAGGTGGGTTAAGGGAATATCGCTGCTTGAGAGATTGGAAAATGATGAAATGAGAAGGGCAAGGGCAGGCTTAATAAAGATTGCAGAGGTGATAAGAGAGGCACAATTGAGAAGTATGGTCATGTGTTGAGGTCGGATGATGAGCAGAGAGTGAAGAGTGCTTGGGAGGAACCTGTTAGAGGAAGAAGATTGAGAGAGAGACGAGACTTAGATGGCAAGATAAAGTAAAGGAAGATAGAGAGAGAAGAGGTTTGGTGAAGATGATGCCTTTGATAGAAGGCAGTGGAGAAGGAGCATCAGGCAACTGACCTCTTAATGTAGGGATAACGGTGGGAAAGAAGTTCCAGAATATGAGAGCTGTAGACACCTCTTTTTTTCGAGAAGGTTGTAAGCACAATGTAATGCAGACATAACTGTATTTGGTATGTAGAAACTCAGTATGAAGATTGCAGAGCTCTTTAACCCCATGTTTCAGCAGGGGAACTCATATCTTCAATGATTAAGGTAGTTGTACTCTAGTTTCACTATCTAGTTAGAGTTTTGGGTAGTATGAAGGTGGCTAGTTTTTGGTTAGGCAGGGTCCTCCATTCTTTTAATGTTGTTGCTCTGCAGGTCTAAGCACAGGGCCATGTCCCACTGTCATCAGACTGATACTGATTTTCAGAAATCATTGTGGCCAAATAGATTGGTCCTTGATTGACAGCAGTACCAGTAGATGGTATCTAATCATTAGGTTAGTTCTGCCTCATTCCAGATGGAATTAATTTGGGTCCTCATACTCATAACAACCCCCATTTTCAATGTAGGAATTAGCTGTCATAATGGAGAGGTCAGATTCATTCCAAAATTATAAATAAAAATTTCTATAATAAAATTTGTATTTCAATGCTTACCTCTAGTATGTTGAATCTCCCCCCACCCCACCCCACAACCTCCCACACATGTGGACAAAAACAAAACTGACAACAAGACACATGGAGTGTGAGGGAGGGATCTATAGAGGGTATGACTAGATGATAAAAATAAAAATTTAGTCCTCTTGCTGGTATGGGACTTTATAGCTATCATAATAGACAGGTAAGCACAGTTTATAAAAAATATAGTTTTATTACAATGATTTCTATATTTTACCATATGTTAACATGATTTCCATTGTCTGATTCCACCATTCAGTGCTATTTCTGTCCTTAGCAATCCCTTCCAGTACCCTTTCTAAAAACTGCCTTCTGAGGGTCTTTGAGCTTAAACTATACTTGACTTTCTTGGGCTCTTGTATTTTTCTCGTAACTCATTTGTTTTCTTCTGATCGATGTTGTGTACTTACATGGTCCCTAGGGATAACTTTGTAGTTCATTTCTACTATATCATTTTTTATGTATGCGATTTTGTCAATTTGACTGTATCTTGCAGCACTTGTACAAGACCAGATGCTCTGACCACTCAGATAATCCACTCACTTCTTTGTTTTGGTCACCATGGCCATGTCCTCATGGATGCGACTTATAGCGGCTTTAATTTGACCAGTTTGCCCATTTAGGTCCCCCTTCAATAATGACTTTTTTAAGGTCTCCAGATAGAAGGATTAATGGTGTCATTTCATCTTTCTCTACTTGCACTGCTGTTTAAAAGTTTTTGCCCAGCTCCCAATTGTTTTTATTTTCCATTCTTCCAGTGAGTCTTGTGAGTACAGCTATACTTTCCTAACTCGTTAGATCTGCTGTCACATGCCCCTTCCCTGTCATGTTAGTTAAGTTCAACATTCCATTTCTCAAGGGTTTAGCTTTAGCTACACCCATTCTTGCATACCCTGAGTTATGGCGATACGTATATATGTATGTGGGTCAGTTCCAAGTGACACCTTAGCATTGGTAAAATTAATTGAAGGCCTATTGCATAATTTGTTTTGGCTATTGTATTATGGCCAGATACTCTTTCTGACTCCAACAACCCCCCCATATATGGGCTTGGTAAAATTTATGCCCATTAGTACTAGTTCAGCTTTATTCTCATTGAATACTACCTCTTTGGATCCATTTTAAATATCTATTAAGGTTAGTAGTTACTTTAATTTGCATTTGGAGGGAAAAGAGAATTTGAACACATGTTTCTTCATGTGCATTGTGTACAATTATTTTTATAACCCACAATGATTTATTTCATCACAGACCCGGTGCTCTTATATAGGTAGCTAATTTCCTGCGCTGCATGAAATCTTAACAACATCATTCAATTGTAGAAGAAAGAAAGAATAGCTAGCTACCAGTGGTAGGTTTGTGCCTGTACATAAGCTCTCTCAGGTATCTGGTTGCTAACTGGATAACTCTGCCAAATGAACAACAACTTCCAAAGATTCTCAAATTTGAAACTTTTCATGGTTAATGTGCCATTACTTTTTTTATTCAATTTCATTGTATTCTTTACTTTATAATCACAGAATTTCATGCTGCAATTTGTCAATGAGTAATTAGTACAACTTTCACTTTCGTTTGAGAGAAGGATGGAACTATTTTGCTATGTATTCCCATATCAGCATTAAGTTCTCAAGTATGTCAAATTCAGCGTGTTATACTATGGTGCAGTCACACACTGATACATGAGTGCTACACAAGACTTTAATTCTTTACATGAATCCGTTATCGAAAAATAATTTCAACAGCAAAGGAATATTACTTCACTGAGACAGCACTTTAAAGGACAGTGATTACCTCAACACTAATAGTGATACTTAGCAACCATGAAACAATTAGCCAGTAACAGGAATGTGATTAACTTCTCCCCAAGAATGGAAAAAGGAATGATGTGAAGGACAATTAAAATTTTTACTTCTTTACATTATTTTCATATTTACTTCCATCTGGTCAAACAAGTGTACGTACTTTGTCTAACTTTTCCCACACATGGCTCTTCAGACTATACAACTTTCAACATCGACTTGGTGTGGGTGCTCTGGTCCTTCAGTTTTCCTTCATCTGTTCTGAGGTTTCTCTATGTCTGGTATTATATTAGCATGGGTCAAACTTAGTTCAGAGGAAACGAGAGCAGAAATTTGGTCTTCATGTTACAATACGGGGAGCAATTCTGAATTTAATTGCAGGTCACTTGGCAAGTGCAGTCTTATCTGGACTCTGTAACATTGCCCTTTACTTGTTGTTATAGCACCCAAACTTGGAGACTTTTCTGTTATACTCTCTGTCTGGCAACTAACACTCACATTCTGTGCTTGCTTCCTCTAGGCCTATGCAAGCAGATGCAAAGGTGTCTAGTGGGAGTCATCCCTCCATTGTCATTGTGCTTGTAGGGCATATCAATAATTGTAAAACAAAATTGAATTTTTTTAATCATCAGAGTTGCAAACTGACTTTCCAGTCTTAATTTTTGATGCTCAATATGGATCTGAAGTCTGTTTGTCCATATTAGGTCACATTTTAATGTTACTGATACTTGTTGTTTTAACGTACAGGGTATGTAAAGCATATCTGTATGAGGTACGGTATATTGAAGACAAGATATGACACTTACATGGCTTTTTATTGTACAAAATCAGAACTGTTATGTACAAAATAAAGTTAGAATGTACTCCAATGAAATACAACTTAAAATCTTTGAGATTTGGACTTTCTTTGGGTTTTTTTCTCAGGTTCACTCTGTATAACATCCAGCAGTAGTCAAGTAACATCACTGTATTCCAAAATCCTTGATATCATTGTTCCATTGATGCAATATCTTGATAAAAGCATTCCCCTTGCTCATCAGACACTGCTCCAAGGTTCTCTGCAAATAAGTCCAGGTGTGAATCAAGGAAATGGACTTTCAGTGACATCCGACAGCCTGTTGCAGCATAGGAGTCTAGAAGACATTTCACCCCATTTCTAACTCTTAAGAGATCTCTTGTTGCCTAGCAAATTTACACAGCCATTTGAAAGATTCCCAGGCTTTAAGCTTAGTCTCATCCAGTGTTGTGAGAAAGTAGTTGTCCTTTAGGAGTTGTTTTATGTGCAGACTTTTGAATATGCCTTCCTTCAGTTTTGCCTCAGTGATTTTTGGAAACTTAGCCTCCACATATTCAAAACATTCTGAACTTTCCATGGCAAGTGTCTTCATGAATTGTTTCATGAGGCCAAGCCTTATGTGAAGAGGGGGAAGGAGAACATCTGGATTTACGAGGGAGTTACTCAGTACGCTAGAAATTCCTGGTTCATATGATTTTTGTATGGGCCACTCTGATTGCACATAGTGCTTGGCAGTTGCACGACTGTCCCATAGGCATAAAAAGCAACAATACTTTGTGAATCCTGATTGCATTCCCATCAACATTCGAATCACCTTCAAGTCTCCATATATTTTCCACCTGTAGTTTGTGTACTTTACAGCATAGAGGAGTGCCTGCATATTCTCGTAACACTCCTTCATGTGTACTGAATGTCCTATGGGAATGGATGGTTTCTTATTGCCGTTGCATAGTAGTACTGCCTTGAGACTTCTGTTAGATGAATCAATGAATAAACGCCATTCAGATGGAACATGTTCTTGAAACAAACAGCAAAATAACCCTTCAATGTTATTACGTACTAAAAAAAAAGCGGTCCATCATCAGAGAAGAAAGAGGTCAGATTCCCATTTCTCTTTCTGAAATAAGTAATACAAACATCTTTCTTAACCCTTAAACGCCGACTGGACGTATTTTACGTTGACATTTTTTGTCTCTCGGGTGCCGACTGGACGTATTTTATGTCGGCATACAAAGTTTTTTAAAAACAAAAAATTCGCGGAAAAATACTTTTAGGCCTACCAGCCGAAAACTCTTGAATCACGCGCCTTGGGGGATGCTGGGAGCTCATGGATTAAGGTGTTGTTTTGTTTACAATTGTTACGCAGGCGCGCAAGCGCGAATTTCTTTCTTGCCGCACTAAAAAGTATCTGTGACACATCTCGGAAATTATTTAGTCACTTTGACATAATTTTTGTACCATTTTAAATTAGCCGTTAGATGGAGTATTATATATGAAAATGTGTGCATTTTTATGTAGAATACAATTAAAAATGCTCATGATTGTAGCTTTTATCAGTTTTGAGGTATTTTCATATAAATAACGATGTGCCAAAATTTCAACCTTCGGTCAACTTTGACTCTACCGAAATGGTCGAAAAACGCAATTGTAAGCTATATTCAATCATTTACCTTAATTTTGCAACTAATTGGAAGTCTCTAGCACAATATTTTGATTTATGGTGAATTTATGAAAAAACTTTTTCCTTACGTCCGCGCGGTAACTCTTCCGCCAAAAATCATACATGCGATTGTGGTAATGTTTGCACCATTTTAAAATTAGACCGCCTTACATAAAGTTTTATATATGGAAATGTGCGCAATTTCATGCACAATACAACTAAAAACAACCCATGGTTGTAGCTTTTATCAATTTTGAAATATTTTCATATAAAAAATGATAAGTGACATTTTCAACTTTTGGTCAACTTTGACTCTACCGAAATGGTCGAAAAACGCAATTGTACGCTAAAACGCTTATATTCTAGTAATATTCAATCATTTACCTTCATTTTGCAACAAATTGGAAGTCTCTAGCACAATATTTCGATTTATGGTGAAATGCGATTGTGGTAATGTTTTGCACCATTTTAAATTAGCCGTTACATAAAGTTTTGTATTTGAAAATGTGCGCAATTTCATGGAGAATACAACAACAAAAGTAATTGAAGGTTGTAGCTTTTCTCATTTTTGAAATATTTGCATATAAATCACGATAAATAGAAAAAAACCACGTTCAGTTAACTTTGACTCTACCGAAATGGTTGAAAAACACTATTGTAAGCAAAAACTCTTACAGTCTAGTAATATTCAGTCATTTATCTTCATCTTGAAACAAATTCGAAGTCTCTAGCAAAAAAAAAACTTTCCTTCCCTCCGCACGCAGATTCTCCGCCACAAATCTCCGAAATGCATACGTCCCATTCTCGGAATATTTGCTCCACTTCATATTAGGCATTTCATAGAGTTTTATATATGAAAATGTGTGCAATTTCATGTAGAATAAAACAAAAAATATTTGAAGGTTGTAGCTTTTCTAGTTTCCAAAATAATTGCATATAAAAAATATATAAAAAAATTCGACATTCTGTCAAATTTAACTCGTCAGATATGGTTGAAAACTGCAATTGTAAGCTAATTCTCTTACAGTATAGTAATATTCAATCATTTGTCTTCATTTTGAAAGAAATTGGAAGTCTCTAGGACAATATTTAGATTTATGGGGAATTTTTGAAAAAAATATTTGTTTAACGTCCGCACGTACGAATTCATGCATTATTTTGTGATAATATTTTCTCTGTGTTGCTTTTATTGTTTACAATGTGTTAATATACCAAAATGATCGCATTTAGTGTAACATTACAACAAAAAAAAGTAACTTGTTACCTTTAAACTGTTTTGCAGCGCGATTTGAATACAATTAATATATAGAAATTCATTTTCATACAATCAACTTACCTGTCAGATATATACATAGCTAAGACTCCGTCGTCCCCGACAGAAATTCAAATTTCGCGCCACTCGCTACAGGTAGGTCCGGTGATCTACCGGCCTGCCCTGGGCGGCAGGACTAGGAACCATCCCCGTTTTTCTATCATATTTTCTCTGTCGCCGGTGGTATCAACATTGTTGCTATTACCTCCTGACTTAGATTCATATTTCATCCTTTGATCATCGTTTTCTCGGCTTTTTGGTGACGTATCTGGATCGTGTTTTGGTTTCATTTGCTACTTGTGGACTGTTTTTGGATTGCTTTTTTTTGGATTTTTCTCAGTATTTTGGGTTTCTGATTCAAATGTGGAGTGTGAGAATGTGTGTGAATGTAGGCTGCAAGGGTGAGGATACGAAAGCTTCGGTTGATCCTCACACTGTATGCCGTAAATTTGTAGGGGAATTTCAGTGTTCTGCTAATAATACTTGTAAGGAATGCGAGGGATTAAATGCAGAAGAGTGGAAGACTTTGACTTCTTATTTGAAGAAGTTAGAGAGGGATAGGGTTAGACGTCTGAAAGGTGTGAGTTCAAGGCCTATTGAGCCTTTTACTGATAATTCTAATCCTACTGATTTAGATTCTCCCATGTATCTCATTCTCAAAGTGTACTTTCGGAATCGGCCTCGGAAATCGCCAATCTGAAAGCTACGATTAGAGACATGAAGTCCAAGATGCGGACTTGCAAGGTAAGGTTCTAGTGAAGTGAGCATTACAGTGAATGAGTTCTCCCAGTGTTGTGGAGGGGGCGTTTGATCGTCCCTGCGACGCTCCCAGGCCTAGACCTCTTTCCAAGCTCCCATGCCCAGAGGAGAAGGAAAGTCGAAAGCCTCCTTAAGGATGGTCGTGGGGAATCCCCAACGGTCAGACGTCCCTTCTTAGCTAGCTCTGCTTCGTGGCAGGCTGCTCAAGGGCGCTATAGGAAAAGCGTCCTTCGTGAGTGTTTCTCGTCCTCTCCCTCTCCCTCACCTAAACGAGGGTGGAAGGAGTCCGGAACTTGTCGAGACCTCTGAAGCATCATATGAAAGAACCCGAATTAGATTCGAGCCCAGAGCGTTTCTCAGATGACGCTCCCTCTTCTATTAAGAAGGCGAAGGTGGCGTCAGCGTCACCTGACGAGTACGCAGAAGTACCCTTTCCTACTTCTCCCCCGAGTGATGACGAAAGGCGTCATGCAGTGGACATGGGAGAAGCTCAAGGGAGAATAATTTATGGCAGTTCAAGAGCAACTGTCCTCTCTATGGGAGTTTTTAGCGCCTCGTAGGAAGGACGTGGGCGCTCAATCAAGAAGTCTCGTCCTCTCTCCCCTGCTAAACGAGAAGCGTCATGCAGACGTGAAGCTTCTAACATCTACAGAAGCTTCGGGTTCGAGAGCGAGAACGGTTGCTTACGAAAGTTTCGTAACGCCAGAGAGACGTAAGACGTCTTTTTAGACATGAAGCGTCATTGAAAACGGTTGGTAGACGTGACGCTCCGACCAATATTTGACGCCAAGTAGGACGCCTTTGGAGAGCGGAGCGTCTTCCAGGCGCGAGGCGTCATCAGACGTCAGCCAAGTAAGCGAGAGACGTCAGCCAGGACGCTTGCGAACGGGAAGCGTCATCCATGCGGGAAGCGTCTTCTAATTATCAAGAGAAGCCTGAGCTTGTGGCGCCTTCCAAGGCTATTAAAGCGGGAAAGAGGAAGATTATCATTCCCTTAGCCCCTCTCCTATTAGGAGTTTGTCTCCTCCAGAAGAGGAACGTACGGAAGGGGAGCGGAGACTCATTTAGATCCCGAGTTGGAAGAAAACTCGGATGATGAATTTCAGGGAAGAGAGGACTGTCGAACTATAAGGTTTTGACTGCTGCTTCTTGAGGAGTATGGAGACGAGTTGACTCCTGCCGCTCCTCCTTCTCCGCGCTCTCTCTTTTCGAGTGCTAAGACGAAGAAGCCTTCGTCTTTTCTCAAAATGAAGCCCACCATTTCTATGAGAGGGCCTTACAATCCTTAGACTCATGGATGAAGTCTAAGAAAGACTTATGAGACAGTCTTCTGTATGCCTCCACGAGATTAGCTGGTAAAAGAGGCATTTGGTATCAGACGGGAGAGAATATGGTTATTGCTCTCCCGTCTACGTCGGAAGCAGACTTTTCGACCTTAGTTGACGCTTCACGTCGACAAGGTCTCAATTCGGCACGAATTACGTGGGGAATTTCTGAACTGGACCATCTCCTCAAGGGACTCTTTCATGTATTGGAAGTTTTCAACTTCTTAGATTGGTCCCTTGGGGTGATGTCCAAGAAAGCCCATGATTCGGAAGGAATCGAACCTGAAGCCCTGTTATGCATATTGTCTTGTATAGACAAAGCGGTACAGGATGGCTCTTTGAAATCTCCTCATTGTTTGGACGCAGGTCTTCTAAAGAAGAGGACTGTATATGGGGCCTTCTTAACCAAGGCAGTCTCACACGCTCAGAGGGCAGCGCTACTGTATTCGCCTTTGTCTGATTTTTTGTTTCCCTTCTCAGTTAGTGAAGGACATTGCTCATTCTTTAAACTGAGAAGGCGACTCAGGATCTTCTGACGCAGTCAGCAAGGAGAAGAAGCCTGCTTCTGCATCTGACAAGAAGGACCTAGTACATCAGTTCAGCCCTTTCGAGGTGGTCCGACCTCCAGACCTCCCGCAAGAAGGAAGGCTCCGAGAGAGAGGTAGGTCTGCCTTTCGTCCCTTTAAAAAGGGAAAATGAAGCTTCTCTCCTCCAAGCACCAGTAGTGCCAGGCTCCTGGGATTTGTGGAGGCCTGGACACTGATAAACGCAGACGCGTCTTCATTGGCTATCATAAGGAAGGATATCGTATCCCTTTCCTGAACACTCCTCCCCTAACGTCAATACCAAGGGAACTATCAGCCAAGTACAAGGATCCTGTGCTGAGGGATACTCTTCGATCGATGGTGGAACAAATGTGGGACAGAGAGCGATAGAACTAGTACTGGATCAAAACTCCCCGGGTTTTACAAATCGCCTTTTTCTGGTTGTGAAAGCCTCGGGAGGCTGGAGACCAGGAATGGACGTCAGCTCTCTGAACCAAATTTGTCAGAAGGAGAAGTTCTCCATGGAGACTTCTGCTTCAGTCCTAGCGTCATTACGACAAGGAGATTGGATGGTGTCTCTGATCTCCAGGACGCCTACTTTCACGTCCCGATCCACCTTCATCGAAGAAGTACCTCCGTTTCATGACGGGGGGAAGGATCTTCAGTTCAGAGCCTTGTGTTTCGGCCTGTCCACAGCTCCTCAGGTCTTCACAAGCCTGATGAAGAATGTGGCGAGGTTTCTTCACCTCAAAGGAGTAAAATATCTCTCTGTATCTGGACGACTGGCTCATCAGGGCCAGATCAGAGAGACAGTGCTTGGAGGACCTAAAGTTAACTCTAGATTTGATCAAAGCGTTGGGATTGCTCGTGAACCTCGAGAGTCTCAGCTGACCCCCAGACAGGACTAGTCTATCAGGGGATTCGGATGGGTTTCTCGGGGTTTTCGAGTATTTCCTTCGCAAGAGAGAATCGCAAAAGGTTTGCGGATAGTCTCTCTCTTCTTAGGGAAGGAAAAGGAACAGACGTCGGCGAGGGATGGTTGAGCCTTCTAGGGACCCTTTCCTCGCTCGAACAGTTCTTCCCACTAGGAAGACTGCATTTACGTCCGCTTCAATTCTTCCTCAAGAAGTCTTGGAGCTGGAAAACCGGACAGCTTTCGGACGTATTTCCCATTCCAGTGGAGATAAGATCGCACCTGGAATGGTGGTTGCCCCCTCTGGAAGAGCACAAAGGGATCTCTCTAAAAACACAGAACCCAGACCTAGTGTTGTACTCCGACGCGTCGGAGAAAGGTGGGGAGCGACATTAGGCTCAGAAGAGGTGTCAGCACCTGGGAACCAGCACAGGTGACTTGGCACATAAACAGCAAAGAGCTCTTCGCCGTGCATCTGGCTTTGAAGAGTCTAGAACCTCTGGTGTCAAACAAAGTAGTGCAAGTAAACGTGGACAACACCACCGCACTTGCCTACATTCGAAAACAGGGAGGGACTCAACCCTCCTCGTTCCTTTACGAACTGACGAGAGACCTATTGCTTTGGACGTCTCACAGGAACATCTCCCTTCTGACAAGGTTCGTACAGGGGAGTAAAGAATGTGAGGGCGGACAGACTCAGCAGGAGGTAACCAGGTCCTTCATACAGAGGGGACCCTACACGAGGAAGTGTGTCTAGATCTCTGGTCGCTGTGGGGGACACCTCATGTGGATCTCTTCGCCACATTCATTTCCAAAAGGCTGCCAGTCCTTTGCTCGGCGGTCGTGGAAGATCCAAGAGCACTTATGGTAGACCGCCTTCCCTGCTAAATTGGTCTCGAGTAGAACGTATATGCTTTTTCCCCCATTCAAAATCCTGGGATTAGTAATGAAAAAGTTTGTGGCGTCAAAGGAGACGAGGATGCGTTAATAGCCCCCTTTTGGCCGACCAAGATTGGTTCACGGAGGTGGTAGAGTGGATCGTAGACTTTCCAAGATCCCTACCAAGAAGGACGGATCTTCTCAGACAACCACACTTCAAGAGGTACCATCAAACCTCCCCGCTCTCGCTCTGACTTGCCTTTCGACTATCGAAAGACTTGGTCAGAACGAGAGGCCTTTTCTCGCGAAGTGGCAAGCGCGATCGCGAGAGCACGCAGAACCTCCACTACGAAAGTATACCAATCGAAGTGGGAGGTTTTTAGAAGGTGGTGTAGATCCAAGAAGTTGTCCTCCTCCACTACCTCTATAGCGGAAATTGCTGATTTCCTGCTATTCCTGAGAGAAAAATCTCATCTAGCTGTATCCACAATAAAGGGATACAGAAGTATGCTCTCTGCTGTCTTCAGGAATAGAGGATTAGATCTGGCAGATAATAAAGATCTCCACGATCTCATAAGGTCATTTGAGACTTCAAAGTCGAAGGAACCGGTACCTCCGAACTGGAACCTAGACGTAGTCCTCAAGTTTCTTTCATCTGAAAGATTCGAACCTCCTCATCTGGCATCGTTTAGAGACATCACCAGAAAATGCCTATTCCTATTATCTTTAGCTACGGCAAAGAGAATTAGTGAATTACATGCTCTGCAGGATAAGTAGGATTCAAGGGAGACTCAGCTATTTGCTCGTTTAAGACCCTGTTTTTAGCTAAAAACGAGAATCCACGAATCCCTGGCCTAAGTCATTCGAAGTCAAAGGCATATCGAGTCTCGTAGGCAGAGAAGCAGAGAGGTCTCTATGCCCTGTAAGAGCTCTGAAGTTCTACCTTCAGAGAAAGCATCAGATGGGAGGCTCTAGACAAGGTCTTTGGTGCGCGGTAAAAGACCCCACAAGACTGATGTCCAAGAATGCGCTGGCATTTTTTGTGAGAAACGTCATTACAGACGCTCATAAGGTCTGTCCTGACGAACAGTTACAACTGTTGAGAGTTAAAGCTCATGAAGTGAGAGCTGTAGCGACGTCTCTCTCGTTTCATAAGAATATGTCGCTTAAAAACAATCATAGATACGACATTTTGGGAGATGCAACTCAGTATTTGCATCTCATTACTTGAAAGACGTTCGTGTGACATATGAGAAGTGTTTTTCTCTAGGTCCTTTCGTATCGGCGGATACGATTCTGGGTACGAGCCGACACCAATCCTTAAATGTACATACTTTTCTTCTTTTTTGGATATGGTCTGGAGTCTCTTCGAACAATGGAGGACTTGGTTTAGCACGGGCGGCCGTCTATGTTGTTCAGTAAAGAGAATCTTGTCATATCTAATTAGATGAGATATAAATTTTTTTTTGAAAATTATGTATGTGTGCGTAGTGGTTTTGAGTTACGGTTGTTGTGACGAGTTCGGGGATAACTCGGAACAATCCTTAGTTCTAACATATGGTTAGGATCAGGTGGTCGGGATTGGTTGTGTGCTCCTTCATAAGGTGTATTGTCATATAAGTGGATCAGCACCCATTGACAAAGTCCTTTTAGGCTCTGCCGAGTAAGCGGATAAGACCCCATCGGCAGACCCACAAGAACTCTTGGCCATAGATCATATATCTCGCTAAAGTTTCTTGAGGTGATGCAGACTACTGGGCAAACAACCACGAAGTCTACCACCTATCAGGTAGGAACAAGGTTTTTATTTATACCTACAACATATGTTGTTTACTGTCTATTCCATATAGTAGCTGTCTCTTACCCTCCACCGAAGGGTGCCAATCAGCTATGTATATATCTTGACAGGTAAGTTGATTGTATGAAAATGATATTGTTATGATACTAATAAAAGTTTCATACATACTTACCTGGCAGATATATACAATTAAAGGCCCACCCAGCCTCCCCGCAGGAGACAGGTGGAAGAGAGAAAATATGATAGAAAACGGGGATGGTTCCTAGTCCTGCCGCCCAGGGCAGGCCGGTAGATCACCTGACCTACCTGTAGCGAGTGGCGCGAAATTTGAATTTCTGTCGGGGACGACGGAGTCTTAGCTATGTATATATCTGCCAGGTAAGTATGTATGAAACTTTATTGTATCATAACAATATCATTTTTGCGCTATCATATATCACATTATTTATATATGATAATGGTAATTTTTTTCATTTCTGATGGTTGCATACTAAACTTCAGGCAATGACAAAAAAAGGAGCCAAAAATGAACTCTTAATCTTGAAAACTAAGTGCTCTGTGATTTTTTGAAAAAAATATTTTTTCCGCTTCCACGCTCAGTCCGAAACACCTCCGGCACACGGGAGACAATTTTTATTTTACCGCTTCGGCGTTTAAGGGTTAAGCAGACATTTTTCTTGTAGACAAGATGCCAATAATTCAGCTTTATCCTTCAACAATGACAAGTCTCTAACCAAATCCTTCAACTCTCCTTGAGAAAATTTTGTGGTTCGTCTTCATTTTCAATAACGAAATAAGTTTTCGAAGGTACTAAAAATGATTGATGAAATATTTTATGAAAAATGCTTGACTCAACCCATGTAAAATCATAATGAAAAACATAAAATTACATAATGTACACATTTGGTTATAAAATAACAATCAGAATTTACCTGTATATGACGTTTACGTGTAGTGATGCTGCTGATCGGAGTTATATGGCCCCTCTCTCTCTCTCTCTCTCTCTCTCTCTCTCTCTCTCTCTCTCTCTCTCTCTCTCTCTCTCTCTCTCTCTCTCTCTCTCTCTCTCTCTCAGTATGAGAATGGATAGAAGACTGGCTATGTAGTAGAAAAAGAAGATATGTCATCAATGGAACACCCTTCCAGTAAACAAATTATTCATTGTAGCTGTTTGATTTTTAGTCCTTTGCATTTCAGTATCTACATATGTAAATGACTTGGATTCAAGGCTGATGGCAAAATAAGTAAGTTTGCTCATGACCCAAAAATGGGTGCCATTGTTGATACTTACTGCTTAAGTAATTGCAAGGTCATATGCATAGAGTATAGAAAATAAGAATGTGCAGTACGTATGACGTATACTTGGCAAGGAGACAAGAGAGTTGTCATTTAGATAGCTCTAGGAGTCATATTCACTAGTGATGTGCAACCATCTAAGAACATCATAAAATTTCAAAAGAAAGCTCAGAAAGTACTAGGATACATTACACATCAATTTACTACTATACTAAAAAAAGGGACAATGTTAATCTTATACAATGCACCACTTGAGAGCCCAAGTAAAGTATTGGTCCAGGGTGCCATCTGAGAGGAAAGACACAAAGACTTTATAAGTATTGTGGACACTCCTTGGAAGAGCTTCAGATAAGAGGTCATTTCATGGAAACATTCAAAATACTCATGTTGTAACTATTTTATTCTATAGGAATATATTCTTCAAAAGTAGTAACCAAACTAGATCCAATTGACAGAAACAGGAACTTAAAAGTTCAAAACTAGCTTGGGTGGATAGGGGGGCCTTCGTGATTGTCCGAAGTCTCTAAGGCATTGTACTACTGCACACATACCTAACTCTTACCTCAGCCGCTTCTGCACAGACTTTAAGCACTAGCTACGGTATGAACTTTTTCACATATAACAGAGGTTATAAAAGTATGTGCTAGGCACTTCAAGAGTATATTTGGTCAGTTGATGGTCACAACCATTAGATGTTTTTATTTGTGATCTTATTTAAAGGTCACCTTGAGGTGACCATTAAGTCTATAGTTATAAGGCACTTTGCACTATATAACATACTCTTCCTTTCTTATAAAATTTATTTTTTAAAATTTATTTTGAGTAAAAATATATGTTTTTAATTTTAGCAATATTTGTAAACCTTCATTGGAAATTAAGCAAGATGAAATAGCGTTACGTATGTCGTATGAGTCTGTTATAGACTAGTATAGTACTAGCTCTGCAGTAATGCTGATAGCCTCTTACCCTTCTCTTCGTCTGGTTATTTGAAGGTTGTCTCGGTTATCTTTAATGGAGAATTAGGTCTTGCAGTGGCAATGGAATTATTTAGCAAGATGTATTTTACCATGTATGTATTTTTTCATGTATGTTATTTTATGTTCCTTGGCCTTATTTGCACCAGTATACACTATCTTATGCCTGGATCTGTTGTCTTGCCAGGACAGGAGGAATTTTCCTGACAGGTTGTGGTTGAGTCCCACTGACGTGGTTAAGATTTCTTCAGTTTTGGGGTGAGCACAATTTCAATTTTGCTTCAGTTTTTGCTTGTTAGGTCCAACTTTGATGCTTTTGGAGTACTTTTCCCAAAATTCCTTTGCTTTCTGAGGCTTGTCCCATTCTTCCTGATGTTGCTTCTACCTATACCACCCCAACTTCTACTTCATTGCCTAGCCATTTAGGTGTGGAGAGCCAGCATTGTCTCCTTGCCACAGCACGTTTTCATCCTTCCCAGCCCTGTTAAAGGGAGGTTTGCTTTTCCATGTTTCTGTCATTTCTTCCAAAAAATCGTGTTTACAAGAACTCCTATAGTTACTCCAGCATGGTACCTCATTTCAATGTGACATCCAACTCCTGCCATGTGCGCTTCTCCAGCTAATGTAGACCTCTAGCCACAGTTCCTCTTCCAGCCATGATCTGCTTCTGAATTTACTTTTTGCTAATCATTCTCCAGGCCTTTGCTCCAGGACACAAATGGTCACCATTTTCAACAGAACCCCCTCTGTTAACACAAGCAGGAGTTGTGAACATTGTATGGTACATTTTGTCTCGTTGGTTGTGACTTACCTCTTCTTGACCAGTTGATTCTCCTGTTCCAGGTACACCTGTGCCCAGTCTCGCTAGTGTCAGTGTTGCACCAGCTTTCTGTGTTTTTGAGTCTTGTAACTCCATTTTTATACATGCCACTCTTCCTTTAGTGAAAACATTTATAAACACACTTTGAGTTACGCCCTTGCTGTCAGCCACTTCCTTGGTCATCCTTTCATTGCACTATTGTAATATTGTGTATGTCATTGACCATCCTTCCAGCCATTTATGTGCTCTAAAGCGCATTTGCATCCAGCCACAAGCCTTGTAAATTCTTTTACACAGGGACCTGCACCTACATCCAGCATCTTCTGTCTCATGGTGCAAATTTTTATGAGGTCAAATTCATGCATCCATATCTGTATCCTCCTCTAGCTGTATAGTACTTAACTGGAGATCTTCAGGCTCAGCCAGGTGTCTACTTTTGTCTCTAATTTGCTTTAGGGACAAGAAAGCTCTTGCTATGCATCACTTATTATTCTGGCAGTGCTGCTCTTGCTAGTAATTAGGAACCCTTACAGAATGCAAGGAATCCTGCTTGCCTGCATTTGCCATTAGGGGAGTGCTTGCTTTTCGTGGTAGTAGCCACCCATTTGTTAAGTTCAGAGAATGAAAATTCTCATGATCAGGGGAGCTGAGCTCAAAATACTTGGAGCAATGTCAGGTCAGAATTTGGATGGGTTTTTATTTCTGGTGTACTGCTGTTCATCTAATAGGATAAAGCTTATGTATAGAAATTCCACTTGAATTCATTGGTTTGGAGCTTCAGCAAGCAACACAGGATTTATTTCTGATGCCTTTGTGATGAAGCTCCTGGCATTCAGCACTTAATAAGATGTACCTTATACATATGGAACAAGCTCACAGGGGCCATTGACGTGAAATTCAAGTTTCCAAAGCATATGGGGCTCATTAGGAAGTAAGAGAAGGTAAAGGTAAATACAGAAAAAGGAGATCTCACCTATTAAGGAGAAGAAATAGATTAATAAATAAATAAGTGAAATGTAAAATGCCAGGAGAATAGCATCAGGGTAGTAATTCATTGCATCTTTGCCTAAAATTTTTGAAGTTTCAGTTGCACAATATTCTCAGGGAATAAAAGATCTCTGGAAACGAAGTTTGACAGTGAGCACATTAACTGATTAACTACACAATGGTGCTGCTGTTCAATGGATTTGGTTGCTATTGGCAGGAAAAAAGGATCACAGATCAATTGTGAAAGTGAAAGATCTATGTTCAAATACAGCGTATGAAAGAGTGACAAACAAGAGACCATCCATCCACACTGGAGAATGATATTCTAGTAAAGGAAGCACAAATGACCTAAAACAGTTTGCATTGATTTTATCATTGTTATAAATATATGAGACCTTACAAAAAATACATACCTAACTTCCATGCAACATTTACTGAAAATTTCATCAGATGTTTTCATAAAGTAAGATATATATAAGTCTAAATTTACACCTAGAATAAGTATAGCTTCAGACTCATTCAGCAAAGTCCCATCCACCTGAATGGGAAGATGGGGTGGAAAATATACAAGATCTGCTAATCAATAGTATTTTCAAAGCGCCTCAGTGCTGTGGTTGGTATGGTGCTTGCGTCCCACTTCGGTAGTCGCAGGTTCGATTCTCGGCCATTCCATTGAAGAGTGAGAGATGTGTATTTCTGGTGATAGAAGTTCACTCTCGATGTGGTTTGGGAGTCACGTTGCTGAATAACCACTGGTTCCAGGCAACGTAAAAACACCATACAAACAAACAAACAAAAATAGTATTTTCATATTATACTGGCATTCAGCCTTATACCCCACCAGCTACACCATTCGCTGATCTGGTCTATATTCTGATTGAGGCTGACTTTACTACATCCATGAGTGTTGCATCATCAGCGTACTGTGGACTTTTTTCAACAGGGTTCAGTGACAGGGAAGGATCCAACTAAAACAAATGTACGGTATCTTGGAATCATCTCTAATGCTCCCCCCTTCCAGAAATAGTTTATTTTCCAATTTGAAACTTTCTTCTCTCTTCTCCTTGATGTTTGTCTTGGATGTGAATGTTACTTCACCCGTCAGCTGTATTCTTCATTGAGGTGTGCTCAACCCTTACTGGATGGGTAAATATATCAATATGCAGCTTGTCATGCCAGGTAAACTTTGAGGTTGGCCAATTTACAAAAAAAAAACATATCAGTGGAAAGAGAAAGATATGCAAATGTACTTGGTGAGAGAAAAAAATTCTAAAATGTTTTCTCTACCATCCACGAGAAGTTGAAAATGTCTTATTTACAACCCCTTGTGGGGCCTCTTTTACAAGACAATAAAAATTTTTACTAACTTATATATGTTTTCTTAAATAAATTTTATTTTACATATTTTGTAAAATTATAATTACTGCTCACACAATATCAAAACAGATAAAAAATATGATCAGTAACAAATTCTTAGCATATTTGTTGTAAAATATTTATGTAAAATTAATGAGAATGAAGATTCAGTCATTTTTTTTTTTACTTTTACATGTGTAATCTAATATTTCTTTGCACTTTTCTTTGTAAAGTTACATTTACAACCGACATACTATCGTAAAAGAAGAACAAAAACCAACAGCAACCTCTTGGTATATTTACGAGCAAATTTACAAAATGACGTCATGTGAGACAGACGTTATACATTCCCCCTTGAAGTTACAAGCAGAACTGAAGTCCTGTGATGCCTGATTAGTGATTTTAACCAGTGTAAAAATTGCCATTAGTGAATTTATGGGCTATAGAAGTATTGGCACCTCTTTCCTGCCCAATTCTTTCCAAATCAATGGCACTTAACCCTTTAACGCCGATTGGACATATTAAACATCGATATAAATTGTCTGTTGGGTGCCTATTGTACGTATGGTACGTTGATATAAAGTTTTTTAAAAATTTGCGGAAAAATAGTTATAGGCCTACTAGGCAAAAACTTTTGAATCACGTGCCTTGGGGGATGCTGGGAGCTCATGGATCAAGGCATTGTTTTGTTTACAATCGTTACCCAGGCGCGCAAGCGCAAATTTCTTTCTTCTCGCACTAAAAAGAATCAGCGACACATCTCAGAAATTATTTCATCACTTTGACATAATTTTTGCACCATTTTATATTAGCTGTTACATGGAGTATTATATATGAAAATTTGTGCAATTTCATGTAGAATACAACAAAAAACAATTCATAGTTGTAGCTTTTATCAGTTTTGAAATATTTTTGTATAAATAACAATAATTGCCAAAATTTCAACCTTCGGTCAAATTTAACTCTACCAAAATGGTCGAAAAATGCAATTGTAAGCTAAACCTCTTACATTCTAGTAATATTCAATCATTTTCCTTCATTTTTCAACTAATTGGAAGTCTCTAGCACAATATTTTGATTTATGGTGAATTTATGAAATAAACTTTTTCCTTACGTCCGCGCGGTAACTCTCCCGAAAAAATCATAAATTTTTTCGTCCGATTGACGTAATGTTTGCACCATTTTAAATTAGCCGTTACATAAAGTTTTATATATAGAAATATGCGCAATTTCATGTAGAATACAACTAAAAACAACCCATGGTTGTAGCTTTTATCAGTTTTGAAATATTTTCATATAAATAACGATAAGTGCCAAAATATCAACCTTCGGTCAACTTTGACTCGACCAAAATGGTAAAAAAACGCAATTGTAAGCTAAAAATCTTACATTCTAGTAATATTCAATCATTTACCTTTATTTTGCAACAAATTGAAAGTCTATAGCACAATATTTCGATTTATGGTGAATTTATGAAAAAAAAACATTGTCCTTACGTCCGCGCGGTAACTCTTCCGAAAAAAATCAGAATTTTTTTCGTCTGATTGTTGTAATGTTTGCACCCTTTTAAATTAGCCATTACATAAAGTTTTATATATGAAAATGTGCGCAATTTCGTGTAGAATACAAGGAAAAACAACCCATGGTTGTAGCTTTTATCAGTTTTGAAATATTTTCTTATAAATAACGATAAGTGCCAAAATTTCAACCATTGGTCAACTTTGACTCTACAGAAATGGTCGAAAAACGCAATTGTAAGCTAAAACTATTACATTCTAGTAATATTCAATCATTTACCTTTATTTTGCAACAAATTGGAAGTCTCAAGCACAATATTTTGATTTATGGTGAATTTATGAAATAAACTTTTTCCTTACGTCCGTGCGGTAACTCTTCCGAAAAAATCATTAATTTTTTCGTCCGGTTGTCGTAATGTTTGCACCATTTTAAATTAGCCATTACATAAACTTTTATATATGAAAATGTGCACAATTTCATGTAGAATACACCCAAAATCAACCTAATGTTGTAGCTTTCATCAGTTTTGAAATATTTTCATATAAATAACGATAAATAGAAAAAATCGTCCTTCGGTCAACTTTAACTCGACTGAAATGATTGAAAACTGCAATTGTAAGCTACAACACTTACAGTCTAGTAATATTCAATCAATTACCTTCATTTTGCAACAAACAGGAAGTCTCTAGCACAATATTTCGATTTATGATGAATTTTTGAAAAGTTTTTTTTTACGTCCCCGCGTTACGAATTCATGCATCATTTTGTGATAATATTTTCTCTGTGTTGCCTTGATCGTTTTACAATGTGTTGTAAACCAAAATGACCGCATTTTAGTGTACAATACAACGAAAAAAAAATTAACTCGATAGCTTTAACCGTTTAGCTCACAGTGCGATTTGTATACAATTATATATGAAATTTTTTTTCGCGCTGTCATGTATACCTTATAGCAATATTTTACCTTAGAAATAGTGCTGAAGGAACCTATTTCACTGGGCGACACGGCTTCCTCGCCCAGAAATAGATTTTTCCTACGTCAAAATCCCTTTTTTAATGTTAGGTTTGTCCATCTAACTTGATATATTAATATTCCCATTTGTTTTTTTTTACTTGGGATGGCACATATTTTTTATTCTTGTGCACTATTGTACCTTTTTTAAGGGCTCCAAAGGGATTCAAGAACTGTATCTTTATTGATTGGTTTTTCTTCGGTTTCACTCTTTTTGGAAAAGGTTTTGTGCCTTGAATGCTATTTATTGTGCCATGTTTTATAGCATGGACATTTTCATTTTTTTAATTAAGAGTATTTGACTGTTAAATTGTAGTTATGTATGTTAGCCATATATTTTTATTGTTTCTGTCTTGAGAAGTGAAAATCTTGACCAATTTTTTTCCCAGAAAGGGAGTTGAAAGGAATCAAGGTTGGATCAGGCCTCCTGTTTTCATGAGGGGTTGGAGTTTTTATGTGACTTAATTATTTTGAGGGGGAGAGGTCTTTAGAATGGTCAGTTTCCATACTGCTGCCTATATATTTGAAATTTTTGTTGTTATGAGACTTGACATAATAAGATTAGATTTAGGTAATTTTCCAAGCCTACCACAAAGCTTCTCAAAGGACAGTTTAATCCTTCTCTTAACAGATGCTAAAGCTAACACCCAGATATTCACCGTGCTCATAGACTCATTCGAGGATCGACCTTGTTCCATAGCAATAGTAAATTTAACTCCTTTAAGAGAGAGACTTGTCAGTTCTTCTTAGATGAGTTGCTCATTTTAGAAAACAAAAAGCCCCTGTCCTTTGAAGATGAACAATTCTTGTATATTAAAGATTAAGAAAGTTGCTCAGGTTGTGCATACAGTATACATACTATTAGTCTCATGCCTTTTAAGGCTTAGCAGCTCATGTGAATTTTTCTTTTCAATATGGAACATTGTTATACTAGAAAAATTGTCTGTTTAATGAGCAATTTGTTACATGAGGGGAGGAGCTGGTCAAGTTCTTTGAAATTTGGAATTCAGGTCTTTTGAATAGGAGTGGCTCAGATTGTCAGAAAATTTTTAGCTCAGGTCTTTAGAAAATTAGTTGTTCAGGTCTTCAGAAAATAAGTAGCTTTAGCACTTTGCGGAAGATCAGCAGAGGCTCGGCTTAAATGTGTCAAGCTATCAGTGTATGATACAGAGTCCAAAAAACTTGTTCTCCTTTTACTTTAGCTTCTACTAATTGCAATGGCTGGTCCTGAAAAAGATATCTCATCTGCTCTTATGTCAAGGTTTCCAGCTAAATGGGAATAATGTGATGCTCCATGTAGGCTTATGTTGCTTCATTGTCAGAAAATTGTCATGAGGGATAAGGTGTTGCTTCATCGGGGATGCATCTCTCCTCCCCTTTCTCTTAGTCGTGCCAAGTATCAGTACTTTGTGGTAATTTACTTTAGTAAACTGTTATTCTGTCACTAACACATACTGCAGTAATCTGTAAATAATACTTAAAATTGTTCTCAATTCATTTGTCCATAATATGTCAAGTGAAGTTACCATAAGCAGTCGTTTTGAATGTCTGGTGTCTGTCAGTCTTTTTTTTTCTCTCGATCCCTGACAGTATTTGAAATTACTCTTATTTTAGTTTTAATCTAGGTAATGTCTCAAAACAGAAATAATTTAGTGTAGATCTTCTACCTTAAATATTCCCAATTCATTTGTTTTTGACATGTTTCAGTAAAGAGGATATAAGAAATTATATTTAATTTCTCTCTCTCTCTCTCTCTCTCTCTCTCTCTCTCTCTCTCTCTCTCTCTCGTCTCTCTCTCTCTCTCTCTGCTCTCTCTCTCTCTCTCTCTCTCTCTCTCTCTCTCTCAAAATGGAAGTTGCTCCTTCCTTCGTCTTTAAGTTAAAGGCAAGCTTTTTAGTTTCGAGAAAATAGGTCTTCCTCTTCGACTTCTAGGCAGATGCATACATGATGTGGATGATCAGAATACACTTCGCAAGTCTGAATAATACGTATGACGATGGCGATGACACCGAGCATTCATACACACTGTGCTATGACGTTACAAATGCGTGAGGCAGAACCTTCCGTCTTAGCTAATGGCTGAGCAGGAAATCTTTCTCTCTCATTCCCCCTTGGAGGAATAATAGTATTTTTTTCCTCCAAGCATTCCCCCCACCCCTTCTCTCAGATACCAGCAAACCCCCACACCTAAAATACTTGAAAAGACAATAGATTTGATACGTTTTGCGGCATGTGACTTGCAGACTTTGAACGGCTTTGCAGATACAGAAAATCTATTTTTGAGAACCAATGACCGCATAAAAGGGGAATCGCATAATTCAAACATGCATAATTCGGGACCGGACTTTATGTATGTATGTATGTATATGTCTTCTTTCTCACCGTTATCCTTACATTAAGGGGTTGGTTGCCTGATGCTCCTTCTCCACTGCCTTTTGTCAAAGGCATCATCCTCCACGAAACCTCTTCTCTCCATATCTTCCTTTACTTTATCTCGCCATTTAATTATCTGTCTCCCTCTTGATCTTCTTCCTCTAACAGTTTCCTCCCAAGCCCTCTTTACTCTCTCCTCATTATCCATCCTCAACACATGCCCATACCATCTCTTATCACCTCGGTAATCTTTACTAAGCCTGCCTGCCCTTCTTATTTCATCATTTTCCAATCTCTCAAGCAGCAATTCTTCCCATAATCCACCTCAGCTTCCTCATCTCTGTTCTCAAGTTTTACTTCCTCTTTTCTTCTTAGATCCCATTTTTCTGCTCCATACATGAACACCGATCTTATCACTGTGCTGTAGATCTTGACTTTTAGCTTGATTGGCATTTTCTTATCACACCACTCCAGCCACCTCTCTCCACCTTCTCCCATGCAGCTTTTATCCTACTGTCAACTTCAGCTTCACATCCTCCTCTTGGCTTGAAGTAGATCCTAAGTATTTCAACTTTTCTGCCTGTTTTATAATCGATCCTCTTCTTTCTTGTATTACTATTCTGTTTCTATCTTCCCTAATGCTCAGCAAAACCTTTGTTTTATTCACATTCACCTTTAAGCCATCCCTCTCTAAAGACTCCTGCCACTCTCCAACCCTTCTCTGTAGGTCGTCCTCATTTTCAGCAGTAATCACCAGATCATTAGCGTACAACAACTCCCACAGCTCTTCATTCCTCTCTTCACTCAACACATCCATGACCAGCACAAACAAGAATTGGCTAAATGCTGACCCCTGGTGTGATCCAACACTAACTTCAAAGTTTTTGTTTCCCCAACTGCTGTTATAACTTTTTTACTCGTTCTTTTATATATCATCTCAAGCATACAGTATACATACTGTATCCTTTTCCTTAAATACCAAAACATCATTTCTCTTGGGATTCTATCATATGCTTTCTCTAGGTCTATAAATGCACAATAGAGCTCCTGGTTTCCTTCTAGCCTCTTTTCCTCTAGCTGTCTTACTATGAATATGGCTTCCACCGTTCCTCTTCCTCTCATGAATCCATACTGCTGTTTCCCAATCTTTACAGTCTCTCTTAATCTCTCATCCATTATTCTCTCTAAAACTTTCAATCCATGCTCTGTTAGTTTAATTCCTCTGTAGTTACCACAATCCATGACATCTCCCTTCTGCTTGTACATACGCTATATATTGTATATATATATATATATATATATATATATAATATATATATATATATATATATATATATATATATACACCATTAGACTCTCCTCCCAGTCCCTTAGCATTTCTTCCTCTTCACATATAGCTTTTTATAAATTCAGCATCCATTTTTCCCCCCTCTGTACCTAGTAATTTGATCATTTCAATTTGGAACTCTGATGGACCTGGTGATTTACCATTCTTCATTTTCCTTAATCCTCTCTTCACTTCTCTACCCTGTATCTCCATCACTGGTGCCTCCACCCTCTGTGCTTCCCCTATCTCCTCTTTGTCATTTTCAGTATTTAACAGTTGTTCAAAATACTCTTGCCATCTCCTCGTAATGTTTTCATCCCTATACAGTATATTTCCAACACTATCCTTGATGACACCCAATTTACCCACATCCTATCTCCGCCTTTTCCTCAAGTTTGTAATCTTCATAGATATCCTTTTCTCCTCTTGTTCCAGGTCTTTCATTCAATTGCTCTGCTGCCCTTCCAATAGCCATACCTACTCTCCCTCTCGCCCCTCTTTCCTCTTCTCTGCACCTTACCTCTGCACCCTGGCATGCCTTACTTTCCAGTCCTTAACCCTTTTTCGACTATTCACGTTATATATACGTTTGGCTACTTTTTTGTCACAAAGACTATGCACGTATATATACGGTTGCCCTTTCCCGCGCATTTACAGAATTTTTTCGCATTAAAATTATACGCCACATGCAAGTCCAAGATATTTAACGCCAGCCAACAACACAAAAACTACAATATATTGACCTAGATAATAGAATAATAATGATATGATTTTTATATCTGGCTATCATTGTTGGCGGACAAGGGTGAGATTTGCGACGGTGCTGTTAGTCAGTGACAGTTCCACTCCAAACCCTAACGATGGTAACGCTACCAAGGACTCTGTTTTACCCTTATGAGGTTTTGAGTTTTCGATAATTCCCTTTCACGGTGGATGAGAGTCCAGATATTTGCTTCTTCCTTCTTATTTACGTGATATTCTTATGTATTGACAGAAGTCGACGTTTGCAGGTAAAAATATCCTTTTTATGCGTGTAAATCCTACAAGTATGAATATACTATTATTTTCAGTACTTTGGAACAGTTATTGTAGGAATAAGGAGAGAGAGAGAGAGAGAGAGAGAGAGAGATAAGAGAGAGAGAGAGAGAGAGAAGAGAGAGAGAGAGAGAGAACTTTTCGGGGGCATTCAAATACTACATTTTCTGTAAGGGCCACGGTCGATTTGGTAGTAAAGCATATTGCCATTGAATTATTTGCAAACAATCAGTACAGAATGTTTATTTTTATAAAGTCAATTCTAACAGTAAAACACCTCGCTAACTTTCGCAAGTGACCTTGCGAAGAAAGCGGATTACATTTTATCTGGGTGGGTCACAAGGAGGTTAGGGTGGGGCGAGGTTCTTTAGTCTTTTAGGGGTAAACCACAGTTTGTAAACGACTCACTGCTACCACACGTGTACTGTTTATTTATTGGGAATTTATCCAGTTGAAAAGCAATGAATATTACATTTTCTACTTCGAAGTAATTCCATGCTCAGATATCACAGATATATTTATATATTATAGATATATATATATATATATATATAATATAGATATATATGTAATATTTAATCTAATCTTATCATTATAGTAAATATTGGTATACTTACTCGCCCCACTTTTAGATGGGCTATAATCCCATGCTACAAGATATTCCACTTAATCAGTCACTAAATATTGGATGTCTTTTTTGTAAATAATTAGAAATAAATTTTATGCTAATGACTAACTAGGTTTTGCTTATTCATGTAATATGTCTGCTTGAAGGTAAACACGGCTTAGCTTCCAGATTATAGTGCTATGTGCCTCAATCACACACGTACATTCACACATACACAGACACAACATATGCATATATATATATATATATATATATATATATATACTATATATATATATATAATTATATATATATATATACACATATATTCTGTGGTATTCGCTATTTAATGAAGTCCACGTGCATCTGCTGTGATTTTTTGGGGGGATATATATTATATATATATATATATATATATATATATATATATATATATATATATATATATATATATATATATAAATATATATATTCCTGTGGTATTCGCCTTATCTAATGAAGTCCGTGCATCTGCTGTGATTTTTTGGGGTATATATATATATATATATATATATATATATATATATATATGAAGCTTTGAGCTTTCGCAAGAAAAAGTTGAAAGGAAAGATCGTAGACCTTGAGCTTTCTTTATTTCAATGAACAAAAATAATGCAGTTTTATATGTGATAGACACTAAATACTAATTCATTTAACAGTTCTAAGAAATAAATAAAATTAATGCAGTTTAATATATTATACACTAAATACTTATCCCTTTAACAGTTCTCAAAAATAAATAAGAGTAAAATTAATTATAACTATTGTTATGAGAACACTGAATACGTACGCCAACAGAAAGTACGAAATAACAAAGTAAAGTATTTCTTTTTTCTATTATTCAGTGACTCAATATTCTCATTGTCCTAAACAGCGTAGATCCTACAATCCATCCGCGTAGCAGTGCATGGTCATTGTAATACTAGGCCTATAAGGGCTACAAAACATTATGAAAATAATCCTTTAGCCTGCAACACACGGATTGGTTATTTCAGGGATTTGTATATGAGAAGATATTCATTCTATTTCTACGCACATAAGAAATGAACAAGAAAATTTGCTAGTAGGACTGCTAATATGACGTTTCCGAACCAATCCCGGACGACAAAGGGTGTAAATCCTTTATCATAATCCTCAATCTCACTCGTGGCCTCGCCCTACCTTCGTGACCACGGGTGCGTTGTTTTATAGTGTGCTCTCGTCCACGTGGTCGTGTTGTTCCTTGTTATTAGTTATTTCGCTACAAGTGTTGTCTGCCATTACAACATTAGTATACAATAAGAATACTATTCCTATGAAACCAAAAGCCTATGATTTTCTATTAGAAATAAATAACCTCCAAGTATATCCTATTCAGTAATAAAATATCACCCAAGAATATATATATATATATATATATATATATATATATATATATATATAGATATATATATAGTAAATATATAATTTTTACAGTGGAGTGGTCTGCAAATAAGTGTTTTGACATAAAAAATATAGAAAATGATGTATGTAATGTCACAAATAGACCGCGTGAGTGCGTTTAGAATACACTTATGCAAATGAAAATGAAAAGTCTTATTCATTATGAATAATATTCCTATGAAAACACAAGTCTTTTTGCCCGTGATTTTGTATTAGAAATAAATAACCTTCAAGTAAATCCTATTCAGTAATCATATATCACCCAAGATCATATGTATATATATATATATATATATATATATATATATATATATATATATATATATATAATCATTCCCACAGTAAAGTGGTCTGTAAATAAGTGTTGACATAAAAAAAATAGTAAAGGTTGTATGTACTATCACAAATAGACCGAGTGAGTGCGTTTAGAATACACTTCGGCACCGAGAATGTCTTCGAATTATAAAATGGTTAAATGAATAATCTTATTCATGGGTCAATTAGATTGATTGCGAATTACTTACAAACAGTGTTTTGTATTTGACCTACAACTGTAGAGGTACGAGAGAGAAGATTCCAACAAACAAAAGGCATCTAGATGGATTAGATAGGGATTATAGCTTTTCTACCTGGGAGGCCAGTATAAAATCGGTGTAAGGAAACTAGCCAGCTGACCTGAGAAGCACTTCGCTATTCGTAGCGATATCGCAGTATTTGGCGGATTCTCGCCAATTTATACAATATTTAAAATTGAATTACACTCAGATGGCTTAGAATTTGTTTTTTTATTCTTAATATTCTTATTACTATAATACTGATCTTCATTTCCATCAGAATTAAAATGCTTATTTTCAAATATGAAAATTCGAAAAGAACTCAGTCTTTGCCTACTAACTGAGGGAAAGTAACTCAGTCTAATATGGGTTAAATGCTTTTGGTATTCCTCCACCACTTTTCTCCTCTCAACACTCTATATCCGCTGGTTCTTCCCACCAGTTCCTCTGCTTCCCCCACACATATTTCTCTCATGTCTGCCAGATATTTTCCACTGTTCCCTGTCCAAATTCTACGTTATCTCTTTCCAGACATCTCTCACAGTCCTTCTAAATTGCTCCCCCTTTTCTCCTTTAAGGTCCCAAATCTTAATTTGAGATGATCTCTTTCTCTTCATGGGTTTCTTACCTATCATTTTAAAATCCATCACCACCAACCTATGCTGTTTAACACATGCTTCTCCCAAGATCACTTTGCAGTTTGTAACGTTGCTTTTGATAGCTCCTCTAACCAGGATGTAATCTATTTGGCTCTGCACTCCTCCACTTTCATAACTTATCAAGTACTTAATCTAACTTTTGAAACCTTGTGTTCATACAGGCCAATTCAAAACTCTAAGCCATCTCCGATAAATAATCCCCATCTTCATTTTTAATTCCAAACCCATGGCCTCCATGTGCCTCCTCATACTCATCTCTTCTCTTTCCCACCGTGCCATTCATATTAGCTCCTATTATTAGTTTCTCCTCCTTTTCACTGTTCTAGTGGCAGCCTCAAACTCTTTTCTAAATAATTCTTTCTCTTGCTCTTGGCACCCCATCTGAGGAGCTTCTGCTGATATTGTATTTACTACCTTGCCCCTGTGGCAGGATCACAAGCTAGGCAACAAGATCTCCCCCACTTACTTTGATCATTCCAACTGACGAACTTTCCCCTCTGCCACACTTTCCTCTTCATGTTACTAAATACACGCAGGACAATTGGCTTACCGAAATACAGAACACACAAAACACAAACACATGTACTCACCTTAGACTCTAGATACTCAGGGGTAGATGTTGTGCTGTCTGCTGGATACAATCGTCGAGACACAACAACCGCTGATTTCACTACCCAAAACAGACAAGCACCAAATCATACAACTCAAAAAACACCCCAATCACTATACAAACAAATACCAACAGCTCGAAAACAACACAACAAATCATACAACTCAAAACCAGCACAACAAACCACAACTACCGACACTCCAACAGACAACTCACAAAACCATCAAAATGCAAAATTAAGTAAAACAAACCTCTTCAGCTCAACAACCACCAGATAGACACACACACAACAACCATACAATATCAATATCAATCAAGAAAACACCCAATAACAACATGCTACTTCTGACTGACTGTCTTTTCCGACTTACTGGCTCCTAACGACTCCCCATAACAGACTCTCGCCATAGACTGCTTCAGTGACCACTCCAACAGATAACCCAGATGCTTACCCCCGCCATCAAACCACTCCTTATTATCCATCCACCAGTTATGATCTTTCTCTCGATTGCTCGCTCACTCACACTATAGAAAAACACATACTCACTTACATACTATCATACAGCAACACCAAACATGAAACATGACATATCAAACATACGAAAACATTTAAACTCTCAACCCAGTGATGTTCTCTCTCTCTCTCTCTCTCTCTCTCTCTCTCTCTCTCTCTCTCTCTCTCTCTCTCTCTCTCACACACACACACACACACACAACCTTTGAAGATATTGTCAAATGTAACTACCATTGTCACTCCTCCATACCCCTATGATTATTGGAATTTCTAAAAGCCTATAATTTATTCTCTTTACTTCTACCACTTTTTCCCTCCTGCTGTTACTTACTATAATTCCAACTCTATTTCTCCCCTCTCGTGACCCACTGTAATATAGCTTATACCCATTTCCTATCTCTCTAGTTCCACTCCTTTTCCACTTAGTCTCTTGCACACACAAGAAATCTATCCTCCTCCTCTCCATCATATCTATGTCCCTCAGTTTTCCTGATAGAGTACCTACATTCCACCTACCTGCTCTTATCTTCCACTCTTTTGCTAACTTCTTTGGCCGTGGCTGTGAACCCTGCAGTACCCCTCACCCATTTATCATGCCGGTAGAGGGATTCTGACGCACGTCGCTTACTGGGGACGAACTAGCCGCACTCATATTTCTTAAAACATCAGGCGTGGTTTATTGTTTGGTAATGGGGGTTTTTACAACCTCATGCCCTTGCTGTCATCAACCACAGTTATTTGTTGTGGGCCTAGCCTTTGACTAAAAAGTCCATTTGGAAGGCAGGAGTTTCCACCGTTAAGGCAGTGGCCCTAGTCTTTTACTAAAAAGTATGACTGCAAGGCAACAGTTTCCACAGTTATTGGCAGTGGGCCTAGCCTTTTACTAAAAAGTAAGTGTGCAAGGCAGCATCTGTTCTTTTAGTTGCCTTTTACGACCCGCAGAATCGACGGTGCTGGTATTCTTACACCCCTACCGATTTTATGGCACTAGACAAGAGGCATAAAACCGGATTGCTGATAACTGCTGCCGATAACCGCGGTCTGCTTGTGTGGGTGTACGTATATAGTATATATATATATATATATATATTATATATATATATATATATATATATATATAGATATATATATATATATATATATATATATATATATATATATATATATATATATATATATACACACTATACACACACACACAGGCAGTCCCCGGGTTCCGACGGTCTCGGCTTATGACGTTCCGAGGTTAAGGCGTTTTTCAATTAACCCTCTTACGCCGACTGGACGTATTTTACGTCGACATTTTTTGTCTCCCGTGTGCTGACTGGACGTATTTTACGTCTACTTACAAAAGTTTTTTTTAAAATTCGCGGAAAACTACTTATAGGCCTACCAGCCTAAAACTTTTGAATCACGCGCCTTGGGGCATGCTGGGAGTTCACTGGATCAAGGGTGTTGTTTTGTTTTAAAACCTCGTTACGCAGGCGCGCGAGCGCGAATTTCTTTCTTGCCGCACTAAAAAGTATCTGTGACACATCTCTGAAATTATTTCATCACTTTGACATAATTTTTGTACCATTGTAAATTAGCCGTTAGATGGAGTATTATATATGAAAATGTGTGCATTTTTATGTAAAATACAACAATAAAATACTCATGATTGTAGCTTTTATCAGTTTTGAGATATTTTCATATAAATAACGATAATTGCTAAACTTTCAGACTCTACCGAAATGGTCGAAAAACGCAATTGTAAGCTAAAACTCTTATATTTTAGTAATATTCAATCATTTACCTTAATTTTGCAACTAATTGGAAGTCTCTAGCACAATATTTCGATTTATGGTGAATTTATGAAAAAACTTTTTCCTTACGTCCGCGCGGTAACTATTCCGAAAAAAATCATACATGCGATTGTGGTAATGTTTTAAAATTAGCCGTTATATAAAGTTTTATATATGGAAATGTGTGCAATTTCATGCACAATACAACTAAAAACAACCCATGGTTGTAGCTTTTATCAGTTTTGAGATATTTTCATATAAATAACGATAATTGCCAAAACAAAATTTCAACCTTCGGTCAACTTTTGACTCTCCGAAATGATAGAAAAACGCAATTGTAAGCTAAAACGCTTATATTCTAGTAATATTCAAAGCATTTACCCTCCTTTTGCAACAAATTGGAAAGTCTCTAGCACAATATTCGATTATGGTGAATTTATGAAAAATAAAATTTCTTTACGTCCGCACGGTAACTCTTCCGAAAAAATCATACGTGCGATTGTGGTAATGTTTGCACCATTTTAAATTAGCCGTTACACAAAGTTTTATACGTATATGAAAATGTGCGCAATTTCATGTAGAATACAACAAAAAATAATTGAAGGTTGTAGCTTTTCTCATTTTTGAAATATTTGCATATAAATCACGATAAATAGAAAAAAAACCACGTTCGGCTCAACTTTGACTCTACCGAAATGGTCGAAAAACGCAAATTGTAAGCTAAAACTCTAACAGTCTTAGTAATATTTAGTCATTTATCTTCATCTTGAAACAAATTTGAAGTCTCTAGCAAAATATTTTTAAAAAAGATTTAATGGGAATGAAAAAAAAAAATAAAAAAAAATTTCCTTCCCTCCCCCCGCAGTTTGGCGGATTCTCCGCCACAAATCTCCGAAATACGTACGTCCCATTCTCGGAATATTTGCTCCGTTTCATATTAGGCATTTCATAGAGTTTTATATATGAAAATGTGCGCAATTTCATGTAGAATAAAATGAAAAATAGTTTGAAGGTTGTAGCTTTTTTTATTTCCGAAATAATTGCTATAAAAAAATATATATAAAAAAAATTCGACATTCAGTCAACTTTAACTCGTCAGATATGGTCGAAAACTGCAATTGTAAGCTAATACTCTTACAGTATAGTAAATATTCAATCATCTTTGTCTTCATTTGAAAAGAAATTGGAAGGTTCTCTAGACAATATTTAGATTTATGGTGAATTTTTGAAAAAAAAAAAATATGTTTTACGTCTGCGCGTTACGAATTCATGCATTATTTTGGTGATAATATTTTCTCTGTTGCTTTTATGTTTTACAATGTGTTATATACCAAAATGATTGCAATTTAGTGTACATTACAAAAAAAAAAAAGTAACTTGTTACCTTTAACCGTTTTGCGCACAGTGCGATTTGAATACAATTATATATGAAATTTCATTTTTGCGCTGTCATATATCGCATTATTTATATATGATAATGATAGGTTTTTCATTTCTGATGGTTGCATACTAAACTTCAGGCAATGACAAAAAAAGGAGCCAAAAAAAATGAACTCTTAATCTTAAAAACTAAGTCGCGCTGTGATTTTTTGAAAAAAATATTTTCTGGCTCAGCCGTGTCGCTCCCGTGAAGCTTGGTGCACTGCAAGGGGGGGGGGAAAAACCAGGGGGGGATTTCACTGGGCGCACGGCTGCTCCTCGCCCAGAAATAGATTTTTCCTACGTCAAAAATCCTTTTTTCTGGCTCAGCCGTGTTGCTCCCGTGAAATTGTACCAGAGAAACACCAAGCTACATCACTCTGAAACAAAATAGAATATTAAATTGTATAAATTAACACCATACACCAAGTCAAAATAACAAAGAAATGTGCTGCGGTAGGTAGAATGTTAATAATGCTGGCATAATGGAAAATATTCATATGACACAAGGACAAGTTACTATATTGATGTTGTAGCAGGAGAGACTGACCTCCCTACAGCTATTGCATGATTAATTTAAGATCCTCCAAAGACTTAGGTAATGCTTTGGAAAACCCAGTGCGACTTCCAACCAGTATACTTCTTCAGATCATCAAAGTTCATATATTTGAAGAATTTACAGAAGTTGTTATGGCCCGAATACCACGCGCTTTGGAAGGACCTGGGCTGACGTTCTTGATAAAATACAAAAACTAATGCCCTTAGAGATATGGTACCACCACCGCCCCAACATGAAAAGGGGGGGAGGGGGGCCTTCGGAAAAGGTAGATGTTCTAGATAAATAGTCCTTAGGAGTTTTAACAGGACATAAAGAAGGATGTTGCGGAATCGGAACAACCTTCCATGGGGATCACCTTACCAAAGGGTTCTCATTCTTAGCCATAAAATATTTATTGGTGAAAAGCAACACGTCACCAGAGGAAAGGACTTCTATATGCCCTTGGCCACTAGATAAAGATGACATCTGCGATGTTCTGGTACCTGAAGCCAGACTTAATAAAAACGGTGCCTTACGCAAAAGGGTTTGGCAATCACATTTGAAGTTGTCTGTTTTAGAGTCTAACCTGAGAACATCGTTAAGAAACAGAAAAACCATGACACTGACGACGGCCTGTGAATAAGCCGCAGGCGTGCACAAGCCCTTGGGATTGAGGTGAAATAAGACTCAGATAGATTTATACCAAACCCGAGAAGAAAAATCTTTTTCAGAGCTGACTTAGTGGTTGTTATTGTGGCAACTGCCAAGCCTTGTTCGAATAAAGTCCTGAAGAATGTTATAGCCACGTTCATTGTCATTACTTTGACATTTGATTCCCTGAGAAATGTAGGCATTGGTTTAACTGCTGAACCATACTGGCGAAGTGTAGATTCTCTTTTGTCTGACTCCAAGAACAAAATGTTCTGTGGATCAATGTCCCCTACCCTCCTACCTGCAAACTTCATGAAATCAATAAAGATAGGGTTTTGTGAAGACCTGAGGAATCGAACACAGTCACCGTTTGAACTTGTTGCGACAGTCTCAAGTCCGGGAGAGGGTGAGGACGAAGACTAGTTCCAGGAGAAGGGGAAACCAATTGTTTCTTGGGCCAGTAAGGAGCTATGAGAGCCACCTGACCTTTGAAGGATTTCAACTTGTGCAGCACCTTCAGGAGAAGGTTCACTGGAGGGAATAAATAAACATCCCTCCACTGGTTCCAACCTATACTCAGGGCGTCCGTAGCATATGCTAGAGGGTCCATATTTGGGGCTACGTAACAAGGCAGCTTGTGGTTTGCCCCTGTAGCGAACATATCTACTTTCAGACCCGGTACTCTCCTACAAACAATCTTGAAGGATTCTTGGTGGATTCCTGGTCCAGTGACCATTCTGACTCCAGGGGGACTGACCGGGACAGTGCGTCTGCTACTACATTGTGGACTCCTGCCAGATGGGTAGCCGATAGATGCCAGGTGTTCTTGTCAGCTAGAGAAAAGTTGCTATCACCACGTGGTTCACATGACTTGACTTTGAACCACCTCTGTTTATACCGTGTATCACTACCGCACTGTCGAGAAGCCAATTCTGATATGAGCTCCTCCGGAGGACGGAGCTTCATTAAGGTCAGAAACACTGCCATAGCTTCCAGGATGTTGATGTGAAGCTTTGGAACTGAGGTGACCAAGTTCCCTGAACCTTGTCGTGCTGTGAATAACCTCCCCAACCTGACAGTGATGCGACTGTATGCACCAGTAGGGACGGGGAGGGAACTGTAACTGTAACTCTTTGGCTAGGTTTTTCGGCCATTGCCATGGACGTAGACGTTCCTTGGGAATCAGAGGTACCCGGCCGAACTTGTCGCGACACTTGGCATTGGCCTTTGAACGTCAAACTCGATTGATGTCCTTGAGCTTGGCTTTCAACAGAACGTCTGTGACTGAGGCAAATTGGAGCGAGCTCCGGCGTAAGAGGGTTATATTCATCAGAAATTATTTCCAGGGTTACGACGCATGTTCCAGGGTTACGACGCTTACAACACTGATCTGGCAGATGAAATTTGACACCAAAAATGGAAAATAATCAATATTTGGTTTTTTTAATGAAAAATGCAATAAGAATGCAGTTTTACATAGTTTTGCAATGCACCCCAAAGCATTAAAAGTTAAGGTTTTCTTAGGATTTTTGAAGATGTTCCGGCTTACGATGATTTTCGAGTTACAACGCGTCTTTAGAACGGGACCCCCGTCATAACCCCGGGGACTGCCTGTATATATATATAATTATTACTAATATAGATTGTATATATTATATATATATATATATATATATATCGTCTATATATCTATGAATAACTTGATCACGAAGTATATAAAACGTGATGCTATGTATAAATAAAGGTTTTTGCCATGAAGGTAAAAATGAAAAGCAAGATAGCCAAGCACTTTCGGTCTAGTGCGACCCTTTACTCAGGCACAACTGATCATACAGAGGAAACAAAAACATAGTCAAATGGGCTTAATATCCAAACTGACATTACAAGATTAGCAATAAGGCCGATTTCACTCTACAGAAACGAGGAAACGCCTGAGGGCAGGGTAAGTGATTTTTAGGCAGCCACACCTTGAAGGAGCACACATGTGGTCAACAGATGATTCATCCAGAAAACAATACATTTTGAAAAAACAAGGAGGCATATACAACTTATTACCATGAAATTTACAAAAATGTTCCCCCCAAAAATTAGTGAAAAAAGACGAAAAAAAAGATATAAATATTTATAGTGAGAGAGAGAGAGAGAGAGAGAGAGAGAGAGAGAAGAGAGAGAGAGAGAGAGACCTTACCTTACAGACCTTACATCTTGTTCGGGTTGCCCCAGGGTTCCTCAGTGTGAGGCACCTCTAATGTCTACCAGAGAGTTGCTAGTACATCTTCCGGTATATTTTGCATCTTCCAATCTTGGATGGTCTGGGATGCAGTTTAGATATTTGTCGAGCTTATTCTTAAAACACATCTACGCTCACTCCTGATATATTCCTCAGATGAAGCTGGCAACGCATTGAATAGACGCTGCATTATCGATGCTGGTGCGTAGTGGATTAATGTCCGTGTGCTTTCCTTATTTTTCCTGGTATAGTTTGGGCACTATTAATCTACCTCTGCTTGCTCTTTCTGATATTGTTAGTTCCATGATATTTTCTGCTATTCCTCTATATGTTCCATGCCTGAATTATCATGTAGCGTTCTCTTCTCCTTTTGTAGACTATATAATTTTAAGAATTGTAGTCTTTCCCAGTAGTCTAGGTCCTTAACTTCTTCTATTCTAGCTGTAAAGGACCTTTGTACACTCTCTATTTGTGCAATATCCTTTGTAAGTGTGGGTACCATATCATATTGCAATATTCAAGTGGACTACGAACATATGTTTTATAAAGCATAATCATGTGTTCAGCTTTTCTTGTTTTGAAGTGCCGTAACAACATTCCATTTTTTGCTTTTACATTTTGCCAACAGAGTTGCTATTTGATCATGCATAACATGTTCCTATTCATCATCACACCAAGGTCTTTAACTGCTTCCTTATTTGTGATGGTCTCATTATTAGGTCCCTTATATGCATATAGCTTTCTTTCTCTGTCTCCATAATTTATTGATTCAAATTTATCAGAGTTAAATACCATCCTATTTACCTCTGCCCAATCATATACTTTGTTAAGGTCTCTTTGTAGAGCGTTCCTATCTTCATCACAAGTAATTTCTCTACTTATTCTTGTGTCATCTGCGAAACTACTCACTACCGAATCCTTCACATTATTGTTCTATCGTTCTTAATCATAATAACAAACAGTATTGCAGCTAAACACCGTACCTTGCGGCCACATCACCGGATATTACCTTGACTTCATCCGATTTCTCGTCGTTTGCAATAACTATCGTTTTCTGTGTGTAAAAAATTCTTTTAACCATCTTCCTACTTTATCCACGATATTGTGTTTTCTAATTTTCTTCGCTAATATATTATGGTCTACTTTATCAAAAGCTTTTGCAAAGTCTAAATAAACCACATCTGTTTCATTTCCGCTTTTCATATTTTTGAATATGTTCTCACGGTGGACTAACAGTTGGGTTAGAGAGAGAGAGAGAGAGAGAGAGAGAGAGTAGTTCATTTTTTTTAAGGTCCTTCATAAACATTTTACAAATATACGGGTCCAAATGGTACAATCCCAGACTAAGATTTAGGTTGTTTTTATTATTGATTTGTATAATTGCTGATTCCAGTAAATTTCTTGAAACATAATCATTAGATCTAGCAAATACAAAGGTATCGCCCCAATTAATACAATGAGATTTTTAACTCAGATGGATAAACAGTGCATTTGAAGTCTGGGCTGTTCTAACTGAATACATATGCTGCTTAATACGTACTCATAAGATGGGCAATCCTTACAAGGAATTTTGTAAATAATGATGTTATTTGTTATGGGACTATTCTTAAATAGCATATCTTTAATGGTATTATAAGAGAACTCTACATTAACATTAAATGATTTAAATATTGATTTTATGGTTTCAAATCCATGAAAGTAAGGCAAGCTAAGTACTAGCTACACTATAAAACTTTTTGTGAGCTTTTCGATAACATAAATCAATTATATGAGGTGGGTAGCAGAGATCGTTTCTTATCTTTTTTATGTATTATATTTCATGTTCAAGATATTGTGGACTCGTGATACGCAAAGCACGTAGGAATATTGAAGAAAAAATTGAAATGTTAATATTAAGATAGTGGCCAGAATAAAAATGTACTTATGTTAAATTATTTGTGGGTGTTCTATAAATACTGAATTTTCATTGGAATGATTCTCTATGTATTAATACATCTAGGAACTGATCATTCCCTCCTTGAAAAATTATTCTGACACTTAAAAATGGCCTTGCTTGGAGGGACGAGAGTTAATACAAACAAAAATCTATGGCAGAAGCCGATATTACTGAAAAAGCAGGAATTTACATAAACTCTGGACTTTAGTTGTAAATTAACTATATTTACATTAAGTTGGTATTGTTAGGACCAGAGAGTAAGACAGGTAGCTGGGTACTGATGATTTATTACAGACGAACTAGGTTGACATAGACGGTGAAGTAACAAGATGCTGTATAGTACTGTTGCCTAGTTCCTGCAGGGTCTTCTGGTCACAGCATACTTGTCACAGTTTTCTGGCCACCAGCTTGAAGAGCCCCAATATATTGGGTTAGATTGCAGGATTAAACTGGCCCAAGAGTCCCCTAAATTTATGGTATGATCCTAACTGGTAGTGTTGGTAAAATATGGTCTGTTATTATGTACTATGTCATGAAAACCAGAGTGGAAAAGTAATTTATTTTCTCTAAACAAGAAAAACAAGAAAACCAAAAAAAGTACTTATTTTAAATCAAGGAGAGTATTATTATACAAGTGAAATCCTTCTGTATAAAATAGTTCTTTTAGTAAACAAATGAAACAAAACTCAATAAGGTTCAATAATTACGAAAAGGAACATTGGTGCACCATATTTAAACACATTACTTTCTCGAACTTTCATCTAGAACATTTAAAATTAAATGACTTGGGTGAAAGACATCAAATTAGACACATAATATTCGGTGTCCAAGTTTCAAAGTTCCAGCTCTTGAATAGGAAGCTCACCTGAATGGCAAGCTTTTACACCTGTGGGGAAGAACCACTTGACAGTTAGCAGTGGAATGAAATACTGACACACATCACGTACAACAAAACTAAATTTTTTAAACAAAATTAATTAACACAAAAATTCAGATCACTTTTGAGTCTTACTTTTGACTCACTACAACGGGTGTAGACGGATGTAGTACTGACTCCCACCGAGAGCAGAAATGACTCTTGAGACCCTAGATTTGTGTTTTCTTACAGATATACATTTAAAGATAATAAGACATACAAATAATGGAATTACATGAGTTATACATCGGCGGAAAGGCCACGGAATGCTCTATAGAATGGCTAAAGGAACAACGTGGCTTGATGATGAGATGCAATAAAAATATAGAAAAAGCATTTTCATTACAAATACTCCTCCCGAGCCAGGTGTTGGGTTCACATCATCCCAAGTCCTAATGAGGGTGCCCATGCTGTGGAGGTGAGAGTGTGAAGGAGGGGGCACAGGGGGTGTGGCAGTCGGGGGTGCCAGCATGGCATTCTGGGCTGCCATAGCCAGCTGATGTGCTCTCTCTGCAGCTTCTCTTTCTTTCTCCCTTACAGCTGCTTCTCTTTTTTCTTGGGCTTCTCTTTCAGCTGCTTCTCTTTTCTCTTGGGCTTCTCTTTCAGCTGCTTCTCTTTTCTCTTGGGCTTCTCTTTCAGCTGCTTCTCTTTTCTCTTGCGTTTCTCCCTCCTTCTCCCTTTTGGCTGCTTGGTAGGCTCTATCTGCAGCTTCCTTCATTTTATTGTTCACCTAATTTATCAGTTTTGTGCCCTCCAGCCTCATGACTATCCCAGCTTCAGTGAAGGCCCTGACCTCCTCCACTGCTGTGTTACTGGCCATCTTCTCATCACTAAAACATTAGTAGTTTAGTCTGAGAATAACTGGATGGAAGGCAATTGCAAAACTGCAAATGTTGCCAGGTGTATGCAGAATACTCATCGCTATACCAGGGAAATAACAAGGATCCCTATGGCCGGAATATCTGCTGAAGCAGACAAAATCAGCCAAAAGCTGAAAATGTCCTCATGTAGTGCAGAAATCTCACACGTGACGTGGGAAATAATATTAAAACAAAATTGTAAATGCCTCACACAATTAGCGTAGGAATGGTGGTCTAAATAGACTGGATGAAATCCACTCCGGTGTGGAAAACTTACGCAGGCGACATGGAAATAACAGTAAAACAAAATTATAAATGTCTCGTGCAATTAGTGTGGAAAAGGGTACTCTAGTAGACTATAAACAAAATCTACTCCGGTGCGGAAAATTCACGCAGGCGACGTGGAAATAATAGTAAACAAATTGTATTGCAGGTGTGGAAATTCACGCAAATGCTTTTGTAAATCAAGTTAGATCCCGGTAAATAACAGCGCAACTAAGCTAACAGTTATGTACAGGCGGAAATACTCAATGCCGATACCTAGCAAGATGGCCGTAAAATCCATGTAAACACAGTTACTACTGGTGCTTAGCATGGTGGAAAACTCACGCCTGCAAAAATCTCCGCAAAGATATGTAATTTACAGTTAACTGGCGTGTAGTGCAGTGGAAAGCTCACTCCAACAAAAATCGCCATAAAAATCTCTGTAAATACAGTTAACACTGGCGCGGAGTACGGCTGAAAACTCTCATTGACGATATAATCGCCGTAAAAATCTCTGTAAATACAGTTAATACTGGCGTGTAGTGTGACAGGAAACTCCCGCTGACAAAAATCGGCGTAAAATCTCTGTAATTTACAGTTCGGCAGAAGACTCAACGCCAATAATGGATTTAGCAATGATTATTGTAAATGCAGAAACATCAACGTGAGTACTGGGTTGTAATGGGATCTGTAAAGGCCAGTTCAACTGTATTGTAAATAACATTAAAAAAAATGGAATTTTCCTACGTATTAACGGAAAACACAGTGTGAAAAGCCGTGGTGTAGCAAATGAATTTCGTAAATGTGAGACCTCAACGTAAGTACTGCCTTGTAAATAACTAAAAAAAGAGGAATTTTGCCATGTATTCACAGAAAACTCAACGTAAGCTGTGGTAAATGCAGTAGATAAAATAAAAATGGACATATGGGGTTTTTAATCATGTCGAAGACGAAAAAGAAGAGGGGATAAATTCAAAAAAAATTCTTTTTACCAACCCAAATCCTTGGTCTGTCTTACCCTTTCAATGCTAGCAATGCTCAGAATTGTAATTTTATGCTAGTGTCGTAAACACTAAAGGGAAGAAGAAGAACCAGCATAAAAATTCTCTCGCTGCTGCGTAATTACCAACTCCATAGAACCCCCTATCATACCCTTTTTTTTTTTTTTCAAATCTATTATCCTTCGCGAACCTAAGACCTACCAATTCTACTCTCCTATTTAAATCCCCAGAGAATTTGCCTACATATGGGCCAGCGGAGGGGAGGAATCACACCTGTCTTTAGTCAAGGCTTCAAATTTAGGGAAAGGGAAAACCAGCACTGTCCTTAGGTAACTGCCCTTATTATGTGTCTTTACAGAGAATGAGCTCTGATCGTTGACTTTCCTTATTCTAACGTTAAATGGATCTACACTAACACTTTTTTTTCTTTTAAGTGATATGCTCTTCTTTTGCTCATAACGGGGCAATGGATAGGATTTGTTTAGACACGTGGCCAGGGATTTCTCCATGGACACTCCCATGTATGAGGGTTTTTAATTCTCCCTATCCTGTCTAGACCTGTGAGAGAGAGAGAGAGAGAGAGAGAGAGAGAGAGAGAGAGAGAGAGAGAGAGAGAGAGAGAGAGAGAGAGAGAGAGAGATAATGCACTCAGCCAACAATGAACAGCACACTGATTCATTCTTGTTGAAATCCTAACTACAAAATCTCTTTCCAACACAATTTACACTTGGAATTCACGAAATATGGCAATTGTTTTCCTTTTGCATTTACTCCCTAAACACCTATATGCTTCATGCAATAGCACATAGAAAAAAAGCTAAGGTTAAATTTCTTTCTCTCTAGGCTATCAGCATGCACATGGTTCTGATATTTTCCTATTGCTGTTCATAATAGCAGTCACATTTTATTCACCCCTAACTAGAATATACCTAGAAATACACAAATAACTAGAAAAAAAATTTTACCTCTCACCTGCTGTTGGAGAATTGGGAAACCTTGGCAAGACTGATCAGAACATTGAGAAACACAGTACAGGTAAGCTTATACAAATGGACATTACAGTATTAACAAAGGGTCCAGGTCACTTTAAAGAAATGAAAAAACATCCATGGGCTAGATTAAAGATTTAAAAGCATCCACCTACACGTGGTCACAGGTAATTTAGTCAGAAAGCAATAAAAAAAATTTTAGGAACAAGAGGCATATACAAACAGACACTACAAAATAAGCAAAATCCCAAAGGCTGGATTAAGGATTTAAGAGTGTTCCAACATGCTTGTCAAAGTCAAGGTAATTAAAAAAACAATACACTTTGTATTAGTAGCAACATGGAATTTACAAAAGTTTTCAGACAAGGAGTGAGAAATGAACATACTGCAAGATATAAATATAGCAAGCATAAGAAAACAATTATAAATAAAAACATGTGGGACTAATTAATTAATAGTTATTTAATTGATTTTAAGGTCCTTCATAAACATTTTACAAACATATGGGTCCAAATGGTATAGTAATCCCAGACTAAGATTTAGGTTTTATTTATTAGTGATTTGTATAATTGCTGATTCCAGTAAATTTCTTGAAACATAATCATTAGATCCTAGCAATTACAGAGTTCTCATCCCAATTTATACTGATAACTGGAACTTGGTGCATTATGGCACCATAAATCACTGATTTTCATACAATCAACTTACCTGTCAGATATATACATAGCTAAGACTCCGTCGTCCCCGACAGAAATTCAAATTTCGCGCCACTCGCTACAGGTAGGTCAGGTGATCTACCGGCCTGCCCTGGGCGGCAGGACTAGGAACCATCCCCGTTTTCTATCATATTTTCTCTGTCGCCGGTGGTATCAACATTGTTGCTATTACCTCCTGACTTAGATTCATATTTCATCCTTTTGATCATCGTTTCTCGGCTTTTTGGTGACGTATCTGGATCGTGTTTTGGCATTCGCTACTGTGGACTGTTTTTGGAATAACTCTTTTGGATTTTTCTCAGTATGTCTGATTCAAATGTGAGTGTGAGAATGTGTGTGAATGTAGGCTGCAGGGTGAGGATACCGAAAGCTTCGGTTGATCCTCACACTGTATGCCGTAAATGTAGGGGGTTTCAGTGTTCTGCTAATAATACTTGTAAGGAATGCGAGGGATTAAATGCAGAAGAGTGGAAGACTTTGACTTCTTATTTGAAGAAGTTAGAGAGGGATAGGGTTAGACGTCTGAAAGGTGTGAGTACAAGGCCTATTGAGCCTTTCACGGATAATTCTAATCCTACTGATGTAGATTCTCCCTATGTATCTCATTCTCAGAGTGCTCTTTCGGATTCGGCCTCGGAAATCGCCAATCGAAAGCTACAATTAGAGACATGAAGTCCAAGATGGCTGACGTTACAATACAAGGTAAGGCTAGTGAAAGTGAGCATTACAGTGAAGTGAGTTCTCCCAGTGTTGTGGGAGGGGCGTTTGATCGTCCCTGCGACGCTCCCAGGCCTAGACCTCTTCCAAGCTCCCATGCCCAGAGGAGAAGGAAAGTCGAAAGCCTTAAGGAGGTCGTGGGGAATCCCCAACGGTCAGACGTCCCTTCAGCTAGCTCTGCTTCGTGGCAGGCGGCTCAAGGGCGCTATAGAAAAAGCGTCCTTCGTGAGTGTTTCTCGTCCTCTCTCCTCTCCCTCACCTAAACGAGGGTGGTAAGGAGTCGAACTTGTCGAGACCGCTGAAGCGTCATATGAAAGAACCTGAAATAGATTCTAGCCCAGAGCGCTTCTCAGATGACGCTCCTTCTTCTATTAAGAAAGCAAAGAAGGTGGCGTCAGCGTCACCTGACGTGTACGCAGAAGTACCCCCCTTTCCTTCTTCTCCCCCGAGTGATGACGAAAGGCGTCATGCAGTGGACGTGGGAGAAGCGTCAAGGAGGATAATTTTGGCAGTTCAAGAGCAACTGTCCTCTCTAGTGGGAGTTTTAGCGCCTCGTCGCAAGGACGTGACGCTTCCAATTAAGAAGTCTCGTCCTCTCTCACCTGCTCAACGAGAAGCGTCATGCAGACGTGAAGCTGCTAAACGTCTTACAGAAGCTTCGAGTTCGAGAACGAGAACGGTGGCTTACGAAAGTTTCGTAACACAGAGAGACGTAAGACGTCTTTTAGACGTGAAAGCGTCATTGAAATCGGATCATAGACGTGACGCTCCGACCAATATTGTGACGCCAAGTAGGACGCCTTTGGAGAGCGGAGCGTCTTCCAGGCGCGAAGCGTCATCAAGACGTCAACAGACAAGTGAGCGAGAGACATCAGCCAGGTCGCTTGGCGAACGGGAAGCGTCATACAAGCGGGAAGCGTCTTCTAATTTTTTCAAGAGAATTGGCTGAGCTTGTGGCGCCTTCCAAAACTATTAAAGCGGGAAAGAGGAAAGATTTTCATTCCCTTAGCCCCTCTCCTATTAGGAGTTTGTCTCCTCCAGAAGAGGAACGTACGGAAAGGAGAGCGGAGACGCTCATGTAGATCCCGAGTTGGAAGAAAACTCGGATGATGATAAATATCAGGGAAGAGAAGGAATGTCGAACTATAAGGTTTTGACTACCTTGCTTCTTGAGGAGTATGGAGACGAGTGACTCCTGCCGCTCCTCCTTCTCCGCGCTCTCTGTCCAGTGCTAAGACGAAGAAGTCTTCGTCTTTTCTCAAAATGAAGCCCACCATTTCGATGAAGAGGGCCTTACAATCCTTAGACTATGGATGAAGTCTAAGAAAGACTTAGTGAGAAACAGTCTTCTGTATGCCTCCAGCAAGATTAGCTGGGAAAAGAGGCATTTGGTATCAGAAGGGAGAGAATATGGGTATTGCTCTCCCTTCTACATCGGAAGCAGATTTTTCGACCTTTAGTTGACGCTTCACGTCGACAAGGTCTCAATTCGGCACGAATTACGTGGGGAATTTCTGAAAAAAACTTGGACCATCTCCTCAAGGGACTCTTTCAATGTATTGGAAGTCTTCAACTTCTTAGATTGGTCCCTTGGGGTGATGTCCAAGAAAGCCCATGATTCGGAAGGAATCGAACCTGAAGCCCTGTATGCATATTGTCTTGTATTGACAAAGCGGTACAGGATGGATCTTTTGAAATCTCCTCATTATTTGGAGCAGGTCTTCTAAAGAAAAGGACTGTATATGGCGTCCTTCTTAACCAAGGCAGTCTCTCACGCTCAGAGGCAAGCTCTACTGTATTCGCCTCTATCTGACTTTTTGTTCCCTTTTCTCAGTTAGTGAAGGACATTGCGCATTCTTTAACTGAGAAGGCGACTCAGGATCTTTCTGACGCAGTCAGCAAGAAAGAAGAAACCTGTTTCTGCATCGGACAAGAAAGGACCTAGTACATCTGTTCAGCCCCTTTCGAGGTGGTCCGACCTCCAGACCTCCCGCAAGAAGGAAGGCTCAGGAGAAGAGAGGTAGGTCTGCCTTTCGTCCCTTTAAAAAGGGAAAAATGAACGCCTTCTCTCCTCCAAGCACCAGTAGGTGCCAGGCTCCTGGGATTTGTGGAAGCCTGGACGCTGATAAACGCAGACGCGTCTTCATTGGCTATCATAAGGAAGGGATATCGTATCCCTTTCCTGAACACTCCTCCCCTAACGTCAATACCAAGGGAACTATCAGCCAAGTACAAGGATCCTGTGCTGAGGGATACTCTTCGATCGATGGTGGAACAAATGTGGGACAAGAGAGCGATAGAACTAGTACTGGATCAAAACTCCCCGGGTTTTACAATCGCCTTTTTCTGGTTGCGAAAGCCTCGGGAGCTGGAGACCAGTACTGGACGTCAGCTCTCTGAACAAATTTGTTCAGAAGGAGAAGTTCTCCATGGAGACTTCTGCTTCAGTCCTTGCGTCATTACGACAAGGAGATTGGATGGTGTCTCTAGATCTCCAGGACGCCTACTTTCCACGTCCCGATCCACCCTTCATCGAAGAAGTACCTCCGTTTCATGACGGGGGGAAGGATCTTTCAGTTCAGAGCCTTGTGTTTCGGCCTGTCCACAGCTCCTCAGGTCTTCACAAACCTGATGAAGAATGTGGCGAGGTTTCTTCACCTCAAAGGAGTAAATATCTCTCTGTATCTGGACGACTGGCTCATCAGGGCCAGATCAGAGAGACAGTGCTTGGAGGACCTAAAGTTAACGCTAGATTTGATCAAAGCGTTGGGATTGCTCGTGAACCTCGAGAAGTCTCAGCTGATCCCCAGACAGGACCTAGTCTATCTGGGGATTCGGATGGATTCTCGGGGTTTTCGAGTTTTCCTTCGCAAGAGAGAATCGCAAAAGGTTTGCGGATAGTCTCTCTTCTTAGGGAAGGAACATTACGTCGGCGAGGGAATGGTTGAGCCTTCTAGGGACCCTTTCCTCGCTAGAAACAGTTCTTCCCACTAGGAAGACTGCATTTAACGTCCGCTTCCAATTCTTCCTCAAGAAGTCTTGGAGCTGGAAAAACCGGACAGCTTTCGGACGTTTTTCCCATTCCAGTTGGAGATAAAATCGCACCTGGAGTGGTGGTTGCCCCTCTGCAAGAGAACAAAGGGATCTCCTCTAAAAACACAGAACGCCCAGACCTAGTGTGTACTCCGACGCATCGGAGAAAGGTTGGGGAGCGACATTAGGCTCAGAAGAGGTGTCAGGCACCTGGGAACCAGCACAGGTGACTTGGCACATAAACAGCAAAGAGCTCTTCGCCGTGCATCTGGCTTTGAAGAGTCTAGAACCTCTGGTGTCGAACAAAGTAGTGCAAGTAAACGTGGACAACACCACCGCACTGCCTACATTCGGAAAACGGGGGGGAGGGGGGGGGGGGGCACTCACTCCAGTTCCTTTACGAACTGACGAGAGACCTATTGCTTTGGACGTCCCACAGGAACATCTCCCTGCTGACAAGGTTCAGTACAGGGAGTAAAGAAATGTTGAGGGCGGACAGACTCAGCAGGAGGAACCAGGTCCTTCATACAGAGTGGACCCTACACGAGGAAGTGTGTCTCGATCTCTTGGTCTCTGTGGGGGACTCCTCATGTGGATCTCTTCGCAACATTCATTTCCAAAAGGCTGCCAGTCTTTTGCTCGGTCGTGGAAGATCCAAGAGCACTTATGGTAGACGCCTTCCTGCTAATGGTCTCGAGTAGACGTATATGCTTTTCCCCCATTCAAAATCCTGGGATTAGTAATGAAAAAGTTTGTGGCGTCAAAGGAGACGAGATGACGTTAATAGCCCCCGTTTTGGCCGGCCAGGATTGGGTTCACGGAGGTGGTAGAGTGGATCGTAGACTTTCCAAGATCACTACCAAGAAGGACTGATCTTCTCAGACAACCACACTTCAAGAGGTACCATCAAAAACAAAAAAACCTCCCCCGCTCTCGCTCTGACTGCCTTTCGACTAGCGAAAGACTTGTCAGAGCGAGAGGCTTTTCTCGCGAAGTGGCAAGCGCGATCGCGAGAGCACGCAATGAACCTCCACTACGAAAGTATACCAATCGAAGTGGGAGGTATTTAGAAGGTGGTGTAGATCCAAGAAGTTGTCCTCCTCCACTACCTCTATAGCGGCATTGCTGATTTCCTGTATTCCTGAGAGAAAAATCTCATCTAGCCGTATCCACAATAAAGGGATATAGAAGTATGCCTCTCGGCTGTATTCAGGAATAGAGGATTGGATCTGGCGATAAATAAAGATCTCCACGATCTCATAAGGTCTTTTGAGACTTCAAAGTCTAAGGAACCAGTACCTCCGAAACTGGAACCTAGACGTAGTCCTCAAGTTTCTGTCATCGGAAAGATTCGAACCTCCTCATCTGGCATCGTTTAGAGACATCACCAGAAAATGCCTATTCCTATTATCTTTAGCTACGGCAAAGAGAATTAGTGAATTACATTTGCTCTGCAGGATAAAGTAGGATTCAAGGGAGACTCAGCTATTTGCTCGTTTAAGACCCTGTTTTTAGCGAAAAACGAGAATCCACGAATCCTGGCCTAAGTCATTCGAAGTCAAAGGCATGTCGAGTCTCGTAGGCAGAGAAAGCAGAGAGGTCTCTATGCCCTGTTAGAGCTCTGAAGTTCTACCTTCAGAGAAAGCATCAGATGGGAGGCTCTAGACAAGGTCTTTGGTGCGCGGTAAAAGACCCCACAAGACTGATGTCCAAGAATGCGCTGGCATTCTTTGTAAAAGAAACGTCATTACAGACGCTCATAAAGGTCTGTCCTGACGAACAGTTACAAACTGTTGAGAGTAAAAGCTCATGAAGTGAGAGCTGTAGCGACGTCTCTCTCGTTTCATAAGAATATGTCGCTTAAAAACATCATTGATACGACATTTTGGAGATGCAACTCAGTATTGCATCTCATTACTTGAAAGACGTTCGTCCGTGACTTATGAGAAGTGTTTTTCTCTAGGTCCTTTCGTATCGGCGGATACGATTCTGGGTACGGGAGCCGACACCAATCCTTAAATGTATATACTTTTCTTCTTTTTGGATATGGTCTGGAGTCTCTTCGAACAATGGAGGACTTGGTTTAGCAACGGGCGGGCCGTCTATGTTGTTCAGTAAGAGAATCTTGTCATATCCAATTAGATGAGTATAATTTTTTTTTTGTAAATTATGTATGTGTGCGTAGTGGTTTGAGTTACGGTTGTTGTGACGAGTTCGGGGATAACTCGGAACAATCCTTAGTTCTAACATATGGTTAGGATCAGGTGGTGGTGGTCGGGATTGGTTGTGTGCTCCTTCATAAGGTGTATTGTCATATAAGTGGATCAGCACCCATTGACAAAGTCCTTTTAGGCTCTGCCGAGTAAGCGGATAAGACCCCATCGGCAGACCCACAAGAACTCTTGGCCATAGATCATATATCTCGCTAAAGTTTCTTGAGGTGATGCAGACTACTGGGCAAACACCCACGAAGTCTACCACCTATCAGGTAGGAACCAAGGTTTTATTTATACCTACAACATATGTTGTTTACCTGTCTATTCCATTATAGAAGCTGTCTTTACCCTCCACCGAAGGGTGCCAATCAGCTATGTATATATCTGACAGGTAAGTTGATTGTATGAAAATGTTTATATTGTTATGTTTACAATAAGTTTCATTAACATACTTACCTGGCAGATATATACAATTAAAGGCCCACCCAGCCTCCCCGCAGGAGACAGGTGGAAGAGAGAAAATATGATAGAAAACGGGGATGGTTCCTAGTCCTGCCGCCCAGGGCAGGCCGTAGATCACCTGACCTACCTGTAGCGAGTGGCGCGAAATTTGAATTTCTGTCGGGACGACGGAGTCTTAGCTATGTATATCTGCCAGGTAAGTATGTATGAAACTTTATTGTAACATAACAATATCATTTTATGGTGCAAGGTTTACACCATAAAAGCGGATCGCCATTAACCGAGCCTGCCTATACCCAGGGACTGCCTGTATTTATAGGAAACCCATAAATAATTTAAAATAAGTACATTTTTATTCTGGCTACCATCTTAATATTAAATTTTTCAGTTTTTTTTTCATGTTCTTACGTGCTTTGTTGACTGCGAGTCCACAATATCTTGACCAAGAAATAGTATACATAAAAAGATTGGAAATTACCTCTGCTACCCATCTCATATAATTGATTTATGCCATAAAAAATCTCACAAAATTACTTTATAGTGTTGTTAATAATGAAAAAGAAACCCTAAAATTGTACTACTTAATTTAATTTGCCTTACTTTCATGGATTGGAAACCATAAAATCAATATTTATATATCTTAATGTTAATGTGCTCTATGGGTTCTCTCATAAAAATACCATTAAAGGTATGCTAATTAAGAATAGTCTGGTAACAAATAATGTCATTTACAAAATTTCTTGTAAGGATTGCCCGTCTTTTTATATCAGTAAAGGAAAGATTTAGATGTACGGATAAAGCAGCATATTTATTCAGGTAGAACAGCCCAGACTTGAAATGCACTACAGTGGTACCTCAAGGTACGAAATTAATCCGTTCCGAGGTGGCCTTTGTATCATGAGCTTTTCGTATCTTGGACCGTTCCAAGCCCTCCAAAAACACCCCAGTAAATTTCATAATAAAGCTAAATTGACCTATAAACAATGAAATACTACAACAATTTGGACCATTCAATACCTTACTGAATACGTACTGCTAATTACCTGTAAATAAAGTGTATTAGTGTACATGGTATATAAGAAATACTGTACGTATGTAGTAAAATGGGGAAGCTTACCTTTCGAGTGAGGCTATCTCCGAAAGTGGCAACAGAGGAGGAGGACAAACAGCAGATACGTACGTACACTTAACTTTACGAAACACACAAAAAAATGTAAGGAAAACATACATAAACTAAACTTTAGGAAACACATTAACAAAACTGTAACACTTAACTTTACAAAAAACTAAAATTAAAAAAAAAAAATTTTTCTTTCTTTTTTTTTTTTTTCTTTTTTTTTTTTTTTTTTTTTTACTTTTTTATACTTTGCGTACATTTTTTTTCTTATAAAATTTCAACTTCATCACCACTTTCAACTTTGTTTTTTAGTATCACTTGGTTCTTCCTTTTTGCTTACTCCTGCTAGTACTAAAGGCCTCTTTAAAAAATAACTATCCAAGGAAGATTGCTGCTGCCTACTTTTCACAATGTTCCTGAAACGACTCAGGCAAGTGTCATCGAACTGCGCAAGCATACGACCTGTGTAAGCCTTTTCGGGGGTGTCTTTTTTTTCTACAAATGATTGCACTTTATAAAAAGCAGCTAGAACATCCTTAATTTCTGCCGTTATCATAGGGTCGTCCTCCTCCTCCTCGCCGCTGCTAGAGAACTCCTCTTGAACGATGTTATGTTGCATGGCCTCCAACTCCTTCAGGTCATCTGTCATAAGCTCCTCTTGGTGCTCCTCGAGAAGGTCATTTATGTCGTCCTCGTCGATGACCAGCCCCATGGACTTGCCGAGTGCAATGATCTCGTCAAGATCTGGTTGCAAAACAGTTTCAGGATCATCAACTGTTTCTGAATCTGCAGCACCAGCTTCGCCCACGTCGAATCCCTCGAAGTCTCGGGCGGGTACGGCATCAGGCCAGAGTTTCCTTAACAAGGAATTCAAGGTTCGTCTCGAAACCTCCTGCCAAGCTTGGTCGATGAGTCGGATGCATATCACAACATCGAAATGCTCCTTCCGAAATTGACGCAAGGTGAGGTTTGTGGTATCTGTGATGTCGAAACATCTCATGAAAAGATGTTTCGTATACAGCTTCTTAAAGTTCGATATCACTTGCTGGTCCATGGGCTGGAGGAGAGGGGTGGTGTTAGGCAGAAGATAAAGAACCTTGATGAAGGAATACTCCGCTAGGATATCTTCCTCAAGGCCAGGAGGGTGAGCAGGAGCATTGTCCAACACCAGCAGGCATTTCAGAGGGAGGCGCTTCTCTTCCAAGAATTTCTTCACTGTCGGGCCGAAACACAGATTTACCCACTCCGTGAACAAAAGCCTCGTTACCCAGGCTTTTGCATTAGCCCTCCACATCACTGGAAGCTTCTCCTTAAGCACTTTGTGGGCCTTGAAGGCTCAAGGAGTCTCGGAATGATAGACCAGTAGGGGCTTCACCTAACAATCCCCACTGGCATTGGAACAAAGTGCGAGCGTAAGCCTGTCTTTCATAGGTTTATGCCCGGGTAGCTTCTTCTCTTCCTGTGTGATGTACGTCCGACGAGGCATTTTTTTCCAAAAAAGGCCAGTCTCATCACAGTTGAAGATTTGCTGAGAACTGTAGCCTTCCTTGGACATCCTCTCGTCGAACGTCTTTTTAAAGTCTTCGGCCGCTTTCGTGTCCGAGCTGGCAGCCTCCCCATGCCGCACCACTGAATGGATGCCAGTCTGTTTACTGAATTTCTCGAACCACCCATGCGAAGCCTTGAAGTCTGGGGTTGCATTGATGTCCCTTCTCCTCCGTCGTCTTCGGCCTGGGCAATCAAATCGCTGAAAATAGCGCTGGCCTTGTGGGAGATTGCTGTCTCCGTTATCGTATCGCCAGCGATTTCTTTGTCTTTTATCCAGACAAGAAGAGCCTTTCCATCTCGTGCACGTGGGTCCTCTTGCTGGCCAAAATAGTGATGCCCTTGGAAGGTGTAACTGCTTTGATGGCATCCTTCTGCTTAAGGATGGTGCCTATTGTCAACAGATTTCGGTCGTATTCCTTGGTGATCACACTCAAATCGCATACCAGCTTCATACTTCTTGATAATCTCCATCTTCGTTTCCAAAGAGAGCATCCTCTTCTTTCAGTGAATTTCAAGTTTCTTGGGACCCATGACTACGTATATATACTGTACGTAATTATGTTATGTAGTACGTATAAGTATGGAGTAAAGTTCTCACACAACACGATAAAGTATACTACAACAAAATCACTAACGAATTTACGTTAATAAACGAAATCGTTAGAACGAACGAATACCTCGTGCGTACAATAACGGCCGAGGCACGCCGCTACGTAGTAGATGCATGATGGGAGGGATGCTGACCAATAGGAGAGAAGGATCTCATGGCAGTGACTAGCATCAGGAACCAATGGGAGAGCAGGAGGATGGTGGCGAGTCTACTCAGTTGGCGGCGTGCGAGTTTCAAAATTGTTATCGGTGGTCTGGGCGAATCTCGGACTTTACAGCAACAACCTTTCGTATCTTGAGCAATTTTCGTATGTAGAGCCGTAAAATTTTTCGTGTTAGTTTACGTATCTCGAGCAAAAATCTTATTGTATAAATTGGGATGATAGCTGTGTAATTAGCCTGGGATTGTACCATTTGGACCCATATATTTTTAAAATGTTTATGAAGGACCTTAAAATAAATAAATTAACTACAAATCAATTAGTCCTACATGTTGTTATTTATTAATTTATTTTCTCATGCTCACTATATTTGTATCTTATGTTCATTTCTCACTCATTGTCTGAATACTTTTGTAAATTTCATGTTGTTACTAATACAAAGTGTATTGTTTTTCAAATTAACTTGCCTTTGATCAGTGTGTTTGACTGCTCTTAAATCCTTAATCTAACCTTTGGGATTTTGCTAATTTTGTAGTTGTTTGTATATACCTCTACTCCTAAAACAAATTGTATTGTGTTCTGACAATTACTGCGTGTGGGAGCTGTTTTTAAATCTTTAATCTAGCCACAGGTGTTTTTTGTTTCTGTAAAGTTACTTGGACCCTTTGTTAATCCTGTAAAGTCCATTTGTATATACTTACCTCTACTGTGTTCTCATTGTTCTGTTTGATCAGTCTTGCCTCTAGTAAAGGGTCATTAAGGCTTAAAGATCTTGGCAGTTTTCGTTTTTCATTTTCCTCCGTGGCTTTACCTTTACGTATATATTTGTGTTTGTGTGTGTGTACTGTACCTAGGGATCACGATGGCACAGTATATCTTGATAATGAACACAGAAACTAATGTTAGTGTTAAGATATCATTAATCATTCTCAAAAGAAACATTTTCCTTTGGTAAGGCCCATTTAGTATTATTAATAAAGGAGTGGTTAGTTTAATTCCTAAACTTTCTAAAGATAGATATGCCTGTCAGTCTCTTATGAAGCACTGATACATCATCCACAATCAACCTGTGAGTTACTTATGGTGCTCTGAAACATAATATGTAGTGATATTCAACTCTTCATGGCAACAGTTAGATTTTTGTGTTTGCTTTTCAGAACACACCACAGTAAATTATAAGTGTTGTATTTTAACATGGCATCAGATTGAGTATCTTAGCTTGAAGAGTAACTTTACAGACAGTTGAACATGTGACTAGTTGCTCATCAACCTCAGTTCTTAGTTATGACCTGCAAAGTTCTAGTGACCTATGCAATTGGTTATATAATGCAGTAAAAGTTTTAATCACAGGTACTAGCTTGTGTTGATTCCATCATCATGAACCCTATGCATTGTCTTTTTTGAGAAATTCTCCAATTCCAGATTTCATAGGGTTGTTTCTAATGTGTGAAGTGCATCTCATAGAGAACAATTTTATAGATAACATTTATTAGTCAATTTAATATAGTGTGCTTGATATTAAGAAAATGTGATTATTGTTTGAAAGAAATTTTTAATGCACATAAGAGTTACTGAGTACCATAAATTGTAAATTTGTTGCCATAACTTATGAATTTCAAAGGTGAAGAATAACTGGGGGACTTTAGACAAATGTTTCCTTGTCCTGTGTATTTCATCAAGGTACTGTTGTTATGTTCCAGAGATAAAAAGGAAATGGACCACCTTTCAGATGAGCTTTGGAAGGAGATTGCAGCCATGCATAATCTCCCTAGTTCACGTGGATGGGCATCTACTTATGGTGAGTACACATGCTATATATTTTTATATGACCCTAAACTACTAAGTCCATGGATTGTTAAAGTAGAATTTAGTTACTGTAATTAGTTATGTACAATAATTATTATGTGATGTCTCCAAGAGGCCTAGCAGTAGTAATTTTGACAAAGGAAGCTTTTTCTCCAGGATAACTATTGTGTAACCAAATTTTTAGTTTTTCATTGCTTTATGTTACCATTTGATGAATTCATTATTATGTCCATTTTTATTCGAATTCAGTACTGTAGTAAATATACTGTACAATATGCATATTTATTTTGTCCGATTTATTTCACATGCTCATGGTGTTTCTGATTCCTTTAGCAGCTATCTGTCAATACATTTCTTCCATTACATTTTATTCCTCATGACAAACAATTGAAGGGGTCCCTCTCCAAGTTAATATAGGTAAGGGAAATCATGGTCTTGTAAAGAATTATTTGCCATTACCATTTGCTGGAATCTTCCTTCCTCAGGGATATGCTCTGCATCTCAAATATTCCTTCCATTGTACTCATGTTGCAATTTTGTTATGAAGAAGTCAGGGGGATGGGCAACCAAATTTCATAAACCTGCAGCCTAAAAATAAATACTACTATGATAGAAGGAGAAGGAAGGGTACAGTTAAGATAGACCCACTTGAATGGAGGATGCAAGATTAAAATTAGTTAAATAGAAGCAGAACTACTGAAATTGAGGATTACCGATTTCCACAGAGTAAATTGGCTTAAAAAGGCATTTGAGCAAAGTCTTCACAAGTTTTGGGGGATAGAAACTACTGATGGTATTCAGATAATTGTAGTCACTGAAGCTTAATTGGAAGTTCTTTATATTCAACTCCTAGTTAGACTACATAAATTTAGCTCATGTTGTTTCATTGAGAATTATATACTATACATGGAAAATTATTCAAAAAGTGGCATTAACTGCTATTATGCTTGGCACTCACGTATATTTTACTTTTTTTTAATGTGCTTTGTGGTATCATATGTTGTGTAAATAGCAGTGATTATATGATTGGAAAGGCAATTTATCAGAAATTGGATAACTTTTCTCATGCATATTTATCTTTTGAATATTTTTCAATAACAGTAATTAAAGTTTATTACAGCCAACTTTTATTTGTGAAAACAAAGAATGTTTTATATATATATAATATATATATATATATATATATATATATATATATAATATATATATATATATGTATGTATTTTTATTTTAGATTTCAAAAAATATGATAAAGATCTGCTCTTCAGCTTCAAATTGATCTTCAACTTTAAAATGACAACAAATTCATTAGCATAGCGCAAAGTATAAGGTTAAATAGAGCAATCAAAGGAAATAATTGCTAAGCATTATGCTCAGTCACTGAAGGTTGCATGTTTAGTGCAGACAAATTTTGACACCTCTCCACCCACCTACTCCCATCCTCAGAGGGATAATGTGATCTAATAGCATTTTATACAAGCAGCTAGAGATCCAGTCTTCCTTTGCTTAGCAGAATATATGAAAACCTGACAAACAGGCAGGTCCACATGATATATGAATGGAAATTGGAGGTTCTGAAATATGACAAATTTTTTATTAATTTATATTTTTCATAGCTAACAAACCTAAGAACTTAATAGTAGGATAAATCTTCTGGCACAACTAGAAAACCAGTTAAAAACAATAAAAAAAATTGTAAATGCAAGGAATCTGTGGCATCTGGCATCTGATATGTAGTTGAGTTGGAAGCGAGTCAAGAGAGCACTCTTGAATCCAGTGATGTTAGTCTTTCTTCCAACTCAGGATGAAACAAAAGAGGGGTGGCTAGAGGTGGGCAATCAATGTTAAGACCTCAGATTTGTTAGCTATGAAAATACAAATTAATTAAAAATTTTGATTTTGTTCTTATGCAGAACAAACCTTGGTCTTTAAGTAGGATAGGCTCACACTTGGAGGGAGGTATGAGAATCCTGAACTGACTGGAGGTTTGGCACACCTGATCATTCCTCTTAGAAATCCGAATTCTAAAGAAGAGGACCTAAGTCTTTGCGATACTCCCCTTGCTGGAGAGAGGAGTTGAAGCTAGTAAGAAGGAGATTTGTATGTCACACGGAGCATAAAAAGTGCTGTAACAGTATGGCTGCAATATTTACCTGCATCAAGCCAATTCCAGCATATGATTTGTCTATTCTTCAAACTGCCCTTAGGTATGAAGAAAGGAGAAAAGGAAAGTAAAAGAGACCAGTATCTCACTCATTTCCTACTCCACACAATCATCTTAGGCAAGATACAAACTATCCTGCCATGGGCACTGGATGAGTAACACTTGTTAAACTGCCACCACTGGACCCAAGGAAAAAGTGTTCAATGATATGTAAGCAACATCCTTCATGTAGAAAGTGAAAGTGGTTTGATGCAATCAGGAACCAGCATTCAAAATCCTATAAACAGATAAGTTCTTAAATTACAAGGAGGAACCTAATCCTCTAGTGTCATGTGCTTCTGTTTTCACCTAATTGGAGACAAAACTGGATGATGAGGGGTAGGCTTGCCTAATGATCTCATCTAGTTAAATGAAAGGCTATTTTAGGACATCTCTTTCTTGACCTGGCTTGTGTTAACATCAAGTCTACAACACCTAAGCTCTAGGTGACGAGTCCTTCAGATAACAAAACAGTATTTTTATGGGTCAAAGCTGAAACTCGTGAAGGTTACTGTGAACCGTTGGAATCTGCGTCTTAGCTACAAATTCGGGGCAAATTTGACAGCTACTGACCCTAACTCATTGTGAGTCTAATTCATAAGCCTTACCCTGGAGCTCTCCAACTCTTCCAAGGAAGAAAAGGTCAGAAGGAAAACTGTCCCAAAGTCAGTTTCCTCTAAGACATTTGACACATAACCTCAAAGAGGCATGAATGAGACCACTCGGTACCAAAGTAAGGTCCTACACAGTTAGTCTGAGTTTCCTAGGTGAACAAAACTGCCCAAAGCTCTTGAACCACATGGAGAATTCACAGGGTGAAGTGATGTCTACATCCTTCAGATGAACTAATCACAAGTCATCCCTGTAGCCCCTTGCCATTATAAACAGAAAGAATTTCCTCTGTTCTGGAAAATATCCAGAAGATCTTGTCTACTGAACAAACACTCAGAGTGGAGAGAAATCCTTTCAATGAAACCAACCACAGCAGCAGACGGCTCATCTTATATACAGCTGACTAAGATCCTCTGAAGTAGTGTTACATCTGAGTTGCTGCTCTGCAAGAAAAATCTCTCGCTCAAAAGAGATACTGGACAGACTCCAGACATGAAGAGATGAAGATCCTACTGATTGGTGGTGTCCCTCCACACGAGACTGGTGAAGAAGGTTGTGCTAAGGTGGAATCTCTCTCTCGGCCACTCAGCTTGGGGCCACAAGGAGCTATGAGGGTCATCTTATGACTTTAAATGCCTGACAATGGGAGTTCCTCATCATTCACCCCCTCCAGATCTGCTCCTGTACTAGGACGCCTCCTCCGAAGGTTTGGGTGCTCATCTCAAAGAACTCCTGGCCTTGGGGGCAAGGAGCCCACAGGACAAACAACTCCTCATCAACATGTTGGGGTTGAAGGTAGCTTTCCTGGGTCTTTAGGAGATTTGAAAAAAGGAGGTGGGGCATTCCCATCCTTCAACCTCCAAGAATGTTCCCAGTATGCAGAAGAGAGTCCTCCACCCCAGCGAACGGATCTGGGACCATCGAACAGTACAATCGACCCCTGCTATTTGTGGACTCACAATTCACAGACTCGCCTATTTGCAGATTTTTCTATTGACTGTATACACCCATGATTAGAAGAAAATTTGCCTAGTTGCGGTATTTTTCACTTGAGAAATATTCACAAATTACTGTATTTTCATATAATTTTCATAATTAAATGCATTTTTGTGATAAAACTATTAAAATACTCAGGTTTAAGCATTTTTAGAGGTGTTTTAAGTATTCATGGATTTTAGCTATTCGTAGGGGATGGTGTGTGGTACTCATCCCCTGTGAATATGGAGGTTGTACTGTAGACCTCTAGCTTCCTGTTGAAGAGGTCTAACATGGGAAATCTCCAAGTAAACAGAGGAGACAATAGGATAACCCAAGGGGATGTCCTATGATAATATGCTCTATGCAGATATGTTTTAAATATCCTACTGTCAAAATAATTGCACTGTAGACAAAGGAGATGCCCTCGCACTGCCAAAAGAACGTGCATTTCCAACAGAGGAGACATCCTATGAGGTGAGAGGCAGTCTTTATAATGAAAAAATTATGGGAAGAGTACTGTGCAGAGAAGAGATTATACCACTTGATTTTAGATCTTGAGAATGCTTCTGCACCATGACGAATATTGGATAAAGAATTTTATAGGGAGAGGGTACCAGAAGGATCCATCAAACTAGTAGTGATACTGTGCTCTAATGCAAGATCTTGATTGAAGGTATTGACATTTGTATAAAGAAAACCTAATGAATCTTAGTGTCCATTAAGCATCACCTTGACCCCTCAGTCATTTTTCATAGTAATGGAGAAACTATAAAACAGTACAGAAAGGGAGCTGTTAATTGGATTTGAGCTTTTGCTAATGTTAGACTCTGGGGTAAAGGCTTTAGGAAGCCTTGAAAAATAAGAGAGAGAAGAGGAGAGGATGGAAACAATGCCTATGGTAACTGGAAAAGATGCCAAGAAGAAAAAGATTGTCCAGAAAGCGGCCATATGACTGCTGCTGTGGTAAATGTAGTGGGTGTAGACTCAGCACATCAGATGTAATAGATAGTGTCACAAGAGATGCTCAGGATTACAAAATATGCATGTAGGGAGATATTTTGATGCATGAAATGTATTGGAAGAGTAAATATGGAAGAGAGGGAAGTGGAAAATGCTTATAAATATTTCTGTTACTTTGGAGACCCACTTCAATTTGAAACAGGTGTGGAAGAAGTGATAAGAAGAAGCTTAGAAGCATCTTTGATGAAATTGAAAGACAACTTAATGGTCAGTAAACTCATCCTTAGAAAACAGATCAAAAGTATGATGAGTACATAAGGCTGTACTATTTATGTCAGAAACATGAGTACAGGAAAAGAAAAATAGAGATTTTGAAAAGGGGTGACTACAGAATGTTGAGACTCATGGCCAGACTGCAGTTGAAGAATCTTTTTACAATTAAAGAAATGGCTGAGAGATGTTGTGGTCAGTATGTATGTGGAAATTAGACTGAGGGCTGAATGAGTTAGAGGTGTTGACATGTAATGGGAAGAGATAAGTAACAGGTAGTTAGAAAACCAGAGGTAGCCAGGAAAATCCTGTAGGAAGGCACAAGAAAACATGAAAAAATAAGGATGAATGAAGACCTAGATATTAGTTATGTAGAAATTATAGAAAACAGAAGGATGGGGGAGAGCACACTAAATTTCATGTTAACATGAAGAGTAAAGCTGGCTTAAAAACAATTTTAATGATTACAAAAATAACGTTTTGATCGATGCTTCCCAAAAATGAAGTTCCATGTGTTGAGTTCATGTAAACTAGATCTTCTACTTTGGAGGGGATTCACTGAAAACTGGGCTCATTTTAATGTATTTAAGAAATTTTCTGTTATTTTACCCTGTGCTCCCACAAACTTACTAGTAATGTTTCTGAGCAAACAGCAGTTTGATCTAGCAGAAAACATTTCATATGGCTTTTGAATCAGCTTTTTAAGCTGGGCTACCTTTTCAGGTCGTATTTTACTGCAACTATATACGTACTCCAGATATGTAAAAGGCGTTAAACTCCGTATTGAGCATTTCTATTATACCTTGGGAGGCTTGCCATTCACCATTACATATTTTTAAGTTCAGTGATCTTTGATTGTTCTATACTTATTAAATTTTATAACTGATCTCCGAAATTATTTATTAAACAAAATTCAAATTCAAATCCTAAGAATCTACGACTCCAGAAGAAAAAAGAAAGCCCTGTTGCGCCTTGTAGGTAGGTGCTTGTGCATTCTGTTAAGTCCAAAGTGACTTTGTGATCTCATACCACCGGGATTTTTAAGGTAGACTATCATTAGTAAATTGTCCAACATGGTTCCTGCTGTTATGCTAGAAACTTGTGCCAAGAAATCCAAGAGAGCCAGAAACTTTTTGAAGCATCAATAAAAAGACTTTCTGAAACTTGAGGTACAAGAGGGAATGTACAAATGGATATGGACAGGTAATAGATCATTTGCTCCCTGTACTTGAATACAAATTATTGTTTCATATGATGATATGATCAAGGTGGTTCATAAACTCCCTCAACCATACTTCCTACTTGGAAATGTGAACACTAGACATCCTTTATTAGGTGATATTCTAGCCGACACAAGGGGGAAATCTTTTATCATCAATTATAGAGAGTGAGGAATACAGGAAAGCCCTCATTATTTTTATATTCAGACAGGTACACTATCATGTACTGTATGTACCTTTCAATTGTAAGTGATAATTGCTCAACTGACTTTGAGTAGAAAACACTAATGATTGGCATACAAGAGATCATGTGACAATTATTATGAACATCAGTAAGAACCTACCTATTCAGAGATCACCAGCGTGGTTGCTTGAAAAGCAGACTAGAAGAAATTCCAGGAATCTGTTGAGATGGAGGCAATGCAGATTAATTTCAAAGTAGAGGCAATTAAGATTAATGTCAAAGTGTAGATGGCTCTTAGTCAGTGTAACTTTCCTTACAACAGGAATCCACTTTCACCAAAAGTACTTGGTGGCCATCAGAACTAATTGCTTTGCTAGTGCCTCAGTGGCGTGATCGGTATGGTGTTGGCGTGCCACCTCTGTGGCCGCGGGTTTGATTCTCGGACATTCCACTGAGGAGTGAGAGATGTGTATTTCTGGTGATAGAAGGTCACTCTCGACATGGTTCGGAAGTCACGTAAAGACGTTGGTCCCGTTGCTGAATAACCAGTGGTTCCATGCAAAGTAAAAACACCATACAGACAGACATAACCATTTTTCAAATTCTATCTCCTCCCTTGATATTTAATATTAAGACCTGGGATTACTACCATATATAGACCTGATGTCGACCTCCAATCAAATGGAGAGTTTTTTTCTAAAAGTCATTTTTTTGCTAGATATGAATTTTTCAATATGGTAAAAAAATAAACCCTATAAATCACGAGGAAAAAATTTATAAAAAAAAGACGAAACAAAAATTGGAAAAAAGGGCTCTATTTGATTGTTCTATAATGTCTTTCTGAGTTATATACCAAATTCCAATGTTATAGCTTTAAAACTAAGTGAGAAGATAGATTTTGAAGGTCAATAAGTATAGTTTTGAGATACGGGCATTCAAAGTTTTCCTTCGTATTTCTATAAAGACAATTTTTGTACATGCAACTTCCCTGGCAGATATATACTTAGCTATAGACTCCGTCGTCCCCGACAGAAATTCGAAATTCGCGGCACACGCTGCAGGTAGGTCAGGTGATCTACCTCCCTGCCGCTGGGTGGCAGGAATAGGAACCATTACCGTTCTAGAACCAGTTGTTCCGACACGGCATACAAACCTTCGGTCCTTTTACAATAGGAAGGTACTAGCGGCAGCTGGATAGGTCGTAAGCTTTCGAACAAGGGGTTCGGTAGTTAACTGCTTGTCCGACAGGCGCGCGCGCGCGACTGGGAGGTAAACAAACCACTTTTGCTTTCGGCCTGCTGGCGTGTAGACGTGTATCATCGCTCTCTGCCCGCTTCATCGTCGTTGCTTTCGCATGGTTGTGTTTTTCTTTTTCTATTTATCTAGTGAAACTGAATTGTAAGTACAATCATTTCATATTTATTTCCATTGAATTCGATTGTGAATTAAAGGATCTTGGTTTCTCCACGCCCTCCGATTACCCGAGTGCCGGGTCTGAAGGGCGTAAGTGCGGGAATTCATTTTCCCAGAAATGATCCTCGTATTGTGTATGCTCGGTGCCGAGGGCGGGAGAGCGCTCGCTCCGAGCTTATATTTTGGTTGAAAATGTGTAGATGAAAATCGTAAGTAAGTGCCCTTTTCATTTATTTTTTTTTGACCTGTATGCTCGTTGCCGAGCGAATGCGCTCGCAGAAAACTTATTCTGTATGGAAGTGGAATCGCAAGTACAGTATTCTTTTTCATTTTCATATATTTATTTTGATTGTAGCAATACTTATTTTGGATCAGTTTCCGCTCTTACCCGGAAATTGATCCTTTCCCCTTTTTATTTGAATGAAGTGAAATCGCAAGTGCAGTTCTTTTTCATTTTCATATTTTATTGAGATTGCATTATTTACTTGGATCAATGTTTTCGCTATTTCCCGGGAATTGATCTCCTTCCCCTTTTTATTTTGTATGAAGTGAAATCGCAAGCGCAGTATTCTTTTTCATTTTTCATATATATTTGATTGCATCAATTCATTATGGATCAAGGTTTCCGTTCATAATCGGGAATGGATCCTTTTACCCTTGCGCTCGGTACCGAGGGCGCAAATGCGCTCGCTCCGAGCCCTTATTCATTGTGAAGTGAATCGTAACGCAAGATTCTTTTTCATGTTATTCCTTTTATTATTGATTGCATCAATATTTATTTTGGTTCAAGTTCCGCTCAGTCAGGGAATTGATCCTCTTGCCCTTGCATTCGGTGCCGAGGGCACGATTGCTCTCCGGGCTCTTATTATTATTGTTGGGTACATGGGTGCTGTGCGGGGGTGGGGAACGAGAATCCCTCCCCCCCCCCCGCTAAGCTCCCACAGATGGCCCTTCCCCTACGGGGGGGAGGTTATCTGGGTTTCGCCTCCTCGGCCCGATTCCGTCGAGGCGCGGGGGAGGGAGGGCCTCGGCTGCCCGAGGGGTACAATGTATTCGGGGTCTTCCGCTCGTTCGGTGTGGGGCTCACCCCCCCGCGCGAGGGGACTTCCCCCCACTAATCACTACTACTGTTATTCCGCAGGTGCTATTGCCACGAGGGTGGACCTTGGTGAGGTATGGGCATCCTTTGATTTGCGGGCCGTGCCTAGTGTCCAGGGGCGGCGGTTCTATGTCCCGGGCCTGCTGCGGTCACCCATGGAGTGGTGACCACGACAACGATATCGACTCCAGGTGACGACGTCCCTCCTCACCTGGTGGTACCAACTCGCCTCACGTGGTAACAGTCTTGCCTACAGCCGCTGTGAAGTGCCGTTCGCCGTACCGAGAGGGGGGCGTGCCGCCGCCGCTCGTGGTTGCCGCGCTGCCGCGACCACACTTCCGCTGCCCTAGAGCTCGCGCCCCTTGACCTGCCGCCGGTACCAGGATGTTGCTGGCTGCTGCTCCACCTCCTGTGTTTCCGGTGCTGCCTGCCGTACCTGCCGATTCTGTACTGACTGTCCATGCAGTTGCTGCGCTGGCTGTCCCTGCCGTTGCTGCGCTGGCTGTCCCTGCCGATGCTGTGCTGGCTGTGTCTGCTGTTCCTGAGATGCCCATACCTGCTGACGTCGTCCCTGTTCGTGGTGGTACTACCCCAGACTTTGGTCTGTCTGTACAGGTGCGTCCGGGCCCTGTGGCTTCAGCTACAGCAGCCCCGGCTCCGCCCTGGATGGCAGATCTTACGTCTGTCCTGAGGAAGCTGACGAAGAAGAGGAGGAAGGTGTCATCGTCGTCGTTTTCATCTTCTTCATCGTCGTCGGCTGCCACCTCTTCCCCTTCGACTTCTAAGGCTTCACAGCCGAGGAAGAAGAAGGTTGCCTCCTCCCTCCTAAGAAGTCTCCCTCGGGAGCTTCTCGGGACCCCGTCTCACCTCGGTGGGACGGGAGGGTTCCTTCCGCTGGTCCTCCTGCTCCTTCGGAGCGGGGCCCGTCTCTTCTTCCGCAAGGAAGAAGACTACGGGGACCAGAGGGGTACCGGCGAAACAACCCGGTACTTCCTCGCCTGGTGTCAGTGGTTCTGCCACTGCATCAGGGTCCGTCTCGGCCTCTCGTTCGCGGGAGGTACCGAGTGTACGGTCGACTACCAGGGACCGTGCAGCCAGGAACCAGACCTCTGAGCCCGCTCAGCATCAGGTTCACGGCACGGAGCGGAAGACTGGTGACAGCCACTCACGCGACTCTCACCAGACCAGCTCTCGCTCTCGCGGCGACCAGCTGGCTACCCGGGATGACGTGGACGGTCACGGACCGGCCCACGGCTGAGGCTGGGAAGAGGTCCCCCCGTTCGCCGGTGCCAGCCACGGCTGGAACCAGCGACGTGACGTGCCGTGAGGACAAGCACCGGTCTCACTGTGACAGTGGAGCCTGCAGGTCGCCTGACCGTCGCTCTCACAGAGAGCGATCGGGTACGGCAACCAGCACCAGCTCTTCTGACACTCGAGATCGGGGCCGCTGTGCTCAGTCCAGCCGTTCTCCACAGCGAGACGGTTCGACCAGGCCTGCAGCTCGATCGCCACCGCGGGTTGATGATCGCCTGCAGCCCTCCAAGCCTGCTGGTTCTGCCAGCGAGCGAGGAGGGAGCGTCAGGTCTGCCTCCTCCCCGTACCTTCAACCTCCTCGGGTTACACCGGGAGGAGAGAGGTATTGAGGAGTGATCGTGAGGGGTGCGCCCCTCATGATCCCACCACGACGCCCTACGTGCCAGGCACGGTTCTTGGACCGGCCAGGACGTATGCGCAAGTGGATGGAGAAGACCGAGAGGGCTGTCGCTGTTCCCCCTTCTTAGGAGGAAGGTTCTCGGAATATGCTCTTGTTCGAAGGGCTTAACGGCCCTACTCTGCAAGATGCTGTGACTTCCGAGATCCAGAGGAACTTTGCCGAGGTTATGGCGCTGATTCGTCAGCACAACGACCTCGGGGAAGGATCGCCGCTCCCACCAGCAGAGCCCACGTCTCGGCTCGAGTCGTTTTGGGGCCCGAGAGGGAACCCAAATCGACGGTGGGTCTGCCGCGATCGGAGCTTGCCGACTGTGTTGAACCAGGTAGTCTCTCGTCTCCGGACAAGAAGGCTCTCTCAGTTCTGGCCGGTCGAACAAGCTACTTCACCTCCTCTACTGCGACAGAGGCGTTTCTATGTGTCTTCGGACACCGTATTTGAATACCCTTCGGTCCTCCTGAGAGGTTTTGACCTCGACGAGGACTGGAATGAGTCGGAGGACTGGTGGATCGCTCCTTCGTCAGGTGTCGATCAGCCCCACCCAGACGACGTTCACAGTGGCGGCAGACCCTTACCTACAGTATGAGTTCGTAACCCTCCTCGAGGGAAAACGTTTTCTCCTGACGATACGTTTTCCCAGGCTCTGAGAGGCCATTGCCGTAAGGCGATGGCTGCTCCTTTTCTTCTCCAACTGCTAGTTCCGCTGGGAAGGCGAGTCAGTATCCAATTCCTCCCCCATTCCCTCTCTCCTTACGGCTACGAGGGAAAGGGGAGGGATCCTACAGAGATTTCTCTGTAAGATCCCACGTAGGGGCTGCGCTACCGGGGGGACCTTCGGGTCCTACCTGACGTAAGCCCTGGTCGTTGAGGAGGGATCCTGCCCCTTTCTCGATTTCTCTAACGGAATCGAGAGGACCACCAGCCGATATCGTTTGACGAATTCGGTGGGGGTTTCGCAGAGTGCTTAGAATTCTACGGAAATTCTAGCGCACTCAGAGTGTTCGAGTTTTTTACGATCTCCAAACACTTAGGCGAGACCACGGTCCAAAGTGAGCGAGAATCCCCGATAATTGTTACACGATATCGGGAACCTCGCTTATGCTCGAATTCCTGTAATTTCTAGCATTTGGAAGAAGACTGCTGCTGAAAGAAGAGTATCTCACAGTAGGCGATTAACCTGGAATAGAGAAGAACGGACGGGAACTTCCAGTTTGGCTTGAACTATCGTCTTCGGTATTCTGTTCACCATTGAAGCTTTCCTTTGGGAAAGACTTCTCCTTCACTCTCTTGACTAGAGAACGAAGGCGGTCGATCTCCAATCCTTATTCTCATTCCTCGAGGGGAAAAGAATTTAGGATGGAGGTCGTTGTTCAGAACCTACAAATATACTACGTATATTACCCTTGCGACATGATTCTTTTAACAGTTGAATTGTCCGGGGGGTAGGCGCATACCGTAGTTAACTCTACGGTTTGTGACCGAGACGAATTGTATCTTAATTGAACTGCAACTCGGGGTTGCCTGCAACCTCCCAGCAGTTATCAGTTTCGATTTTAGATACTTGGTATTGTCATGACAACACCAATTCAGCTTTTGTATTTACCGAAATCCGTTTCGTTTAAATATAATTGCTCGAGCGTATTCTTTATGCTCGATGGTTCTAGCCGAACGCATTTCTTCGTGGAATAATGGATTACCTGGCAACTCAGGATGACGAGTCACCGAGAGCTACTGCGTATTGAACTGCCTGATAGCAGCTCAGTATCAGCTAGGTCTCGGAGATGCACGGTCGGTTACGTCTCTCTCTCCCCTGGTTTGATTGACTACCGAACTGTATCTCTGCCCAACAATCATGGACTTAGGTCTCTGATTAACGGGATTCTCGCAATAATGAAGGACCATCTACTGCTGTGACGCTCGATTTCATCGCCTTCGACATTGCGAGAATTTTCAACAGAGATATCTCTTGGACTCTTTCATCTTTCTGTTTACCGCACGGTAACAGAAGTCTGTACTAGTCTCCCGCTGCATCGCACCGCGATAATGTGAATGATTTTTGCAGACATCTGAGTTTGTCTTCAAAATATCTCGTATTCGTAGGTGTGCAATTATTCATTGTTCGCCCCGAATTAACAGATGTGTCAGAAGACATCGCTACTCTCCGACCTGACAGCTCTACTTCCAAATGTTCAGCCATGAGAAGCAGTTCTTCAGGCAGTATTTCCCTGTGTCTTCATTACTGAAAAGCGCTCTGCTTTCATTGCAACTACGATCCTCACCGGACAGCAATGAATAGCGGTTAGCGTTCTCAGTGTTTGTAGCACAGGTTCAGAATCTTGAGAATCCTTCTCTCGGTTCAGCTGTGAAGACGTAGGTTGCATTTTCTGTACACCTTCGTCTTCAACGACATAGTGTTGTTTCTCCTTAGCTGAGAATCAACTATACTATGAGATATCTTGCCATCAGGGACCTCGGTCTCTAGAAGGCAATTGACTTTCGCCTGTTGGGCACATGCCTTAAGAGAATCATCACCTCGCCTTTCTGGCATTGGTGACGAACAAATTATTTGTTTAGTCTCTTGGCATAACCCTTTTAAGGCGAAGGTCACGTGACTTGCTCGGGTGCTTGGACAACTTGCCTCCTACCGAACGCAGTCAGTCGGCAGCTGTCAGAGCGCCCAAGTCAGTAACGAACTTCGCTGTGGACTTAGTTCGGTTGTTCCATAACAGTCTTTTCTTCGTCCTAACGGCTTGTCACAGTACCCATACCATCGACACCCACCATTGAGTGTCGGTGTCCTATCCACTACCGAGAAGAAGAACTTCACTGCTTGGGGATAGGAGAATGTGAGACACTTCGCTGCAGACGGATAGACCAGTATGGGTACAGGACATCACCGAAGTCGAGAAGAGGGATAGGTCATACGACCATTCCCTTCTTTTCCTCTGAGGTAATTGCATGACTTTTCCTGCGAAGTCAAGCATCCAGGGGATGGGGATTCGTGACGCTCGATTTCGTACCGACTTCGTAGCGAAGACTCAGAACCCTTCGGTTCCTGACGATCGGTTAGAGTCCTTCACAATCCCCTCCCTAATGGACTTCACCGCCTTCGATGCGGAGATGCTGCTTTGTCCTGTGAAAGCGCGACCGCGCTTTCTGAAGAAACTCGACATCCCAGGCTGAGTGTTGAAGACTCTTCGTCAGCACCAAGATGACCTAGAAGTACACTCCCTCGAGTTACACAAGAACTTCTCCGTGGCGCAGGTACTGAAGGCAGGGGTCTGGTACAACCAGACCACTGGCACCTCCTTCTACCTTTTGGATATTGCCCACAGGTCCTTGGATCGTTTTCCTTGGGACCTGTGGTGGCTGCTCAACACGTTGTGTAGCTAACCCAGACCCTAGCAGGCTGAACAGCATCGAGTCCTTGTGTGACTGTAAGAATAGATAAGTGAATGAGAGAGTGACTGGCTTCTCTTCCTATCTTTTTCTCCCCCTCTACCTGTGGGTAGAGGGATACGGTCATCACCTTGCTGGATAAGGACGAGATGCCGGTGAGCTACTCGACAGAGCCCCATCCTATTCCCTTTCACTAGGGATGGGAGCGAAATATCCACCACTTCCTCCTACAAGGGGGGGGAAGTGGATGCCAACAAGAGACAAACCATAACTTTATGTTGCCTCTTGCAAATAGGAACTTGTTCTTGTTTGCTGGTACGAAGAGATACGCTTGCCTCTCTCTTAGTACTTGGTCCAGAGGTCTGACCATTGATCCTGCGGTGCACACCCCGATCAATTGGACAGAGGCTTGGATCCCTCCCTCGCTCTTACGACCAGGGAGGCATTCCAAGGTTGGGCGAACACCAGTCTGTTCACAAAAGACTCAGATTCCTCCCACCAAGAAGTGAGTCTTCCTATTGTAAAAGGACCGAAGGTTTGTATGCCGTGTCGGAACAAATGACAATTTGTCCAAAATTGCATTTTTCCTAACTATACAAACCTGAGGTCCTTTTACACATAGTCCCACCTCATGCCACCCCTCACTCTGCAGTTTTTGCTTGGGCCAAAAGCAAAAGTGATTTGTTTACCTCCCAGTCGCGCGCGCGCGCCTGTCGGACAAGCAGTTAACTACCGAACCCCTTGTTCGAAAGCTTACGACCTATCCAGCTGCAGCTAGTACCTTCCTATTGTAAAAGGACCTCAGGTTTGTATAGTTAGGAAAAATGCAATTTTGGACAAATTGTCATATTTTCTCTGTCGATTGTGTTGTAAACATACGTTTGCGGTACTTCTTGACTTGATTTTCGTTTTTCATCGCCATCGATCTTCTGGGCTGTCTTTTGCAGGGAAGTACTGGATCTTTGGTTCGGCATACGCTTTTATTAACTTTTTAATGAATTTATGACTTGTAACTACCGAAATTTTCGGTAGACACTCACATAGTTTGCAAGAAAAGGAAATATTAATATTTATTCATTAATACGTGTAATAAGTATGAGAATTTGATTGAGGAACTATAAAATCTAACTTCCTACTTTAGGAAGTCAGAAAAGCACAGAACTACTTACGCTTCCTTTAGAAGTTTTAATAGCTCTCGTACTAACGAGTAGTTAGAGTATTAACAGTACTGGTAGTGTTGCATCCTCATCACCTTCTTACTTCACAGAAACTACAATCCATAGTTGCAATTTGAAGATAAAGGGATGTAGCTCAAAATGCGAGCTACCAAAAGGTAAGAAGTGATTATAGTGTTCCCAGTGCATTGGAGGGTGAGTCTGATCGGCTCTGTCTCGCTCCCAGGCCTAGGCCTCTTCCAAGCTCCCAGGCCCAGGGGAGAAGGAATGTCGAAAGCCGTAAGGAGGTTTCAGAGAATCCCCACCGGTCAGGCGTCCCCTCGGCAGGATCTGTAGTAACGTCTCAGACTGCCAAGGATCGCCATTGGAAAGGCATCCTCAAAGAGTGCATCTTAGAGTCTGATTCGTCGTCTTACATACATGTTTGAAGTTTGAAGATGCGGAGACGTGGACAGCTCGGACAGAATCAAGTGTCCGAAGTGAACAGCGCCAGCCTGGCGCCAGATGCGGACAGCCCGAAAGGGAAAAAGCAAGGCGGACAGCCCGGACGGGAAAAAGTATCGTACGATACTCCAGCCGGGCGCCAAGCGCCAGACGCGCACACTCCGGACAGGCAAAGTGTTGTACGCGGACAGCGCCAAGCGCCAGATGTGGACAACGCGGACAGGCGACACTGTCCAAGGCGCGCGGAATTCCACGTGGAACTTTCCAGACGCGCAGAACCTTCCACACAAGTGGAACGTTCCAGGCGAGGATCGCCTTCAAGACGCGCAGAAACATTCCAGGCGCTCGGAACATTCCAGGCGCGCGGAACTTTCCAGAGACAGACACTGTCAGGTGCGAATCGCCTTCCTAGAGTTCTTCTCTTTAGTTTTTATCAGGATCAGCCTTCTCCAGGCAAAGGCGCAAGATGTCGCAGAGGCGGCCGTCGCTTTTGTCAGAATGATTCTGATACTGAGAGAAGTCCTTCTCCAATATTCAGATGACTGCTGTAACAGGCAGTTCCTCTCAGCGTGGACTCTCATTCATTCATACTCTTCCCTCATTATGACGAGGCAAGAGCTACGGGAGTTTTCTCTTATAAGAATCTCGTCTATTTGGCGCTGGGGGATGACTGCGGAAAAGGAACATCAATCTTCCTTCCGTAAGCTCAATTTATAAACAGGAATCCGGTCCCTTCCGCGATTTCTGTGGAAATCACGAAAATTTAACGAGTTCCTGGATTAACTTCCTTCCTTAGGGAAATATTAAACGTATTGTCAAATAAGTGCATAACACATAATTGACAAAAAATGTATACTCTTTGTATCTTAATGGATTAGTTCTCATTGACAAAGATCTCAATACATCTTATCGCGTAGGCATATAAGCTCCCTTGGACAAGATTCGGAGGAGCTCATTCATTGATTAGAGGCTCTGCCAAGTAGTAGACGCGTATAATACATCCTTTAAGTCTTATGTCCAAGAGAAAGGAAGCTCAAGAGATTCTCTTCGATCCGCGGTTCTCACTTGGGATCTCCTTCGCCTAATACTAATTCGTTCTATTGACAAAAAGAAGGAAGAAAGAATGTAGTAGAGAATTTGCTGTATAAGACTACTGTATGGTCAAGTCATATGCACATACCGTAGTTTCCTCTTTGGTTAGCAACCGAATTCCCTGTTTCCTTCCAGGAGTTTCCTAGGTAAGGACTACGCTTAAAGGGATTGTTAAGAGAACACCGACTCAGCTTCTGGATTTAACGAAGTCTTGTTTTGCTTAAATATGCTTTAGTGAGAAGCTTCCTGGGGATCGATAATAATTTTATCATATTCCTTCATTGAATGGAGTAGTTGGCAACTCAGGAAGAATAAGGCGAAACGGCGAACGGAGACTGCTCACTGCTATCGCTTAGACCAACACAGTAGCATCTAGTTCTCGGTCATGAGCGGTGGGTTACATCTCTCTCTCCTACAGGATTGACTGGCTAACCGTATCTATCCCCTACAATCACGGACTTTGCCTCGGATTGAGGGGGATTGTAGGCGAACATGAATAAACATTGTCTGTGTTTTAGCTAAGAAGCTTTCAATAAGAAAGATATTGCAACCTTTCAATGGTGTTTACCGCAATATTGTACGCAGACAGCGCCAAGAGATAGATACGTACAACCTGGACGTAACAGAATAATAGAGGATTCTAACGCACAGAGTACTATATTATATAATGCTCTCATGCTTACGAAAGCATAGCTTATTAGAGAACATGCTTAGTGAGAAGATGGATGAGTCTGATGGGAACCATTTTCTTTGGACAGAATTTTGTTCCCCTGAATGGACTATTTTACGCTTGTAAAGTTTTTTCCTACCAAAATGGAAATATTGGTAATGTTTTGCTTCGCCCTCATAGTGGGGTAAAATGGTTTTGTCACACTGTGGTCACGTCCCAGTTGACAAATCATCTAGATTCTAGAGCACACCAGCTACATAGGTCACGTCCTTGCGGGCAACTCTAGTGAAGCATAAACAGCATTCGGTGTCTAAACAACACCTATATGATCTGTCACATTGTGGTCACGCTCCCCGTGACAGTTCATTAGAGAGCACCAGCTACACAGGTCACGTCCTTACTGGCATCTCTAGGAATGCATTACCCGAATTCGATGTCTGTAATGTAGGATCTAGTTGCATTGTGGTCACGTCCCAGTTGACCGATCCTCTAGAACTCAACAGCTTCACAGGTCACTACCTTGCTGGAGTCTCTAGAAAAGCAGACATACGAGAGGGTGCCGCGTACCAAAACAGAAGTACAGAAGTTCTGGCACATAGTCCTTAGAAATGCAAGAGAAAAATTATTGGACTTGATAATTTCTCGATATAGTGAGTGTTAACCGAAGGGTTCAGTAGCCTCTCTGACAGCAGGCTCGGTAACATCACGGTTCGTTCCTGATTTCGTTCCCCGTCTAACTGGAGGGGTGTTCGATCCCAAGGAGGGACGAAATGATTTTTTTTTTCAAATCAATTTGACTAATTCCACAGCTCTCTCATATCTCAAGGAGCATCGAGAATCTCTTTTTTCGCCCCTGTTCGCGTTAACAAGAGAGAACCTATTTGAAACACAGACACGGAACGTAACGATCCTTAAGAGGTTCGCTGGACGATGTTGCACGTCCGTGAGAACCTTCTCGATCGACGATTTAACTATTGACTTATGTCTAATCTTAATTGGAAAGAGAGGTGTGGAAACCTGCGAGTTGTCTTCTTCATAGATCTCTTCGCAAGGTGGAAGACGAACAGGCTTCCTCTAGACTGCTTCCTTATTCCCGAACCAAGAGAGGTAGTAATATACGCCATTTTTAGTTTAAAAGGGGAATAAACTTTAGTCTTTTTTCCCCTAGATATATAAATTCTTAACAGATATCAAGATAAATGGGCGTCAAAGGAAAAGAGGATGATACTTTATGCCTCATTTTGGCCTTAGAGCACAGCATGTTTTGGGAGGTTTTTCCAAGAGAGTCTAGAGATTCTATCAGCATCTATTATAAATGGACCTTAACAAACTCTCCACTAAGAGTCTGTCCGCGTGCAGACTGACCAGAAGTGGACATGAATGAGAGGATTTTTCAAGGTAAATGACAATAGTCATGGCCAAGACATAGAATTGCTGCAGATCGTGCTAGATGGAATGAGGAAACTGTCCTCTTCCGATACCTCTGTGAACCACATAGCGGGGTTATTTCTTCACTTTCAGAGGGAAGAATCACCTTTGTATATATCTGCTATCAAAGAACGCAGTAAAAGGCTATACTACAAGGGGAATTAGAGATAACAGAGGATTAAGATCTTCGGGATCTTATACGATACCTCATACGACAAGAGTAGGATATCATGTACTTCGAATGGGATCTTTTTGTGGCCACAGTTTCCGTGTTCCGACCAAATGGAACTGCTCCTCATCAAACTTCTTTGAGAAAGTTTATGAAGGAATTCTTTGTTTCTTTTGGCCCTAAACGACCAAGAAGACAAGTGAATTTTTTGTGCATTGGAATCTCGCATGAGATTCAATGGAGACTCGGCAATGGGTTCTTGCCAGCATAGTATGTCTGACAAAAGAACTAAAACCCTCTATTCCTGACGCAACGCTTTCAGATAGAATTTTTGTTGCCCAGGCAGGGTACTTACATTTTCATCTACAGAAGAAGAGATGGTTTAAACGTTGGCCTACAGAGTCTTTGGGGTTCAATAAGGGCTCGAAATGCTTCCCAGAAGGTATTCAGAAGGATACAATAAGAGCTAGAAATCAGGGTTCTGCCCAATTTCAGCTCGGAGTCTCCTTCGACTTCCAGACTCCTTCCCTTCCTTCGGGCAAGGATAGGGAAGATTCTGCAACGAGTAACCTCATCAACATGTAAGAAGAGATCTCGTTAGCAAAGGAAGTACTCACGAAGGATCCTCCTTGGAGGAAGACTCTTCTCTCTCGTTCTGTTAGATATCCTGTCATCTACTGGATGTAGCTGACTACAATCACCTCCCCTTGCCAGGGGCCAAAAGCTCAAAGGGGAAGAATGTCTTCCACCCTTCTCCAGTCTCCTGATAAACTATGTGGTTGTTCAGGACTCTCGGACAATGTAGTGCCAGCCAGGCGCCAAATGCCAATACAGGCGAAAAACGCCAGAGGCAGACAGTTCCAAGGAACTCTGTCATGGTCTGATGCGGAGAAGGAGCGGGCCTCCAACCTGGCGCAACCTGGCGCAAACGCGCCAACGGCGAACAAATCGGACAGATATAAGAGTGTCCGATGTGGACCTTGCCAGACAGCCTCGAGACTCTTCCAAGCTCGAAGCTCCAGCAAGTGTGGAGGAGCCAAGCCAGGCGCGAGGCGCCAGCCAGGCTCCTTCCAGGCGCTAGGCTCCAATCAGGATTGAGGATCCATCCAGGCGCAAGGCTCCTTCCAGTAAAGAGAAACCTAAAGCTCTGTCATGTAAGAGGGCTAGTCCCCATTGATATGATACAGGTAAAGGCTCTGCCATGTAAGTGGGTCAGCCCCCATTGGCACGATCCGAGAAGGCTCTGTCGTGTAAGCGGACTAGCCCCCCATTGACATGATCCAGAAGGGTTTGTCAGTCATAGGTCCCTACCTCGCTGAAACTCTTGAGGCATGCAGACTCATAGACAGTAATCATGAAGTCTTCTGCCAGGCTCCAGGCGCCTTCCAGGCGCAAGGCGCCAGCCAGACGTGAGGCTCCAGCCAGGCGTGAGGCGCTAGCCAGGCGGGAGGAGCCAATCAGGTGCCAGCCAGGCGCGAGGCTCCAGCCAGGCTCTAGGCGCCATTCAGGCACAAGGCTCCAGCCAGGCGCGAGGCGCTAGACAGGCGCTAGGCGCCTGCCAGGCACAAAGCGCTAGCCAGACTCCAGGCTTCACCCAGAAGAGATCTATATCAAAGAACGCCCTGGCCTTCTTTGATATAGCACTTGATAAGTGCATTGATGATTCCTTCAAACAGCTGAGAATTAAAAGCTAATGAAGTGCGAGCTTTTCCGAATTCTTGTTCTTTCCTTAACAATATGTCATAAGGACATATTAGCTGTCACATACGGGAGATGCAACTCTGTGTTGACTTCCCATTATCTGAAGGATGTCAAGATAACCTACGAGAGATCCTTCTCTCTTGGTTGATACGTGTCTGCGGATACGTTGCTGGGATAGGGAGCCGATACTGATCCTTAACTAGTGAGTTAAATTTTATTTAACTTCGTGTTTTTTCTTTGGGTTGTTTGAAAGGAGTTTGGGGATAACTCTTTTCAACTTAAGCACTAACCCTCGTGTTAGGATCAGGTGATCGGGATCGGTGTTGTGCTCCTTAATTATGCCACTAGGCATAGGTGTATTGTCATGTAAGAGGCTCTGTCGAGTAAGTGGATAAGACCCCATCGACAGACCCACAAGAACTCTTAGCCATAGGTCACATCCTCGCTGAGGCTCTTGAGGCGAAGCAGATTCCTAGGCATTAGCCATGGAATCTTCCGCTTGAACAAGTAGGAACCAAGGTTTTTATTTATTTATTACCTACAACGTATGTTGTTTACCTGTCTATTCAGTAAATAGTTGTCTCTTACCCACCACCAAGGGTGTCAATCAGCTAAGTATATATCTGCCGGGGAAGTTGCATGTACAAAAATGATATTGTTAGAATACAATAAAGTTTTGTACATACTTACCCGGCAGATATATACTTAGCTATAGACTCCGTCGTCCCCGACAGAAATTCGAAATTCGCGGCACACGCTGCAGGTAGGTCAGGTGATCTACCTCCCTGCCGCTGGGTGGCAGGAATAGGAACCATTACCGTTCTAGAACCAGATTTTCTCTTCCACCTGTCTCCTGAGGGGAGGCTGGGTGGGCCATTCATCGTATATATCTGCAGGGTAAGTATGTACAAAACTTTATTGTATTCTAACAATATCATGTTAATAAATAATGATTATTATGAATGTATATTTCTTTTTTGTGTATTAATAAACCAAAACTATTTTATTTATCATAATTTAATCATAAATGATGATCCCTTTGCTCATATATCATAGCCTGGGGCACTGCTTGAGGCAAGATGGGGCACTCCTTCCTACGTAACCTTCTCTCTCCCCTTCACTAACTCGGCCTATTACAGCGAATTTTCTTCTGTATTTTAGCGAGATGTTTTCCTTGTATTTTCCTCTTTGGCATGATGACATTCTTGCCGAAACAAAGATAAACAAACGTAAATGCAAGAGAATGTCAGAGGTGAAACTCGAAGGTGTACTCTCTTTTTACAAAGACAATTTAATAAATCATGATTATTATGAATTTCATATTCCATTTTGGGTATTAAAAAACCAAAACTATGTTATTTATCATAAATGAAGATCTCTTTGCTCAAAGATCGTAGCCTGGGGCATAGTGTGACGTGTGCTGTCGGGCAAGAAGGGGGCATTACTAGGCAACCCTCCCCTCTCTCTTCACTAACTACGCGTATATTATGATATTCTGTAATAATACTAGAGCGATTTTTCTTCGTCTGTATGTTAGCGAGATGTTTTCCTTGTCTTTTCCTCATTGGCATGATGAACTTCTTGACGAAACATACATAAACATACGTAAAAGCAAGCGAATGTCACGAGGTGAAACTCGAACATGTAATCTACTTGAAGTCTATGGTCCAACTGATTCATGATTGAACCAGATACTTGCTTCTGCGAGCCACGGAATCTCTACAGATGCCATTTCTCACAATTTCTTTGCCAATAATTATCAAAATTTACGATAACAGAAGAAATATTGCATTTTCTTGTACTGATGAATGTTTTAGGCTTATTGAGTTATGTTTACTAATTACCCTGTAACTACGAAAGTAAGAGGAATTTTGACGAAATATTTTGTATACGTATTCTCAATTGCCATATGAAGCTCCATGAATTTTTTCATGACTTTGCATTTTTTGCCCTATACCACCATATATAGGGGTTCTGGCCGGCCCCCTTAACTACAAGAATTGCACTTATTTGATTCCATAGACAATGTACAGTAGAATCTAGTTATCTACAAAAAATGCAGAGCACAAGTCTTTCTTGTAATAAAAGCAGCTATACCTAATTCATGGTCCTTCTTTGTTTCCTCAGTTAACAGAACAACTCCACCATTTACAGTTTGGAAGAAAGTAAAAATATAGTGGGCAAATAAATACCACATCTACTTCCTACTTTGGAAATTAATTGTAAATACCCTATATAGCAGGTACATCTGTAGTAAGTAATGCCCAAGTTGAGAAAATTTTCCAGAATTATCAAGTAAATCTAAATCTGCTCCAGGACACCAGCACAGAGATGCAGTAGAATATAAATGGCCAGACTTTACAGCAGGAAGAGAGGAAGCCTACAATCTTCCCTGTACCAAAATGAGTTTGCTTCAGCTCTAGCAACTTGTAATGATCCAACCCCAGGCCCTGACAAGATTCCATATACAGTGAATAAATATGCAAGACAAGATTTCATTTGCAGTGCATACGTATGCATCTGTAAATGTTACCTCACAGTTTGAGAACTATACTTTATCTTAGCTTTTTAAAGCCTGGAAAAGATCAATTTTTGATAGAAAATGGTTGACCATTTGCTGTGGCATTATGTTAATGTAAAATCATGAAGAAGATGGTAAATACAAGACATGTGTGGTAGAGGAAAGGTATTTTATTGCCCATCCAGTGTGGTTTTTGTAGAATGCTCTCAACCACCAATTTTCTGACTCGTCCTGAAAGCTACATATGTGAAGTGGTATTTGCATCCAGGCCGCATGGCACTTTTGTTTATATTGAAAAGTTATATGACACTACTTGGAGGCATAGTATACTGTAAAGTACACAAGAATCAAGTTTGAGAGAATTGCCATTGTTCAGATGTTTTTGCAAGTCAGTTTTTCCAAGTCAGAGTAGTTAATATCTGAGAGAAAAATGCCAGGAAGGGGTTCCCCAAGGTAATGTATTGTGTGACATTTGCCCTGGCTATGACTGGGACATCATTTGTTATCTTCATGACAACTTATTCACCCTTATTGATGATTTATCCACATTATTTATGGGGAAACAAATGGCAGGGATTAAAAGGAAACCGCAAAGGGTGGTAGATAAAATTATTCACTGGGCAGAACCGAATGGTTTTAAATGTTACTCTAGTTCTCTTTTGTTATATGCATGGAATACATCCAGACCCAGAGATATACATCAAAGGACAGAGAATTCCATGTGTAGAAGCAACCCAATTACAGTGGTACCTCGAGATACGAAATTAATCCGTTCCGAGGCAGCCTTCGTATCATGAGCTTTTCGTATCTTGGACCGCATTTTACATGTAAAATGGCTAATCTGTTCCAAGCCCTCCAAAAACCCCAGTAAATTTCATAATAAAGCTAAATTGACCTATAAACAATGAAATACTACAACAATTTGGACCATTCAATACCTAACTTAATACGTACTGCTAATTACCTGTAAATAAAGTGTATTAGTGTACATGATATACAAGAAATACTGTACGTATGTAGTTAAAATGTGGAAGCTTACCTTTCGAGTGAGGCTATCTCCGAAAGTGGCGACAGAGGAGGACAAATGGCAGATACGTACGTACACTTAACTTTACGAAACACATTAACAAAACTGTAACACTTAACTTTACAAAAAACTAAAATTGAGAATTTTTTTTTATTTTTTTTCTTTTTAAATTTTTTTTTACTTTATACTTTACATACTTTTTTTTTTTATACAAAATTTCAACTTCATCACCACTTTCAACTTTCTGTTTTTTAGTATCACTTGGTTCTTCCATTTTGCTTTCTCCTGCTAGTACTAAAGGCCTCTTTAAAAAATAACTATCCAAGGAAGATTGCTTCTGCCTACTTTTCACAATGTTCCTGAAACGACTTAGGCAAGCGTCATCGAACTGCGCAAGCATACGACCTTTATGAAAAGCAGCTAGAACATCCTTAATTTCTGCCGTTGTCTTAGGGTCGTCCTCCTCCTCCTCGCCGCTGCTAGAGAACTCCTCTTGAACGATGTTATGTTGCATGGCCTCCAACTCCTTCAGGTCATCCATCGTAAGCTCCTCTTGGTGCTCCTCGAGAAGGTCGTTGATGTCGTCCTCGTCAAAGACCAGCCCCATGGACTTGCCGAGTGCAACGATCTTGTCAAGATCTGGTTGCAAAACAGTTTCAGTATCGTCTAATTGTTTCTGAATCTGCAGCACTAGCTTTGCCCACGTTGAATCCCCCGAAGTCTTGGGCGGGTACGGCATCAGGCCAGAGTTTCCTCCACGAGGAATTCAAGGTTCGCCTCTAAACCACCTGCCAAGCTTGGTCAATGAGTCGGATGCATATCACAACATCGAAATGCTCTTTCCAAAATTGACGCAAAGTGAGGTTTGTGGTATCGGTGATGTCGAAACATCTCTTGAAAAGATGTTTTCATACAATCAACTTACCTGTCAGATATATACATAGCTAAGACTCCGTCGTCCCCGACAGAAATTCAAATTTCGCGCCACTCGCTACAGGTAGGTCAGGTGATCTACCGGCCTGCCCTGGGCGGCAGGACTAGGAACCATCCCCGTTTTCTATCATATTTTCTCTGTCGCCGGTGGTATCAACATTGTTGTTATTACCTCCTGACTTAGATTCATTTTTCAACATTTGATCAACGTTTTTCGGCTTTTTGGTGACGTATTTGGATCGTGTTTTGGCATTCGCTACTGTGGACTGTTTTTGGAATAACTCTTTTGGATTTTTCTCAGTATGTCTGATTATAATGTGAGTGTGAGAATGTGTGTGAATGTAGGCTGCAGGGTGAGGATACCGAAGGCTTCGGTTGATCCTCACACTGTATGCCGTAAATGTAGGGGGGTTCAGTGTTCTGCTATTAATACTTGTAAGGAATGCGAGGGATTGAATGCAGAAGAGTGGAAGACTTTGACTTCTTATTTGAAGAAGTTAGAGAGGGATAGAGTTAGACGACTGAAAGGTGTGAGTTCAAGGCCTATTGAGCCTTTCACGGATAATTCTAATCCTACTGATGTAGATTCTCCCTATATATCTCATTCTCAGAGTGCTTTTTCGGATTCGGCATCGGAAATCGCCAATCTGAAAGCTACTATTAGAGACATGAAGTCCAAGATGGCCGACTCCAAAGGTAAGGCTAGTGATAGTGAACATTTCAGTGAAGTGAGTTCTCCCAGTGTTGTGGAGGGGGCGTTTGATCGTCCCTGCGACGCTCCCAGGCCTAGACCTCTTCCAAGCTCCCATGCCCAGAGGAGAAGGAAAGTCGAAAGCCTTAAGGAGGTCGTGGGGAATCCCCAACGGTCAGACGTCCCTTCAGCTAGCTCTGCTTCATGGCAGGCGCTCAAGGGCGCTATAGAAAAAGCGTCCTTCGCGAGTGTTTCTCGTCCTCTCCCTCTCCCTCACCTAAACGAGGGTGGAAGGAGTCGAACTTATCGAGACCGCTGAAGCGTCATATGAAGCCCGACATAGATTCGAGCCCAGAGCGCTTCTCAGATGACGCTCCGTCTGCTATTAAGAAAGCGAAGGTGGCGTCAGCGTCACCTGACGCTTGTGCGGAAGTACCCCTTCTTTCTTCTTCCCCGAGTGATGACGAAAGGCGTCATGCACTAGACGTGGGAGAAGCGTCAAGAAAGATAATTATGGCGGTTCAGGAACAACTGTCATCTCTTGTGGGAGTTTTAGCGCCCCGTCGGAAGGACGTCACGCTTCCAATTAAGAAGTCTCGTCCTCTCTCGCCTGCTCGAAGAGAAGCGTCAGACAGACGTGAAACTGCTAAACGTCTTGCAGAAGCTGCGAGTTCGAGAGCTAGAACGGGGGCTTACGAGAGTTTCGGAAAGCCAGAGAAACGTAAGACGTCTTTTAGAAGTGAAGCGTCATTCAAAGCGGATCTTAGACGTGACGCTCCATCCAATATTGTGACGCCGAGTAGGACGCCTTTAGAGAGCGGAGCGTCTTCCAGCGTGAAGCGTCATCAAGACGTCAGCAAGAGACGTCAGCTATGACGCTCGGAGAACGGGAAGCGTCATACAAGGCGTCTTCTAAAGTTCAAGAGAAGCCGGAGCTTGTGACGCCTTCCAGGTCTTGTAAAACGGGAAAAAGGAAAGAGTATCATTCCCTTAGCCCCTCTCCTATTAGGAGTTTGTCTCCTCCAGAAGAGGAAAGTTCAGAAAGGAGAACGGAGACTCAGATAAATCCCGAGTTGGAGGAAAACTCGGATGATGAAGATCATGGAAGAGAGGGTTTGTCCAACTATAAGGTTTTGACTACCCTGCTTCTTGAGAGTATGGAGACGAGTTGACTCCTGCTGCTCCTCCTTCTCCGCGCTCGCTCTTTTCAGTGCTAAGACGAAGAAGCCCTCGTCTTTTTACTAAACATGAAACCCACCATCTCGATGAAGCGGGCATTACACGCCTTAGACTCATGGATGAAGTCTAAGAAAGACTTAGTCAGGACAGTCTTTTGCATGCCTCCAGCAAGATTAGCTGGGAAAAGAGGCATATGGTATAAGACGGGAGAGAATATGGGTATCGCTCTCCCTTCTACAACAGAGGCAGATTTTTTCGACTTTGGTTGACGCTTCAAGGCGTCCAAGTCTCAATTCTGCACGAATTACATGGAGTATTTTCTGAACTGGATCATCTCCTCAAGGGACTCTTTCATGTATTGGAAGTCTTCAACTTCTTAGATTGGTCCCTTGGGGTGATGTCCAAGAAAGCCCATGATTCAGAAGGAATCGAACTGAAGCCCTGTTATGCATTTTGTCTTGCATTGACAAAGCGGTACAGGATGGTTCTTTTGAAGTCTCTTCATTATTTGGAGCAGGTCTTTTAAAGAAAAGGACGGTGTATGGCGCCTTCTTAACAAAGGCAGTCTCGCATGCTCAGAGGGCAGCTCTACTGTATGCGCCTCTTTTCTGACTTTTTGTTCCCTTCTCAGTTAGTGAAGGACGTTGCTCACTCTTTAACTGAGAAGGCGACTCAGGATCTTCTGACGCAGTCAGCTAGGAAGAAGAAACCTGTTTCGGTATCTGACAAGAAAGGACCTAGTACATCAATGCAGCCCTTTCGAGGTGGTCCGACCTCCAGACCTCCCGCAAGAAGGAAGGCTCCGGAGAAGAGAGGTAGGTCTGCCTTTCGTCCCTTTAAAACAAAAGGGAAAATGAAACATCTCTCCTCCAAGCACCAGTAGGTGCCAGGCTTCCTGATTCGTGGAGGCCTGGACACTGATAGACGCGGACGCGTCTTCATTGACTATCATAAGGAAGGGATATCGTATCCCTTTCCTGAACACTCCTCCCCTAACGTCAATACCAAGGAACTATCAGCCAAGTACAAGGACCCTGTGCTGAGGGATACTCTTCGACGAGGTGGAACAAATGTGGGACAAGAGAGCGATAGAACTAGTACTGGATCAAAACTCCCGGGGGTTTTACAATCGCCTTTTTCTAGTGGCGAAAGCCTCGGGAGGCTGGAGACCAGTACTGGACGTCAGCTCTCTGAACAAATTTGTTCAGAAGGAGAAGTTTCTCCATGGAGACTTCTGCTTCAGTCCTAGCGTCATTATATTAGGGCTTGTGCCTTGTATGATAAGGCGCCCTATGAGGTAATGTTAGACTAGCGATAATCTATACGCTAAGTCGGTTGGTATTGCACTTCCATCTTCAATGGAGTGTCTGGGGTTTTGTAGATCACTTACGAAGTCGGTATTATCTTTAACGACGATGTGTTGAACTCATGGTTCGGTGAGGTTCTTGTAGAAAACACAAGGTATAAAAATAGTATATTCTTCTGAAGTTTTACATGATGAAGATCAGGTATGATCGTACAAGTCTTCTATGACGATAGCTTGATCGCTTCTGCCAATGATGATGGCTAATCCTATTCCTCTACATGATAAAGCTTAGGTAAAGAGGTACAGGTCTTCTAATGACGATAGCTAACTCTGTTCTGCCTTCTATCGCCATCTCTGTTACAAGTTATGAAGAAGCAGACAGTAGTTCGAACATATGAACATACATACAATGACATAGTTTCATACGAACACACATTCGAATGAGACACGCTACAGATCACGTAGGCCGTTTGAATAATAGGTCGGGGTAGTTGTCTCAAGCAGGGAGCTTGGACTAATGTTTATAAACAATTGAATGACTACAGGTGACGGCATGTTATCTTAGCTTACATACTTATTGTATACGTCATCTTTAGCGTCTCTAGTCTGATCACATTCCTGCAAGCAATCTGGTTGACCTCTTTAGTTTTAGACTTTTATATATATTGGACTAACATTCCATATTTTTATTATGTAAACACTTACAATCAAGCTCGGTCAGCTACCAAAACCAACTACTGAATATTACTCAAACTTGACTTGCATTTGACTTATAGGAGTGTGATACAGACACTATGTGAATATATATATATATATAAGTAATAAAAATTCATGTGTACATGAATTGATTCAAGTAATAAAATATAAAACAATGATATTGGTAAATAATAGTGATCACATGATATATAATGTACAGTTTTTCACTTCATCTCTTTAAGAGACTTATGCTACAGAAAATACTAATGTACTCTGATAATTGCATAGAATGAAGATTAACATGATAAAAAATCATATTTTAACTGATAAAAAAAATTTCACTATATGAATTGATAAAAATTAGTAATGTTTATGCTAACGTTATATATCTGATTCATTAATTCATATACTAACTCATAAATACCTGCAGATATTGGTAAGATAAAAGGTAACAGATTGATTATAGGCTACCTGATTTGTTATACATATGTATATGGATTCATATATTATGATTAATATATGTGCACTTTAAAATAGATTCCTATTGCGTACACGCAAAGATATTTATTCGTATATTCGATTTTATTTATGATCACATTTATATATAGATTCCTAGTGCGTACACGCAAAAAATATATTTCGATTCTGTTATTTATGATCAATTATATATAGGATACATGATACTTATATATATAGGATACATGACCGAGGTTATACTACTTCACTTTTAACTAGCTTTCGAACAACTTTTCGTCCATTACACAGTTCCAGACAACCACCTTTAACCAAATGAACGGCCTTTTTTCAATGGTTAAAACAAGGGGAAAATTTGCCTGGGCGGGTCCAACGTTTCCATTTTGCGCTCATACTTATTCTCTGCATCCTAAAGCTACACGATTCCGTTCGCGATGAATAGATCATCCCAGCACGAGTCCTTCGCCAGCAAGTAGAGTTGAATATCCTTCGGTCGTCAATGTGTCGGAAGTATGTCCCTTTTTGTAGTCGAATTCCGACAGCCGCTGGAGCATTCCGCATTAAAACGAGATTAACGACGAGATACGGTGTCGGTCGAAGAAAGTCCATGAAATTCCTTTCACATTGTAGGCGGTTGTTACTTGACTGTAGTCGTCCGCTGCGACGAACGATTTTTTGAAGTTGCGATGTGAAACTCTCGTACTGCAGGATACTGTAACCAGGTTCCATTAATCAGCCTGCAAGTGAAATTATACTTGTCACAAGGGCAAAGTAAATTCAGACGACATCCAAATACAGGGGAGGGGAGAGAGCCATTTAGACCAGAACTTAACCCACATGAATTCGCTGATATTTCGGAATTCAAAAGAGTCCGCTGTACAAACTTTTTTATCCATGGCATTAACAATGAGTGAACCTATCCAGTCTATGATGACTTGTAAAAATATCCAGAATTATAAAAAATAAATAGATATCATTACGAATCTCAAAGAAAATTCGATATTACTGGTAGGTGTAAGTTACTAGACAAAGAAGTGGAAAATGGAGCTATTGTAAGATTGCCAGGCAACATAAGAGTCAAAGAGAAGATTAATCATGATTCTATGTGCCCTAACAAAAGTTTCATATTCAATTTTCTCGTGCGCATCCTCTGAGGTTAATTTTAAAACATTATTAATAGGTAGGAGATGCAACGAAAAAAAAACCCCACTATGTAACTAATTTCTAAATAAACTTTGGGTTTTTCAAGAAATGTGACATTTTCCCATGAATGTTTTACTTGAATTGTAATAGGCTAATGTTGCAAGTAAATATTTCACATATATATCTTGATACTTCTAAATGTCTATGAGGTTCAGAAAAATTAATTCATTTTGTTGTTATAGAAATTCTATTTGCTTATTTTGTTATTAATTTTAAAATGATTGCAAACTCCTTAGCTAAAGTTGCATTGCGCATACGGATAGACATTTGTACCTAACGTCTGCCTTGCCCATGAGAAGTTCGGGCTAAGCATTCCTTTCTCCAGTCAATCTGCTTTTGCAAGCAGAGACGACACACAGATGAAGCCTGTGTAAGCAGATTATTGAGGTTAAAAGGAACAAATGCTGATACGGCAATGATGACGTCGTCACTTGGCAGGAGATTGCTCTCAGCCAGCTAAGAGTTACGTTACTTGCTGTAAGAGATACGACTTTAGTATTTTTCAAATGATATTTTAGTGTTTTAATTCTCCCACCGCATGAGAAGAATGTCTGAAAAAAAAACAACAGTACCAAATTGAACAATATATTAGTTTCATGTTGGCATTATGTTAAATAAATATTCCTTATTCAAACTATATGAAAAAGGTTTCCATACAAATTCTATATATATTATTAGCCCTGTATAAGATTCATATAGGATTATTTCATAGATAACATTTTCACTTCTAGACTTCCTGACTTTAAAATCTCTTTTATTTTATTTTATTTATTTTATTTTATTATTAGTTAGTTATTTATTTATTATTTATTTTTTTTTTTTTTTTTTCATTGACTACGAATATAAATTACCGGACAGACAATATGTCAGTAGGTTTTGATATGTGTTTGAACTTTTAGCTTATTTGTCATTACTAAGCGTTAAGTTAGAGTTCAAATCTTTACGCATATTATATTTGGATATTTAATGGTTACGTTTTGCTTATTGATTTTATCGTGATTCCTTTTTTTATTATAATTTGTAACCCTTCCGACTTCTTACGGAGTGTATTATATTGACTCCACTTGTATCCATATTTATTTTATTTTTTTATATTTATTTATTTATATATTTTTTTATATATCTTTGATAAATTAATGGTTGGCTTGAATATGTGGAAAAGTGTTCTAGCGGCGTACCGTATAAGGCTACTTGCGGCATCAATTCTATAGATACATGATATAAATGATAAAGGTATTTAAAAACCGCGAGAACCGCTATAATCCAGTTGGGATCCAATATCACGAGTTGTAACTCGTAAGACATTGACACTTCCTATTTAATTATCCGTTATTCTACCAAACCGATTGACTCTGGGCGATAAAATATATTATTGTTTTCTTAATGGAAAGGAATTCACACAACGTGTTAAGGAGATTATTATTGATTTACACTACCCGAGTCACAGATTATTATGTGTTGAATTCCATATTTACTGATTTAGCACATCATCAAATATTCCTAACGCACTCAATTGCGGTGTTTGTTTTTAGTGCTATTAATTCTATATAACGTGTCAAGGAACTATTAACACTAAGAAGTGTTTATTCCCTCTGTCAGACTCGTAATTCTGTTAATAATTCTACGTATATTCTTTCAAGGATTGATTTGGCACAGGATAGGCCCCTAAACTGACAGGTGTCTTAGTGTATCCCTTGTTTTCATGACACGTGTTACCAATTAGTTATGTGCTTTTTTATATCTGTAAGCATTGTAGGCCAGAAAACAGTGATTTGGATTTCTGTGAAAAAGGAGGGAACCCTGGATGACGGAATGCAACCAGTTTATGACGATTGGTATGAGAAAGATTATTACTACTACCTGGTCGTTAGTCATCTGCTGTGTTCTTCGGGTTTTCCTCGTCACAGACCTACATATAATATTACATTTGATTACATTATTCTGATACACATACCTTAAGTATACTTTTGCTTTAGGGTTTCTGCTCGAAGTGTGTATTGTTTGGGTTATGTCTGTTGACGCTTGCTTTGTTCAGTTTGTAACAGTTCTGGCTCCGACCCAGATATTCAATGCTCGCGATCTCTTGGGTTAAGGAATTTTCTTGTTTAGATACGGTTTTAACAATAGGTACGGATGTTTCTATATCTTTTAGTCCAATTAATGGTTCTTTGCTGTGGTGCGGGATTGCGGGATAATGCGTCAGCTATATAATTGCTTTCCAGGTAGATATCTTAACTTGGCTCCAAAGACCTGAATGATCATTTGTCACCGAGTTCCTTTTGGACTGTGATTAAAGCCTTTGAAAAAACTCGGTAAAGGACTCATGTTCAGTAAGGACTTTATCAGGATAGCCATAGATTATGAACTTAAAACGTACTAGTGAGTTAAAGATACCTAGCCCTTCCTTGCCTATTACTGCATATTTACTTTCAGAGGGCTTTAGTTTACGTGAATTAAAAAGCTATAGGGAAGAAAAACTGTTTATCATATTACTGAAGTAGTATCCCTCTTACCCCTTGGTCTGAGGCGTCTGTTGCGATAAAAAAAAAATTAAAAAAAGCTTATTTAAATCATTGGATTTTTAAGTTAGGTAAGCTGCATTATTCCGCTTTTAAGATATCGAACGCCTGTTGATGCTTTTTAGACCATAATCAATCTACGCTCTTCTTCGTAAGATCTGTTAAAGGAGCTGTCATGATTGAAGAGTTACATATTTGCATACGATTGCAATACCCACTACAGCGCAAAAAGTGCTGTATCCCCCTTTTACGTTAATAAGTACCGGAAAGTTATGAATAGCCGACACCTTACCATGGACTACTTTTAAGACCTTGACCAGACACATAAAACCTAGATAAACATGTTCGGTTTTAAAAAACTCACATTTAGATATTTTACTCTGAGATTATTTGTCTTTGTCTCTGTAGCACTAGCTCTACTTTATGTGAATGTACTTCTAAGGTATTAGAAAAGATTACAAGATCATCCATATAGGCATGTAGGGTATCCCCTAAAAGTCTCCAAACACTATATTATAATTGGGGTGCAACGTAAGCCGGAGGCATACGTAAAAATTGATAATGTCCCCTGAGTGTGCTGAAAACGGTATATGAGGTACAATCCACTTAGGTAATTGGTATCAGGTAAAAGAAAACCTTTAATTAAGTCCAAGTTGGTGAAAAAAAAATTATTCTAACCTAACAGAGATAAGATGTCGTCGGTACATGGCACTGGAAACTATCGGGAGTCGTTTTCCTTGTTTAAGTGACAGAAATCTACGCAGATACGCCAAGTCCGATCTTTTATGGCATGACGTCTTTTTGAGGGAAAATTATATGGGCTATTTGATTTCCTAATGGCTCCTATTACTAACATTTTTCAACTTCGTCATTTATCTCTATTTTGAAATTGCAGTGAGAGTCTATACGAAGGTACGTATATAGCTTTATGTTTGTCCTTAGACCGTATTTTGTGTTAAATGACATCCGTTTTTCTCCCAGAGATCACTCGCTAGTGGAGAAACTTCCTGGTATTCAGGTAGAAGATAAAAAAAAAAAAAAAAAAATCTGCTGAATCACCTCTGCTGAATGACTTTACGGATATTCTTTTAGATAGATTATCAGAGAGATTCATCCACGACTGGTTGGGCGTGATTAAAAAATTAGCAACAATAAAAAATGCGATATTTATAACTTCTGTGTCCCACGATATGTATACTTTTAGGGCTTTGTTCGCGGAAATCGTTATATTTCAGAGTGTCGGGAAGGATTAAAATTTCATTTCCCAGCAAAGTCTTTTTACACGCACTAAGACATTCGAGGGTGCATGCTTCTCGAGATTTTGCGTGCAAATTGCGACTGCGGTTGTGGGAGAATTCTGTTGGGTCATTTGAACAATGTTACGATTTATGAGACAAATGTATAGTTCCTTTTATAAGTTAGTTATTTGATTAACTGTCTCATTTTTGTTCAAACGGATTTTAATATGTTTGAAGGTTTATAGGATTTTCCTTTGATAAACACGCCTTATTTTGCAGGATGTAAGATAATATTTTGTATACCCCTAGATGAATCTTACAATTACACTAGATACAGATCAATTTTTTTTTTTTTTTTGTTTTTTTTTTTTTTTTTTTTTTTTTTTATAACTATAGAGGTATCTGTAAGCGCTCGCTTATCCGGACTTCTCATTAGGGAAGTTCGAACAACAGACGGTGAGTCCGTAAATACAAGATATTGCGTGTACTAAAGAAATAAAACAAGATATTCTAATTTTTACGGCGCTTACAGTTGGGCTTAATCCCCACCAGTATTTATTATAAACTTAATGTATTAAAATTAAAACGAAAACCTGCTCTGATTACTTATACGGTCGTGTGTTTCATAGGAAAAATCCTTTTTAATTCAAAAAGATATTGGTATGAACCAACATCGCTTTTCCCCACTCTGCTAGAGTCGCTTATTGTGTGGAATTTGCTATGTTTTGAACACTTCGGCAGTTTTTGACTAACCTTGACCGCTTGACTAGGTGACACAGTAACCGAGTTTGCTTGTTTGATTCTGAAAGGCTACTGTTTCTATTTCTTTTTGTAATAATTAGGATCCTTCTCTTTATTACCATCGGCAACGTATTGTGTGTTTTTAGCATTATGTTGCTGGTACGTATAAAGCAATGAATGATGAACTATTAGGAACTGAGCGATTACTAATAAGACAAGTTATCTCTACTGTATGCAATATTAACTGTTTGTAAATCATTCTTTGCTAAAATTTGAAATAGTGAGAGATCCTGGTCAGCGCATTTGGCCTGATGAAAGTTTTTTACAGACATGTTATTCCTTGCAATCCAGCATATTTTAAAGTTGAGTTGAGTCATTGAGGTTCGATATTTTATATAACTCAAAAACTCAAGGCTAAAAACTGCGATCGGGACTTTGCAAAGGAGCATTTATTGTCATGACCCGAATAGTGTTACCTCTAATTTAATCTAGATTTGTACGGGTGTTTCCACTTGTTGTTTTTTTGTGTGTTTTCTAATCACTACGGTGCGCTTCACGACCCTACCCATGCATCTGTATAAATACAGACGTCCACTGCGTAAACGCATATTCACTGTTTAATATGATTTGTTACGTAAGGGATTAATAATCACCCAAAATGAATAAAAGTTTAACATAGTATAGATTATGATATTTCAGTAGAATTCTGGAAAACAGACACTCAAAGATAAAAACTCGCAGTAGCGAAATCTCAATGTATGAGATAATTTCTGTAAAAAAGTAAGATTAAAGAATGTCTCGTAACTTCAGCCACAGGAATAACGAAATTCGACCTGCAAAGGAAACACTCAAAGTTACTCCAAATGAATAAAAAATTGTACTTAGCTTGCTTTTGTGGGAAGTCACGGTGTTCCGATAACGACACACGGCCTTGGTCCTCCTCTATTTAGCGGACGACCTGGTTTGGCTTCAGTTTTTCCCCCGTGCGCGTTGTTTCGATGATTCGAGCCCTTGAAAATCCGATGCTGCAGACGCGTTCGGTTTTGTTTCTTGCAGTGCCGGAAACGCTCACTAACGATGTTTTCTTGAATGATTCTAATGAGAGACGAAGCTTGCGTTGTCGTAGGAAAAAAGGACACGTCGGTTTTGTTTCTTGAAGTTATTCACTAACGATGATACTAAGTTGCTTGACGAATCTTGTTGTTTCTGAAAGTCGCTCACTAATGATGATACTAGGTTGCTTGAAGAATCTGCTGCTTCCGTCGTCGTTGACTTCATGATTTATTATTCTGTTTTTTCTTCGTAGACGTTGTAGAGTTCTTCTGGTCCGCTGGCCACCAATATTAGGGCTTGTGCCTTGTATGATAAGGCGCCCTATGAGGTAATGTTAGACTAGCGATAATCTATACGCTAAGTCGGTTGGTATTGCACTTCCATCTTCAATGGAGTGTCTGGGGTTTTGTAGATCACTTACGAAGTCGGTATTATCTTTACGACGATGTGTTGAACTCATGGTTCGGTGAGGTTCTTGTAGAAAACACAAGTATAAAAATAGTATATTCTTCTGAAGTTTTACATGATGAAGATCAGGTATGATCGTACAAGTCTTCTATGACGATAGCTTGATCGCTTCTGCCAATGATGATGGCTAATCCTATTCCTCTACATGATAAAGCTTTATTGGTAAGAGGTACAGGTCTTCTAATGACGATAGCTAACTCTGTTCTGCCTATCTACCATCTCTGTTACAAGTTATGAAGAAGCAGACAGTAGTTCGAACATATGAACATACATACAATGACATAGTTTCATACGAACACACATTCGAATGAGACACGCTACAGATCACGTAAGGCGTTTGAATAAATAGGTCGGGGTAGTTGTCTCAAGAAGCAGGGAGCTTGGACTAATGTTTATAAACAATTGAATGACTACAGGTGACGGCATTGTTATCTTAGCTTACATACTTATTGTATACGTCATCTTTAGCGTCTCTAGTCTGATCACATTCCTGCAAGCAATCTGGTTTGACCTCTTTAGTTTAGACTTTTAATATATAGGACTAACATTCCCAATATTTTTATTTATGTAAACACTTACAATTACAAGGACAAGGAGATTGGATGGTGTCTCTAGATCTCCAGGACGCCTACTTTCACGTCCCGATCCACCCTTCATCGAAGAAGTACCTCCGTTTCATGACGGGGGGAAGATCTTTTCAGTTCAGAGCCTTGTGTTTCGGCCTGTCCACAGCTCCTCAGGTCTTCACAAGCCTGATGAAGAATGTGGCGAGATTTCTTCACCTCAAAGGAGTGAATGCTCTATGTATCTAGAACGACTGGCTCATCAGGGCCAGATCGGAGAGACAGTGCTTGGAGGACCTAAAGTTGACTCTGGAGTTTGACCAAGGCGTTGGGATTGCTTGTGAACCTCGAGAAGTCTCAGCTGACCCCAGACAAGACCTAGTCTATCTGGGGATTCGGATGGATTCTCGGGGTTTTCGAGTTTTTCCTTCGCAAGAGAGAACCGCAAAAGGTTTGCGGATAATCTCTCTCTTCTTAGAGAAGCAACAAACGTCGGCGAGGGGAATGGTTGAGCCTTCTTGGGGACGCTTTCCTCGCTGGAACAATTCTTCCCTCTAGGAAGACTTCATATACGTCCACTTCAATTCTTCCTCAAGAGGTCTTGGAGCTGGAAAACCGGACAACTGTCGGACGTTTTTCCCATCCCAGTGGAGATAAAGGCACACCTACAGTGGTGGTTGCTACCTCTGGAAGAGAACAAAGGGATCTCTCTAAGAACTCAGAACCCAGACCTAGTGTTGTTCTCCGACGCGTCGGAGACGGTTGGGGAGCGACATTAGGCTCAGAGGAAGTGTCAGGCACCTGGGAACCAGCACAGGTGTCCTGGCACATAAACTGACAAGGAGCTCTTCGCAGTACATTTGGCCTTAAATAGCCGATACCTCTGGTGTCAAACAAGTAGTGCAAGTAAACGTGACAACACCACCGCACTTGCCTACATTCGGAAACAGGGAGGGACGCACTCCTCGTTCCTTTTACGAGCTCACGAGAGACCTAGTACTTTGGACGTCTCACAGGAACATCTCCCTGCTGACAAGATTCGTACAGGGAGTAAGGAATGTGAGGGCGGACAGGCTCAGCAGGAGGAACCAGGTCCTTCATACAGAATGGACTCTACACGAGGAAGTGTGTCTCGATCTCTGGTCTCTGTGGGGAACTCCTCATGTGGATCTCTTCGCAACATTCATTTCAAAAGGCTCCCAGTGTTTTGCTCGTCGTGGAAGATCCAAGAGCAATTATGGTAGACGCCTTCCTGCTAAACTGGTCTCGAGTAGACGTTTATGCTTTTCCCCCATTCAAAATCCTGGGGTTAGTAATGAAAAAGTTTGTGGCGTCAAAAGAGACGAGGATGACGTTAATAGCCCCCTTTTGGCCGGCCCAGGAATGGTTCACGGAGGTGGTAGAGTGGATCGTAGACTTTCCAAGATCCCTACCAAGAAGGACGGATCTTCTCAGACAACCACACTTCAAGAGGTACCATCAAAACCTCCCCGCTCTCGCTCTGACTGCCTTTCGACTATCGAAAGACTTGTCCAGAGCGAGAGGCGTTCTCGCGAAGTGGCAAGCGCGATCGCGAGAGCACGCAGAACCTCCACTACGAAAGTATACCAGTCGAAGTGGGAGGTATTTAGAAGGTGGTGTAGAACCAAGAAGTTGTCCTCCTCCTCTACCTCTATAGCGGAAATTGCTGAGTTTCTTGCTATTCCTGAGAGTAAAATCTCATCTAGCCGTATCCACCCAATAAAGGGATACAGAAGTATGCTCTCGGCTGTATTCAGGAACAGAGGATTAGATCTGGCAAATAACAAAGATCTCCACGATCTCATAAGATCTTTTGAGACTTCAAAGTCTAAGGAACCAATACCTCCGACTGGAACCTGGACGTAGTCCTCAAATATCTGTCTTCGGATAGATTCGAACCTCCTCATCTGGCATCGTTTAGAGACATAACTAGAAAATGCCTATTCCTTTTATCTTTAGCTACGGCAAAAAAGAATTAGTGAATTACAAGCTCTGCAGGATAAGTAGGATTCAAGGGAGACTCGGCTATTTGCTCGTTTAAGACCCTGTTTTTAGCGAAAAACGAGAATCCCACGAATCCCTGGCCTAAGTCATTCGAAGTCAAAGGAATGTCGAGTCTCGTAGGCAGAGAAGCAGAGAGGTCTCTATGCCCTGTGAGAGCTCTGAAGTTCTACCTTCAGAGAAAGCGTCAGTTTGGGAGGCTCTAGACAAGGTCTTTGGTGCGCGGTAAAAGACCCCACAAGACTGATGTCCAAGAATGCTCTGGCGTTCTTTGTAAGAAACGTCATTACGGACGCTCATAAGGTCTGTCCTGACGAACAATTACAACTACTGAGAGTAAAAGCTCATGAAGTAAGAGCGGTTGCGACGTCTCTCTCGTTTTATAAGAATATGTCGCTTAAAAACATCATTGATACGACATACTGGAGATGCAACTCAGTATTTGCATCTCATTACTTGAAAGACGTACGTGTGACGTATGAGAAGTGTTTTTCTCTAGGTCCTATCGTATCGGCAGATACGATTCTGGGTACGGGAGCCGACACCAATCCTTAAATGTATATACTGTTCTTCTTTTTGGATATGGTCGAGAGTCTCTTCGAACAATGGAGGATTTGGCTCGCACGGGCGGCCGTCTATGTTGTTCAGTAAGAGAATTCTTGTCATATCCAATTAGTTGAGTATAATTTTTTTTTTTGGAAAATTATGTATGTGTGCGTAGTGGTTTTGAGTTACGGTTGTTGTGACGAGTTCGGGGATAACTCGTAACAATCCTTAGTTCTAACATATGGTTATTGGATCAGGTGGTCGGGATTGGTTGTGTGCTCCTTCATAAGGTGTATTGTCATATAAGTGGATCAGCACCCATTGACAAAGTCCTTTTAGGCTCTGCCGAGTAAGCGATAAGACCCATCGGCAGCCCACAAGAACTCTTGGCCATAGATCATATATCTCGCTAAAGTTTCTTGAGGTGATGCAGACTACTGGGCAAACACCCACGAAGTCTACCACCTATCAGGTAGGAACCAAGGTTTTATTTATACCTACAACATATGTTGTTTACCTGTCTATTCCATATAGTAGCTGTCTCTTACCCTCCACCGAAGGGTGCCAATCAGCTATGTATATATCTGACAGGTAAGTTGATTGTATGAAAATGATATTGTTATGTTACAATAAAGTTTCATACATACTTACCTGGCAGATATATACAATTAAAGGCCCACCCAGCCTCCCCGCAGGAGACAGGTGGAAGAGAGAAAATATGATAGAAAACGGGGATGGTTCCTAGTCCTCCGCCCGCCCAGGGCAGGCCGTAGATCACCTGACCTACCTGTAGCGAGTGGCGCGAAATTTGAATTTCTGTCGGGGACGACGGAGTCTTAGCTATGTATATATCTGCCAGGTAAGTATGTATGAAACTTTATTGTAACATAACAATATCATTTCGTATACAGCTTCTTAAAGTTCGATATCACTTGCTGGTCCATGGGCTGGAGGAGAGGGGTGGTGTTGGGCAGAAGATAAAGAACCTTGATGAAGAAATACTCCGCTAGGATATCTTCCTTAAGGCCAGGAGGGTGAGCAGGGGCATTGTCCAACACCAGCAGGCATTTCAGTGGAAGGCACTTCTCTTCCAAGAATTTCTTCACTGTCGGGCCGAAACACAGATATACCCACAAAAGCCTCGATACCCAGGCTTTCGCATTAGCCCTCCACATCACTGGAAGCTGCTTCTTAAGCACTTTGTGGGCCTTGAAGGCTCGAGGAGTCTCGGAATGATAGACCAGTAGGGGCTTCACCTTGCAATCCCCATTGGTGTTCGAATAAAGTGCGAGCGTAAGCCTGTTTTCATAGGCTTATGCCCGGGTAGCTTCTTCTCTTTCTCCGTGATGTACATCCAACGAGGCATTTTTTTCAAAAAAGGCCAGTCTCATCACAGTTAAAGACTTGCTGAGAACTGTAGCCTTCCTTGGTCATCATCTCGTCGAACGTCTTTTTAAAGGCTTCGGCCGCTTTGTGTCCAAGCTGGCAGCCTCCCATGCCGTACTACCGAATGGATGCCAGTCTGTTTACTGAATTTCTCGAACCACCCATGCGAAGCCTTGAAGTCTGGGGTTGGCGTTGATGTCCCTTCTCCTCCGTTGTCTTCAGCCTGGGCAATCAAATCACTGAAAATAGCACTGGCCTTGTGGGAGATTGCTGTCTCTGTTATTGTATCGCCAGCGATTTCTTTGTCTTTTATCCAGACAAGAAGAGGCCTTTCCATCTCGTCGTGCACGTGGATCCTCTTGCTGGACAAAATAGTGATGCCCTTGGAAGGTGTAGCTGCTTTGATGGCATCCTTCTGCTTAAGGATGGTGCCTATTGTCAACGGATTTCGGTCGTATTCCTTGGCGATCACACTCAATCGCATACCAGCTTCATACTTCTTGATAATCTCAGTCTTAGTTTCCAAAGAGAGCATCCTCTTCTTTCAGTGAATTTTAAGTTTCTTGGGACCCATGATTACATATATACTGTACGTAATTATGTTATACTCTGTTTTTTTTCATCTGTCCATCTGCCTGTGGTGTTTTTGTATGGTAACACTGCGTCCCGGGCTTTAAATAGTTACGCTATGTGTAAGTTTTAGGTAAATTAAAGGATATCTGGGTGTACATTTGCAACTGAAAAGTGTTTTAATAATTTACTGTATGCGAATTACACCGTTAACATTCGAAATAGGATATCGTTATTATTGTTGAATGTAAGCCGAATGCAACTATCTAAAGCCCGGGATGCAGTGTTACCATACGCAAACACCACAGGCGGATGGACAGATGGAAAAAAACAGAGTATATGTATACGTATACGTAAGGAGTCAAGTTCTCACACAACACGATAAAGTATACTACAACGAAATCACTAACGAATTTACGTTAATAAACGAAATCATTAGAACGAACAAATACCGCATGCGTACGATACAGATGATGCCATGCAGTGGCCGAAAAAGCACACCGATACGTAGTAGATGCATGATGGGAGGGATGCTGACCAATAGGAGAGAAGGATCTCATGGCGGTGACTAGCATCAGGAACCAATGGGAGAGCAGGAGGATGGTGGCGAGTCTACTCAGTTGGCGGCGCGCGAGTTTCAAAATTGTTATCTGTGGTCCAGGCGAATCTCGGACTTTACAGCAACCACCTTTCGTATCTTGAGCAATTTTCGTATGTAGAGCCGTAAAATTTTTTGTATTAGCTTTCGTATCTCGAGTTTTTTGTAAGTTGAACCTTTCGTTTCTCGAGGTACAACTGTACTAGGATTAACTTTTGAACGTAGGATGACATGAGTTCCTCTTTTGAAATGTCAAAAAGTTAAGTGCCTACATGCCTTGAATATATTGAAAGTGCTGCCCCATGGCCGGATGTGAAACATACTTACGTATTAGCCACATTATGTTGTTGAAAACTTTTAGATTTTGCACACCACACTGGAGTTAGATTGGCCACTGGTCATTTTAGAACTTCACCCATTCCAAGCCATTTAGTAAAAGCTCTTTGTTGTAAGTCGTCCATTGAGCGAACAGCTAAAGTACTTTATGGTACTATGTGTCACACTAGATTCCCACAACCCTATGGATATAAGGTACACTCGGCAAGGAAACTTATGATACAGTTTTTTTAAATCTTCGGACATATAGCTATTGTTCAATAATGCCACACCTGGCAACTTTTGAAAGGGGGCGGAGCTTCAAAATCATAGCGTTTGTTGCTTTCTAGATTTCCATCAACTTTTCACCAAAAGATTCTGTTGAGGTCCTATAATTTTTTATACTTGAAAAGTAGAAACAGGCTCTATATTATTCGTTAATGTTGGTTTGGTAACGTCAGTTCAGGGTAGAATATCGATCATCCTTTTTTAAAACCTACTGTGAAACCTTATTTATAAGTAATGTTTGACACTAAACTGACGTAAAATTCATACGTGATTAAAGACGGATCTTAAACAATAAGAGAAAGGGTTTTAAAATTTTTGCAGTACTTGTGGAAATCGTGAGGAACAATACAGTAAAGAATGAAATATTATGACGATAGAGTGAGAGCGCACAAGCATAGGCCTATCGATAGAGATACTTAATTAATTCATTATATTTACTTTGAGAGATTGAGTGATAATATTTTTTCAAATGTGTTTTAAAAGTGGGGAGAGAGAGAGAGAGAGGAGCAAAATCTGCTCATGTGAAAGGTTAGGCCTATTTATAACTACTTAATTTAATTATATTTTCTTTGGGAGATTGAGTGGTAATATATATATTTTTAAAGTATGTTTTAGAAGTGGAGAGAGAGAGAGAGAGAGAGAGAGTACTGGTGACGGACTTGTGACTGGGGGAAAGGCAGAAGAAAATATAATGAATTAAGTATCTCTATCGATAGGCCTATGCTTGCGCGATATGATAGGACTGCCAAGATCGTACTGCACTATGCTAGATAAAATTTGAAGGATCATAATATTCAAGTTAATTCTCTAAGAAAGTCATACCCTAATCTTGATTACATTCGACAGTTGCCGTAGCATTCAAAGATTGTAAAAAGACGTGGAAAATTTTAGACACAGGGTGTGGTCATTCTTGCTTTCTTGATATAGTCTTTACTTTTGAAAATCAGGTTTCATCCACAAATCATTCGCAAAAAAAGCTGTGTTAAGTAAAAATATTTATTACCACAAACAACTCAATATGTATTGCACAGGCAATTAAAGTTTTATATCGTGGGAGATCTTTCAGCCTCGCGGCAAAGAAATGCAGCCGTGTAGGGCTGTAGGCTACTACGAACTGCTTTGTAATGGGAGCATATAGCCAGAAAATCTTTAAGCTGACATGCTACTTAGACCTTGATTAAGATTAATGTTTAAAGACAGTAGCTTTGTAAACATCAACTAGAATTCGATCTATATCAACGTCAAAGTAATCAAAGTGTGAAATCCGTTACGTTAGCCAGTATCCAGTGACTTGTGCTTTCCCACTCGAAGTTCTAGGGCTCCTCTTCACATCATAGAAAACGCTCTTGAGGATGCAACTAGATTTGTTCAACCTACCTTAGCCGTCGCAACATTAAGTGCCATTGACGTCAACTAACTTTAATCGCTTTGGAATACAAACATAAGTTTGTAGAAACTAAAATAATTGCATTCACCACTTACGATAATGCAATATATCCCCGTTCATGAAGCAAAACGAGTAAATATTGTTGTCGTGATACATGGTACTAAAATCAGAAATTCACATTCTATCTACCAGATCTCTATGAACGAATCCATCTGAGAAATTCCAATTACTTTGGACATATATCGTGTTTTTAAGTATCTGAACGGTTTTGTTTTGCAGTTTTAACTTATATGATATAATTTCCAGTGTATTTTTATATTCTAGAGTAAATTTAGCAATATTGTGTCTTTTCAGTAAAAACAAATAGGAAATTGGATGAACGAAAGCTAATGAAAACTGTATCTTCAGTTTTCTTGTCGAGTGTACAACAAATTTTTAATACTAATCTTCAGATTGCCGGAAATGAGGAGTTTCCATTCAGTAACAACCCTCCATAGAAGTTGACTGAGATAACATTTTGCTATTACTTTAGGGCACCAAAAAGAATGTGACAAAGGTAGAAGCCAGCTCAGTTTTTTTTGGAACATGTTGAGCATAAACACTCAATTTTTATATTTGCTGTTGGCTCTAAATCCAGTGCTGGCATTGGACTTGAAGTATAATGTAATGATTTTTATTTTAGTTTATTTTAGAAGTATGTACATTACCTTGTCAGGACATCTATTTTTACTGCAGAAGTTTAAGGGGTTTTGGCTCCTGTTGAAAGAATTGTAACTACCATGGCAAGCAGTTCATAATCATATTTTCTAAATTCTGCAACCGTTAAAAGTTTCAAATTGACTAAATTGACAAAGTCTTGCAAAGGGAAAGAAATGCAGCAATAACAATATAAAATATTTTTTAATGGAATAGTGCTTCTCAAAAGCATTTAATCTCTACTGTTAAGTTGGTTACTACTTGTATTGCAAAACCCGACGATCAACGATGGACTTGGCCCATAACGAAAATTTTACAGTAGCCCAATAAGATTAAGCCTCAAAAGTCCATGCAACTTACAATCTACAGTCATTTATAATCTCGAGGGGAGCATTAAAAAGAGGCTAACAGACGTAATACGGTTGCGAATGATGACACCTATAAACTTCATAAAATTTTGTGGTCACCATAAAATAAATCTCTTGTATTTATACAAACATACATGTATAAGAGTATAATGTGCATCAATTTGTTGTGTTAACATGTATGTATGTGTATGTATATATATATATATATATATATATATATATATATATATATTATATATATACATACATACATACATTATATTAACACAGTAAATTGATGCACATTATACTCTTATACATCTATTTTTGTATAAATACAAAAGATTTATATATATATACATATATAATATATATATTATTATAATATACACGTAATATTATATATCTATATATATATACACGTTATATATATATAATATATATATCATATATATATATATATAGTATGATAGTAATATAGATATATATATATATATATATATATATATATATGCATGTTAACACTGAATTGATGCACATATACATACTCTGATACATCGATGTTTGTATAAATACAAGAGATTTATTTTGTGGTGACCACAAAATTTTATGAAATCGTCTTGCTCATGAAGTTTATAGGTGTCATCATTCGCAACCGTACTGCGTCTGTTAAGCTCTTTTTAATACTAAGCTGCATGGACTTATTGGGCTACTTTAAAATTTTTGTTGATAGACGGGTTTTGCAATACTAGTAGTAACCAACTTAACAGTAAAGACTAAATGCTTTTGAGAGGTTTTTTATTGTTGTGTTTCTTTCCCTTCGCAAGACTTTTGTATTCCACACTGTCAAGAAGTATGCTGTAGTTTTTAATTATTAATATAATGTATAATATTTGCGAAGCCAGAAGTGTTGAAAAGCAAATTAGGTATCGCTACATTTTGTCTACAAGGCTAGAGTAATGTTACAGATTATTCTTTTTTAAATTATTTTTAGGAAACCTGTGTATGCATTATTTTTTCTTTTCTTTTCCAGGAGTGTTAATGGGAATTGTGTTTTTTGTTAATCCGTTAAAGTTTAATCCCTCATGTGTGTAGATCTTGTCCTCAAGGTCATGATGGCTAATGAGGGAACACGTTGCTGAATCAACTCTTTGTTTCTTGTTCCCAGCATGGGGGAAGAGACCTTACCACTATGTTTATCTCCCATTCCATAATTTAAGAATAATATAACTATGCTTCTTAGTTAAAGAGTACCCGCAACAGTGAGCTGTGGTAATTGAGAGAGAGAGAGAGAGAGAGAGAGAGAGAGAGAGAGAGAGAGAGAGATTTCAAACTAAACTAAGTCGTCTTCAATGCCCTTTAGAATATTGCGCACAGGATAGAAACTCGAGGTATAACAGCTGACTGAACAGTCCACCCTCCCTTGCCCTACACAGTAGGAGCCGTGGCCCAAGCCTCACGCAGAGCATCGCTGCCTGGCGCACGAATAATGTAAACAATAATAATGGTTGCTGTTATGAAGCCAGCTGAAGCTGTTATAATGTCAATATGGTAATATGCTCATTAAGGTTTGCTACATTTTTTATGCATCATGATAAACCTGGGAAGGGGGTGAGCTTGATGAATACTTGCAGTAAAACATTTTCCTTCCATCCAGGATAGTTCGATAGAGTCCCCCATTATAACATGTGCTTGTCAGTTATCCAAGAAAGTGCGGTAAGGGAGTGACTGGTTGTTCCTGAGTGAAGGGTGTGAGAGCGTCGTTGGTGTTGATTGCTTTAGTGATATGGATGTGTAATAACCGTAACATGAAAGGGCATCGCATTTCCCTCGTTTTCAAATCGGTAAGTGTAGAAATATGACATTACGTTCTTTAAATTAGTCTTTTGTTCATTTGTATGCGTCTTGCCTTTGTTTGTTGTATGTACTTATGATTGAGTCAAGATTTGTTCCTTTTTGAAAATGTTGATTAAGACACTTTTGATATTTGCCAACAGTACTACGTAAGCAAACGGCGCAAATTTTGTTGGAAAACTGCTACGGAATGTGGTTAGTCGTTTGCCGTAAATTTAAGTGTTCGATAAAAGTTGCACCAGTTGCCTTAGCAATAATATTGCACCGATAGCTGTAGATCAGGGCCACTGAAACAAGTTTAAACGTCAAATATGAGCGTTGCCCCGTGGTTTAGTTCGGGCTGTGGCTCGTGTACCAGACGAAAATGCTGAGTATTGATATTTTGGAAGAGAAAGAGGGAGTTGTTCCCCGTTGTGAGATAGAATATGCTTTTCATCAATAATTCGTACTTTTCAACTATACTTTCTTGTAATTTATCCTGTTCACATACCAAAAGAAATCATCCATATATACCAATAGATTAGCCTTCAGTATTACAGTGTTTTGATAGAGAACCTTGCTTTGATAGGGAACCTTGTTAGACCTATGCTCCCGGCGAGAAAAGGATAGATGTGTCCAGGTTGACTTATGCTTTTAAATAATTTTCCTATGCATAGGTATTTTTGCCTATGCATAGGTATTAGAAGTAATAGTTTAGGTATAGCTACCACACTAATGGAAAATTCACTCAGTCGTGGAAATCAGAATTCGAACACGTGCCTTGTAGGTTGAGACGTTGTTGATACATTGATGACAGTTGTCTTGTGTACCTCCTCAAACTTTTCCTTTTCTTCACTTTAAAGCAACGGCATTCACACCTTGCAGGTGCCCCATTACTTACTACCAGGAAAAGAAGCGTTCCCTTTTTCTTACTGTTGAAGTGCCGTTGGCGCTGGTGCTTATTCATAGGTTGGAAAGAATATGATACTGCTTTATGGCACCACGTAAGATTACCTTACTTCTGGGATGTGCTTTTCAGCATTTATTCGAAAAATTATTCGTTCACGTGTTTTTGTTGCCTCCTTTCTATTTTCCACAGGTGGGCCTTCCATTCTGGAGGAACTTGCTATTCGAGTTAATAAACATTCGCTCTAGTTCTCTGAAAGTTTTGCAGTTTGAATAACTGTAATGTGACATAAAGCGGAAGACATTGAAAAACTTAGCAGAACTACGCGCAGGTATTTCACAGTATTTTTTTTTTTTCATTGCCTACAATATATACTGCAAATCCACTAGAATTACGAAACCATTACGAAATATCTCAAAATGACAGCTGTCATCCTTAGCATGTCACAATAGCTAACTTGATACCTCCGTAGTTTCTCTATGTTTCGCAGGATGTCAGAAGGGGGGTCAAAAATGCTGTTTTAATCAATTGACTTATAAATGTGATTTATAGTACAGGAGGTCTTCCTCATGCAAATATTTATAATGAAAACAGGCAAGTGACCTTGAAATGCCTAGTAGAAGGTCGTTCATGTTGGTAACGTGTAATAGTTAATCTGGTTCCAGCTTGTGCGAACAAGTTAAGAAAAAAAATCCTTACTGTATGGTAAAGTTTTCCAAAGTTAGAAAACTGAAAAGAGCAGACTAAGGAAAGTGTCTTCACGAAAGCTGCTTGTTCTGCCATAGGTGCTTAAACTCGTGATGTGGTTATCACTATTACATTTGTCCTCACTTTAGGTTTTGAGGTAAACTGTAATTTTTTTTATGTAAGTAGTCAATTTTCCTCAATGCTTTTCATCGTTTATTCTGAAAAAGTGGCGGAAAGTTTCATGATATATTTTAAAATTAATTGATCTCCACTAACCTAGTTTTGAACTTGCATTATTGCATTATTTTGGTTTCATCCCTGCAGTTCCCTTCTTTTACTTCACCTTTTTCTTTAGCTTGATAATTGGAAGCCAGCCCTTAAAATAAATCACCTTCGATTGGTCCTGTTCTCTTCATCATTCCCTCCAAATGCAAGTATTCCTATGCTTATAGTTCGCTTTGTCCCTGGAGTCCTGACATATCCTCCACAGTTTTGTGTCAATTCGCACCGAGGTTCTTCCTAAGCTATTGTTCTGGTTCACCCTCCCAACTCTCTCCCCTCTTTGAAAAGAAATTCAGATGTACTTTATTATTCATGTTATATTTTTCCTTACAAGTAGGTGATGACGATAAATCTAATTACTCCAGTGCCCAAAAATCTTGAACCATCTATCCTCAAAGCCCAACCTCAGCCCAGTAAGACGAGGATGCCTTTAGAACTGTTTTGTAAACACTCACTCCAGCTTTCAATACATTTTCCTATCACAGAGTATTAGAAGTGTGAATTGCACACAGAAGACTTGCTTTCCCCACAACACTTCGTTTCTGTCTTCTATCCTTGCCCTTAGGTACTAGAAACAGGTTATCTTGCGCTGCCTGTCGTCTCTTCTCCTCGAACTTTATTACAAACCATCTTGTACTTTTTGTCGGGAATCTTGAGCATCCCCAATCGCACCCTTCCTTGCCGCCTCTGAATCTGTTCTAATTAGCAAGTTATGAGGATAAAACTACTTTCATAGTTCTCCCATTCTGATATACCCAATAAAAACATTTGTTTGTTGTATGACAATACCATGGGAATTGTGTATTATTTTTCTGTCTTGCATATCTTCATACAACCTCAAATCCTCCACATTTTGCGTGGGTAACCTGCTTAGTAACCCACTCCTGAAAAAAAATCTTGCTTCAAAATCCAGGTTTTGAAAATTGATTTTTTTTCTTACAGCTGATAGGCCCAAACAAAAACTAGTCAGCAACTAGATTAGTCCTTGACAAGATTTTGGGCTGTTGCAATGACCTGTGTTCTTTACTCATAACGTGTTCAATTTTAAACGAAACTATTTAGTGTGTATGATTTCTGTTGATTATATTAAACCGTATTTGACTGAAATTGCTTTTGCTAAATTTTCTTTGTTTTTTAGTGAATTTCAAGGGAAGTGGTGTATGTGAGAACCGTTTATACGCTTAAATGATTTTTGAGTGACCTGCGTTACTACTTATATTTTTTCTCAAATGATACATGATCAGGTATAAATTATGAGAGAACTTTCGAATGCCTAACCAGACACGGAATTCTTTGGCCATCTCGTTAACTTTCTCGTAAGGCAGCAGCCCCTCTTACGGGAAGCGGCTTATCGAGAAAAGAGGGATGTGTTTTTGTGTTTATTTATAATTGAAAGCCAAATTCTCATAAACGTTAACAGTCGGTTCAGAATATTGGAAGCTGAAATGTCTATTCGTTCTGATGTTGTGAGTAGGAAGTGCTCATCACATTCAAACTAGTTACTGGAAGTGGCTTTAGCCAAGAATGGACTAGTATAACCCTCCCCTCACCTCCTCCCCATCTCAGTGTTGCATAAGTTAAACAGGCTTTCGTAGTGGATACCAATCGATTCTATTTTAAGAGACGAAAACAAGGAACTTCACTTCTAGTGTTTGTGTTACATTAGTGATCTTGACCACTAAATCAGGGCACACTCGAAAAACGGTATTGTATTTGACCACAATGTAAGATAGTAACTCTATTCTGGTACTTATTGATTTTAACGTTTTTCGTAGCTAGTGTTATAGGTTTTCCTTTGCTAAAGTAAGTTTTCATCGAACATGCAAAACTTGACAGTTTTTTATGGTTAAAGGACCCTCCAAGAATTTGGTCAAGTTCCGTAATTTATATTAGGCTAGACAAATTTCAAATTGTTTAAATTTATTTGCTTAGGCTAAAGGAATTGCGAAATGTTTGAATTTATTTACTAAGGCTAGACAAATTGCAAATTGTTTAAATTGATTTACTATGTAATGTAACTCATGCTTCCAAGTTAGTCATTGTGAAATTGTTAATTACATCCGTGGTGATGTTGTTTAAGAGTATTGTAATTAAGAAGGGGTTGACAATTATTTCAATACAAACGATTAAATTTTGTTTTAAGCAGTTTGTTTACGTGTGTGTTCACATATTTTTTTGTCTTGGTTGTGGCTTCATGTTTTTTGCGAGAGGAGCCTGTTAGCCAAGGCTGTCAACTTTGTTCGTATTAAACGTGGTGATACGTATTTGTTTTCTCAAAATGGCTCCGGTGACCAAAACTTTGTAAAAACCAAAGATTTGTATGCTGTATAGCCAGTAGCAAGAGCAGTCCTTGCAGTTGTGCACAGCATTTAAAAAAATGCTCGAATGTTTTGTCCATGGTATATGCACAACAATATATATATATATATATATATATATATATATATTATATATATATATTAATATCTTTGACTTCTTACGTTAGGTATGTGCAACCCTCCTTTGAGTAGGTTTATGGCGAAACATTGCCATATAAGGCGGTAGCAGACGAGATACTTACCAGTTATGTTATACTACTTGCCTTCCTGCAGATGACATTAAAAGCCCTTAAGTAAAGCTCAGTAGCTCAAGAAGCACAGGCAGTGTAAGTGATAGTGGTAATTCTTACATTGAAACCAGGCTTAAGGATGTTAGATTAAACAGAATAACTTGAGTGATGTCGAAGGTCTTCATTACCTTTGAACGGAGGGAAGGAAGGAAATCACAACTTTGAGCAAATTATCAGGAAGTTTAAAAATAAAGTGTAATCTATCAGCCGTGGGTGAAGAACAATAATATTTCAGATACGAGAATCGTGTCATACTTAGTTTGTGAAATTGTGGATGATTAGAATATGGCAAGAGGGCGTCAAATTTTTTAACTAAGTACTTTTCGTTGCTTCATTTGGAATTGTGTTTAAATTAACAACAGAGAAATCAATTAGAAAATTTAATGGCAATATCTGGCTACATTAACTGTAGAAATATTGTAAACAAAAAAGAACAAGGAAAATTTTTCTTTGGGGTTTGCCATTTCCTTGCAAATCCATAAGCAACTTCGTTCTCAGCTAAGAATCGTGCGACTTAATTTACTTTTAAAGACCAGTGTTAAAGACTAGTACACTTGCTAAAGACATCGCAAGACAGGTTCATTTTTTGTAGTTTGCGATGTCTTTAGCAAATGTACTAGTCTTTAACACTGGTCTTTAAAAGTAAATTAAGTCGCATGATTCTTAGCTGAGAACGAAGTTGCTTATGGATTTGCAAGGAAAAGGCAACCCCCTCCCCCCAAAATAAAAAGATAAAAATTATGCCTTGTTCTTTTTTCTTGACTATATTTGTACAGTTAATGTAGCCAGATTTTACTAGCATGTATTATACGCCAGATCTTTATTTTTTTGTAATAGTATTATTTAGGGAATTTTGGTGATGATAAATATCAGTCACATCTTATCGTCTCATCTAACAACTACATCTATTGTTGTTCGACGTTATCACATTCTTCTCTGACTCATCTTTCGCTCGAAGATGTTGGTGATGGAAATATGGCGGTTGTCGCTTTTTTTTTTTTTACCAAATGATCTTATTGTGTTTGTAGTGAACCTGTTTTTCCTCCTTCCTCTTTAATTTCCCTTCTTGAAAGATTTCCCATTCCTACCACTCGCCTCCCCTTCCACATACCCTTCAGGATCCGTCCTCAGGAAACCTCCTGCGTGCTTGGCATACCTTTATGTCCAGGTGATTGGCTCTCTCTCTCTCTCTCTCTCTCTCTCTCTCTCTCTCTCTCTCTCTCTCTCTCTCTCTCACACGCAGGCAGAGATTTTGTAGTTGTGTTAATAAATCTTTTTTCATTTAATTGACATGTAGTACGGTTATTCGTTAAAGCCTTAATTCCGTCTATTGGTTTCCATTATTTATACGTATATTTTCAAATGTTATTATGCCAGTTATTTTGGACCTCGTAAAACTCTGTGCTTATTTTATTTCATAGTTACTAATATATGTTAGAAATTGTAAAGAAAAAAGCTAAGCAGAGAGTGTGGAGAGTTCCTAAATAACCTAGAAATTGGAACTTGTTGAAAATAGATTTGAATATAGAAATGTTTGCAAAACACTATCGAGTATTAGCCACAGTATGTGTTTTGTGTAATGTACGCACGCTTATTCGATTTGCTTGTGGTAAAATTCCGCCACTTTTCTGGGTCTTCCAATTCTTCTAGTGTTCACATGAGCTTTTAAACTGACGCTGTCACGTATTATTTTCGATGTGCTTATGCGAAGGATATGTCCAAGTCTTCTCCGTCTCTCTTTCATCATTGTCTCATATCTACTACATGTGAACCTTCCGGAATTTGTCGTAGGGTACAGTATCATTTCCAACTCTATCGTGCTTTCTGACCCCTAATGTGGTTCCTAAATCTTTATTCTTAAATTGACAAAATCTTTAGCTATAGCTGTATGTTTTATTTTCAAATCTTATTCAACCTGACTCTTGTTTAATTCGCCTTTGTAACTTGTTCTTACCAATCTATTAAGAAATTCGACTGCTCTTGGCAGACACGAGGTTATTAAGTTCTTATAATTTCATATCGTGTTGATACGTCACCGGGAATGCCGTGATATCACAGAGAATTGACATTATATTCTTAGTAGCAGTAACATGTTTAGTATTTCCAGTGAAATGCATTTCCTCCAAGTACAGCAGCTTTTTCCTGATCCTTTCTTTGCTTTAACAATTCCTTTATGAAAACTGGTGGCAGAATGTGATCAAGTCCTGTTGTTTATTTTTTGAAATTCGCCAGAGAAGTGACTCTCACACACACACACACACACCAGTTGCTTACCATTATTATTATTTTTTTTTATTGTCACGGTTTATACCGTCAACAACGTTGTTCCTTTGTTTATGCCGTGTTCGCAGTGTGCTCTCTCTCTCTCTCTCTCTCTCTCTCTCTCTCTCTCTCTCTCTCTCTCTCTCTCTCCCGGTTGTCTTGAGAATAAACCATATTTCTTCGATTTTCTTCCTACCTTGTCTCACACTTTCTTTTCTATCACTTCACTCCTTTCTTTCCCTACCCCATTAACAAACCCCCCTCCCCTTATCCCTCTTCCCCGAAATTGTTCTCCCTTCGGGCCCCTTCCCCGTATTTTCTTTCCACAGTCTGGTGCCCGTGGATCGTCCGGCCCACTATTGTATTTCACCCAGTCTATTACAGTATTTATTTCCTATCTTCTTCACTGCTGCCTATTACTTCCCTTCCTCCCTTTTTCTTTATTTTCTCGTTGTTTTTATTATGACAGTGGGATTTGACCTTGTTCACGCCAAATGTGTGTATGTATTTCGGCCATCATAGGGACTACCGGTATGCGTTGCCTCGTTGGCAAATGGAAGTGCATATTCCTCATAGGATAGTATTACAATCTCTCTCTCTCTCTCTCTCTCTCTCTCTCTCTCTCTCTCTCTCTCTCTCTCTCTCTCTCAAGTATCTATTGTAGATGTTGGTTACTTCCAGTAAAGAATTACACAAACAGGGTTTTAAAGTCAAGAATAACCAACATGGAGAGAGAGAAAAGTTAGTACATCGTATCATCGAGAAATAATTTAGTCATTCATAATTATGAGGTCACATTACACCATTGCATCACTTCATTTGCTTATTTAGAGGTGTGTGTGTGTGTGTGTGTGTGTGTGTGTGTGTGTGTGTGTGTGTGAAGGTGTACATTCTATCTTTTATAAACTCACGCTCCCATACACTAGCTGGGTATAAAATGTATTACTGATCACAACTTTTATATATACGTATATATATATATATATATATATATATATATATATATATATATATACATACATACATACATACATATATATATATAATGTGTGTGTGTGTGTGTGTGTGTGTATGTATGTGTATCGGTGTTTATGTAATGGTAGTGTATCAATTTTTGTATATACATATATATATATATATATATATATATATATATATATATATATATATATATAAGTTATGAACTGTATCCGTGCACTAAAATATTATGTTGTAGGAAGCCCACTAAAATTTGGAAAATATGAGTTTTTATTTAAACTTCTGGAGAGTGTATTCTTTCCCTGTTGAAGAAAAGCGAAATAAAAATTACAAAAACCGAAAACATTGGTCAACAAAACTGAAAACATTGGTCAAGGTAGAAGAAATACCAACATTCAAGTATGTAGTTGTATCAGAGTAACTGCCCTAAGGTTGGCAAAGCACCTTAGGACACTTACTCTGACACAATTACATATACGTATACTTGCTTGTTGGTATTTTTTTATCTTGACCAATGTGTTCAGTTTTTGTAACTTATTTCTCTTTCTGAAAGAGGAAGAGAATTTGCTCTCCGAAAGTTTAAATAAAAACGTTACAATTTTCCAAATTTTAATGAGCTTCATACAACAATATATATATATATATATATATATATATATATATATATATATATATATATATAATATGTGTGTATGTATGTGTATCTATATCATATGGTATATACATATAGTTGTGTGTGTATGTACGATAGTCCATTACTAGAAGCAGATTTGATCAACAACATTCAGAATGCAACGAGGCGTCCTCTGGGCCTTAGTAACAGATTCGAGACCAAAAAGTGTTTCGTCTAATGACTCAACTAGGCCAGACAAACCACTGCAACTCTCTCACCTTTGAGGAAGTATCGGATTACCTCCTACTCCTCCAGCTCCTCACTTCTGCCTTCTCTCGTCTTTTCTCGAGTTTCTGTCTTCTCCATTGCTATACTTGTTCATTCGTATTTATTCTGTTTAGGTGCATATTTGCTATACCCCCTTTAATCCACTTTTTGGTTGTTTAATGCAAATCATTTTAATTTATAGGGGACTTTTAATCCAGTATTGTATGTCAGAAAGTTATGATGTAATTGTATCATGTTATTGACGGTACTTCTTTCCCAGATTTTTTTTACTCGCAGTTGTCTTTCAGGTGCAATGTCGTAATAACTTGTTAACAGCAACATTAGATTTCATAAAGTTCGAAGTTGAAGACGCGTGATTTTTTCTCTTTTTTTTTTCATTTATACTCTTCGTGACCTTTTCCCGCAAACAAGTAATTTAACAAACTGGATATCGTGAAAACACACACATATATATAAAATATACATATAGTTTATAGTATATGTGTCTACGTGCGCGCGCGAGCGCTCTGTTGGTGTTGTTGGTGTTGTTGTTGTTTATGATTAAGCTGGTGTTATGCTAGCACGGGATCTTGCTGATAGAGTACTCCGTAAGAGTCAGTGCGCTCTTGCATTCTTACTTCTGCTAATACTGATGGAATTCTATTCGCTGGCGCTCAAGCTGAGCATATGAGCAGGATATATGAATGTACTGGCACTCCGATCAATAGGTGTCTGGCGGTTACAAGCTCCAGATCGACGAGAAACCTTTGTGGCAGGCAAATGTTGTCAGAGGATGTGTGTGTTAACGATACGTTTCTTCCGCTGGTGCGTTGAAGTTAGCGGA
>NC_061100.1:119071842-119111842 GCF_015104395.2 Macrobrachium nipponense
CTCTTGTATTTATTTCGTAAACTCTTTTATCTCAATTTTCTTTGGAAGGTATCCAGGCCTTTCATTATACTGCACAATATGTGTGTGTTTATATATAACCTCCAAGCTCTGTATGGAATGGGAAGCCTTTGATGTCCATGGAACGCGAGAGTAAGAGCAAGATAAGGGTAAGTGACGCAGTGCGTGTAAGGGGTTCGACACGCTGCTGTTGACCTATCTGTGTAGGCATGTGAAGCAGTTGATATACAAGTTTTCTTTCCACGGACGGGGTTCATACACGACTCATCAGTTGTAACTTAACCACCTAACTTAATCTAACCTACAATATGAATGGGCTGCTGCTCGTTGTTTGTTTACCAGATCCAGACTGTCGTTTGGAGATTTGTAAATGTGAAAGATTTGCTAAGGGTAAAGTCAGCTTATGTAGAATATTCACCTCTGCTTTGGATTGTTATTCCTTCCAAAACAGGTGGGTTGGATCCTGAAGCGTGAAGCATTGAATTTTGAATATGTTTTCTTTTGAGAAGAGACAGTTGTTGACCCAGCTCTGCTTTTCTGTTCATTACAGAGATCTATTTCCATTTTTATTGCATGTGGTTTTTAACTTTTAGTAACGAAAATTAAAGAAAAAGTTTTTTTTACCCAGCGCAGAAAGTATTCTAGTATTGTTGGTGAATAATTTTCAACAATTGCTTGTTTTAAAAAGTTAGGATTCAGAGTTATATAGTCGGAAAGTTCATTTAGGGAAATCTCAGGTGGCTGTACTGTGTTCTTCCAGACAGCATACCATGCATGACTCCTTTGCCGCAAAGAAACTATTATTTTTAAAATAATTTTTCTTTCACAAAATAAGTGATACTTAGCGATACGTTGACGGCAAGTCAGAAGTGACCAAATGTCGAAGATTTCAATGTTGACTTTCCCATGTAGTTGCAATATATTACTGAGAAGGTGGACTGCTTTTCCAGGACTCTGTTTGGTTATATTTGTATAACGCCTTGCCCTTAAAATATCCAGTCAAGCTCAAGCATTCAGTTCTTATGACTGCGGAACTTCTTGTGTCCCATATTTGGAGACTCGGGAGTGAGTTCAGTTTATTTTTAGTCTCAGAGATAAAAGTTTATATTTGGTCTCGGAGAGATAAGTTTATGATGATACTTTGAGCTGCGTCCAATTTATGCACTTGGTGTTTTTATGGATTTTTAAAATGGTTTATCCATTTTCTCTTTGCTTCTAGCTATGTCATCATTATTATTGTTTTCTTAACCTAATTTATGTTAATTAGATTTTGTATTGCAAGCTTATTACATTTTTTGTAGATTTATTACAGTCATGGACAATAGATAAGCGATGATATATCATCACAAAGATAAACAAATAAATAAACTGACTGATCGTCCTGAAAAAAAGAAATGTTTGTCAAAGAAAACCAGATGAGTCTACCACATTCACTCTAAAAGATTCGCCAAGTTGAAACCTTTATTCTGAATACTTTCACAATCTCCATGCTAACTGCAGAGCGCCTCAGTGGCGTGGTTGGTATGGTGTTTGCGCCCCACCTTGGTGGTCGCGTGTTCGATTCTCGGCCATTCCATTGAGGAGTGAGAGATGTGTATTTCTGGTGATAGAAATTCACTCTCGACGTGGTTCGGAAGTCACGTAAAGCCGTTGATCCCGTTGCTGAATAACCACTGGTTCCGTGCAACGTAAAAACACCATACAAACAAACATAAAAACAAACACCATACAAACAAACAAACATTCATTCAGGATCTCCATTGGCAATAGTGCTTATTAAATATACACACCATGTTGTCATCGCAGTTATTGCACTTATTCTGCTATTTCCCTCGTAATGAATCCCTTACGGTGAAGTCTTGCCCAATTCGCAAATCGAATACACTTTTATTTATTTTGTGACTAGTTGAAAGTGTTGTCTGCCATGGGAAAATTATTGCTCTTATCCATGCGTCAAAAGTTTTGTGTGTGTGTGTGTGTGTGAAGGCTAGGTGAGAGAAAAATAAAGATACGATTTAATAGGTTACCTAGGCATGGATTCGTATAGTTTATAAAAGTTAGCTGTTGAATTGACATTGACGAAAGTAGGATCTAAGTTAGTTCTTTTCATGAATAAGGATATTTTTTTTGAGAGAGAGAGAGTTTTTATACTTTGAAACTATTATAGAATGGCGCAATTTATTGTAATATGTAACAATATACATACGGTCTATAGATGCACGTATAACAAAAAACATGATTTTTACAGATTAAAGTTGCATTAAAAAAAAACTGAGAAAACGTAGATATGATCACGACCCCAATATCCTGACTTACTTATAAATCAGCTTTTTCTGAAGACTCGATTTCGTAGACCTTTTATTTGACCTATTCCGGTTAGGCGTAAAAGGAGCAGCTGGATCTTCTTAAGAATGCGGAGGTTCGCCTGCCAATAAGGAGAACATTCCTTCACGAGGGAAAAGTCGGAACATTTTCAGTTTTTACAACGTCCTCAATGCTTAATATTCTATCGTCATCGTTGCTGGAAATAGTCATATTTTATTTTATGCCATATCTTACGGGTTTTACAGCATCTGTTGTCTTGTGGATTTTCATCCTTTTATAAGATATTTGACGTCCAAGTAAAAAATTTTTTATTATAGCATGGAGTATATCCATTCCCTATGTTTGTCTTATGATTAGAAAGTGGTTGATGTATATATATGTATGTGTTCTTTTTTTTTAACGATACATATACTAGAGTTAAGGTTATGAAAGTGATCAAATCGTAATAAGTGTTTTGTAAGTTATGTAATTTAGATCAATTTTATGAATGTCTAAATGGCTAGGTTTTTTAAAAGCATCTTTCTTTAAAGGGCATTGAATCAGTGACATTGGAAACTCTCTCTCTCTCTCTCTCTCTCTCTCTCTCTCTCTCTCTCTCTCTCTCTCTCTCTCTCTCTCTCTCTGTGTGTGTGTGTGTGTGTGTGGGTGGTGTTACTTGAAATATGAAGATCCTAGCAGATTGATACTATTCGGAAGGGATGTATGAGTTTCTTCCTCGAGTTTCGTGAATAGGTATGGTAATGATCTCCTTTCAGGATGTCTCCGAGATGATGATGATGATGATTTCATTGTCGGTGGCATTGTGAAGTTGTTGGAAAAAAAAAAGCCATCAAGAGGTATAATTATTTTTCACCGGTTAACGGTGAACTTGAGTTAATTCCTTATAGAAAGCTCATTTTCTTAAGAGTTGATTGGAGTGGGAATCTCAGTTTAGAATCGAGTAACGTCTTTCGTCGGGCACAGACGTAATCAATTGAATAAGTTTGGAACTGGTAGCTTTGATGTGCGATGTAGATTCATGAGTGCGATTTGAAATTGTATTTTGAATAACGTTTCGTTGGTAGAGTTGTGAGATAATCTTTATATTTATTTTGAAATTTGCTTTGCCCACAGTTTGAGCTGGTAAAACATCTTACGCGTTATTGTTTTATTATTGTTTCAGTATAAGGTAGAATATTGTTGAATCAACTTGAGAAAGTTGAACCGAAAGCATTCATCTACGTATGAAAGTCTTCAGGAAATGGAAATATAAACGCAAAGCATCTGATTCAGGGAGTACTTCATTATGACTGCGGTATTTGCGGGAGTAATTAGGCAGCGCTGACTGGAGGGGAGAAACTTCTTGAGCTTAAAGAAACACTGCAAGAGTTGAGCGGCACACTGCCTTCACAAGGATCGATGCGGTATTGATGGTCCTTCCCTGAAGGTGAATGAAGTGGCTGGTGATGCTTACTTTTTGCTCCACAGGCTTCAGTCGTGATTCACCAGAAATGAACTTAGCAATGGCAGCCTCATTTTTAAATGGATATATATATATATATATATATATATATATATATATATATATTATATATATTATATATATATAATATATATATATATATATATTATATATGATATATATATATTATATGTAGTATGTATATTCGATGTATTCCACATAGGAAAATGAAAAAGGTATGTCTCAGAAAAAGCCCAATAGTTTCGTCCTCCAATGGACCTCTTCTTGGAGCGTTTATTAAGGAAAAAGATAGGGTTTACAGAACTGTTGGGCATTTTCTTAGACATAACTGTTTCGTTTTCCTTTGTGGAATACAACTAAATTACTATATCTTCGTGCCTAAGAAGAAGATTACCAGTAATATATATATATATATATATATATTATATATATATATATATTATATTATATATATATATATATATTTATATATATATAATGTACTATATGTATGTATGCGTGTATGTATGTATATATGTATGTATGTATGTAATGCCGCATTGCTTTCATACATCGGCTTGATTACAGACTCCATTTTCCACACATACACAACCCATGAACTATGATTAGACCTTTCCCCTGGCGTCCTACCCTCCCCTCCCCTCTCTTTTAGTATACACACACTGTTTAATAAAGTAAAGCTTCAGCTCCGGTAATAACGGCCAGGATGATATAAGGCGCCTGGGATCGTTTAGCTAGGCTATTTATACTGCGGATAAGGTTACAGTGAGTCTGCAGTTTCTACTGGATATTATCTGCATTTATATGCATTTGTTTTGATTCATTATTGTGTTTAAATTTGTGATTTGGCTACAATGCGGATAAAAGATTTGCTGTTTGTCCAACATGGCAGCATTTTAAGCATTTTGTAGGCCAGATGTTTGCAAAGGTGTCTTACTTGGGACTTTTCAAATATTTTGACATCTCTTTTAACCACTGCATCCTTTTCATCCACAGGTGGCACAAAGCGTGCCCGTGTAAAGGGAATTCAGGTTTTTTCAAGTGGCAGGCACGGCCTCTTCTACAGATTATTATTATTAATAATGTTATTATTCAGAAGATGAACCCTATTCACTTGGAACAAGCCCACTGGGGCCATTGACTTGAAATTCAAGCCTCCAAAGAACATGGTGCTCAGTAGGAAGTAAGAAAATGTTAAGGGTAATGCAGAAAGAAGATGTTTCGCTTATTAAAAAGAAAATTAAATTAATAAATAGATAAAACTATTCTGCCAGAGGTGACAAATCTACTTGAAACTTCCGTATGTAGTGTGGATTTATTTATGTTCAGACCTAGACCCCAGAAGCCAGGACTAGGCCACAAGAGGGCATAGAATAATTTAAAAAAAAACTCTTGATGTTTTACAGTATGCTTTACTAGGCTACAATATGTCATATTATTTTGCAGTCATCCTTATGCTATGGAGATTCAAGTTTGTTTAAACCACGATCCAGAATTGTACCATAATTGACGGCCAAAGATTTACTTAGTAATATATTGAAAAATTCTTGAAAACATAGCACAGGCATGACGGTGGCTTAATTTTCCAGTGAAAAGTCCAGATTAATAATGTAGTTCGAAAGTCATTCTGTGGGATGCAAGTACTTGGGGATGAGTTTGCTAGCTATATGACCTGCCCTATGGATGTTCAGGGGATTTCATTGCCTTTGGGGACTATCTTTTCTTTGATGGTCATCCATCCAACTGTTGACCGGACTCAACGTTCGTTAATTTCATTGACTACTCTACCAGCAGCTAGCGAACTAGTTACTTGCTGTCGACTACAACAGGGCTTTTGCCACATGCATAGTTGTAAATGCCTAAACGTAGATTTAACTCTCTGTGCAGAAAAATTTACAGTATGCAGGGCTCTACAGCAAAGGTCAAATTCTCTTTACATACACCTTTTGGATATCAAGGTCTTCCTCTCCTTATTCCTGAAAAGTAGAAAATATGAGCTTTATGTAATCTTTTCACCATTCTGTCTCTTCCATTCTTTGCACAATATCCAGCGTCTCCAATCGCCTCCATTCCTTTCACATGCCCAGCAGTCTCCAATCCCCGTTCACCTATGGTTACCTGTTTACCATTAATGAAATTTTATAATATAGTTATACACACACACACACGCACACACATATATATATATATATATATATATAGATATATATATATATATATATATACATATCTATCTATCTATCTATCTATCTATCTATCTATCTATCTATCTATCTATATATATATATATATATACTATATATAGTATAGATAGATATAGATAGATAGATATGTAGAGAGATATATGTATGCGTGTATATATTATATATAATATATATTTATATAATATTGTGTAAGTTTGCCGCTAGCTTGTCAAAGTTTTCACGGCTCCAACTCTTCTCAATTAACTTGAAGTGCCTCATCAGCAGTATTTCCTCACCCAGATCAAATTTACCATCTGCTTCTGTTTATGCGATATTCAGAATCTGTCTGGGATTTAAGTTGCATGTTGCAATATCTTCCACTGTTTCCCCAGTTTGATCATTATCTTATTATCCTCACCAAAGTAAGTTATTTTTTTTGGCTGTTTGTTAGGACTACAATTAAAATTTTTTGAGTTTCATGGAAATTTGACGAAAGGTTGGCCTTCTGACTGGAACCAAGTTATTAGTTTTTGGAAAGTTATGAATATCAAACTTGTGATTATTGGATTGAACTACCTGGTTTCGATTGGGCTAGCCTTAACTGAAACCCTGCGCACCCGTACCGTAGATTTTTTAAAATTAAAATTAATTATTATTTCTGGATCACAATTACGTCCTAAGCAGGAACATTTCTTTTGTATCCCAACAAATAACCGATGTTTATCGATGAAAGTTTATGCTTTTTGGGGTTTGATGTTGTTAGAGATTTACATACTCTCAGCCTATTCTCTTTTTCGTTGTATCTTTTTGGTTCATGGAGCATTTCTTTGATGAGATGTAGGAAACTACAAATGAAAGGTCATTAACAGATTGTAAATAATGTTTCTTTTCGAATAGGCTTTTTTCGTATTTTCATTTTCATGTGTCCTTAAGTGTTATACCATCAATATTAGCAATCACGTGCTTCGTAGATGTTGATGGGTTTATGTAAGTAAACAACCATGTCTTTGGTAACTGGAATTCTTTCATATTTTCCCCTCATTTTGAAATGTGCAAGAGTCGTTATTTTGTGTCCTCTTAAGAGAATTCCAAGGCATCTCAAAGGGACCTTTAATTTGATGCTGAGTTAGTAAAAAGATCTATATTTCCCGATTTTAACAAAGCTATTAAACGTCCTTTTAATAGGTGAAAGACCCTTAAATTGTATCCTTGATTCACGAATCATTGTTATTTTCGTCGTACCCATCCCGTATTACGTTTCATATCTAATCACATATGTTAGCAAGTTTGAGCCACATTTATCCTTCCTGTTTTAATTTCAAGAACACTACTATTTGTGATGCTTGCATTAGTGGTCAGATTTGTAGCACAGCGCGCATGTTGCCTACGTAATGGATAAAAGGGTCATCACTGTAACACAAGGGTACATGTGTAGTCCAGTAGTCTTGTAAAGCGCACTTCATTACATAAGCAGACGAGCACTCCCCTAAGGGCACTGTTCTGAGGTGCATATTTAACACAGTGCGTAAAGTACTGTACAGTTAAGTGTCGTTCATTATTTTTCGCTGATTTAAAAGCTTCAAGAAAGAAGTTTTGATTCAGTTTTATTGTTACTAATTTGTTCTACTGTCGTTTTACCACATCTTGGATGTGGATTCGATATTGATTTATAATGCATATATACATTTAGCGGACACGAGATGCCCATTTGGGGCTATTTAATCCTTAATTAGTCTAAAAAGGAATTTATTACTCCTTTTTGGGCTGAAGGTAATCAGTGGTTAATGTGTGTTTTTTTGCGGTTGAATGGGTGTTAAAGACATCAGTTAATGATTCTCAGAATAGCAGATGAAAGTCTTAAGATATTTGTACCAAAAATGGAAACTGTGATTCGACAGTGGTGATTATTCCAAGAGATATTTTCCTCTTCTCTCTCTCTCTCTCTCTCTCTCTCTCTCTCTCTCTCTCAAACTTAAGATGTAAACATTAGATGCCAGTGATGTTGAAGTTGTTTACCTGGCAAAACCCAAGAATCTGGTTCACTTCCGGTTTTCCTTTTCGCGCTGTTGCAACAGTTCTTATACATTGCTTATCTGTGAATCACCGATACTTGATGTATAGGAATGGCTTATTATTACTAGGAGAACTTCGTCTTTCATCAGCTTATTAATCACTTGTAACGGTATCATTAAATCCCCTTTTGTTGGTTTTTTATGCATGAGTTTCTCGAGTTTGTATTCGTGGGAATGTGTCACGTTTTTCTTACATATGTATAATTAGTTGAGAACCCGATATTCTTCATTAATTTATTCCACCTGAAAATTCCTTTTGTAGTGGATTCTGCAGTGCATATTGAAGGAATTATTTTTACGCAAAAAGAAAGGAAGAGATTTTGGGTAATTGATAGGTCATATGTGTTGTAGATTAAACTACCGTGAGTTTAGGAAATGTTGAAAGTGCCTCAGACCCTTTTACAGAGATTCTTTTCGGATAGTGATATATATGTGGCTGGCAATAGATAAATGAGGCGATGACTAGTGACTTGCTACGTCCAGAAAGTCATGGTAGGTGCGCTTATCACATATAATTACCGTATGGGTGTAAGTTGTTCACAAGGTATAATGAATTATATATTAATCGGCTGTTTATGGGATAATATTTTAATATTTTCAGGATGTCACGTACGCATAAAAACTAGTACTTACATATAAAACCACGCGTTGCAAATTATTGTAGCGAGGAAGATTTTTGGGTTTCAGTTATTCTGAAGCACAGAACATGAATTCTGTAGGAATATGTACATCATAATCGAAATTGATTATTATCTCGGTTGATGGTAGAGTGCATTATGTCCACTGTCTCCCATGTCCTTGCCATAAGTCAAGAGTCCGAATCATGGTCGGGTAGGGAGTTTCATCAAACAATTCACTCCGGATGTAAACTGTTCCAAAGATGTAATGAATTCTATATTTATTAACATGGATACATGTGTGCTTGTATCTCAAGCTCATTAGATAGAATTGTGCGATTATTAGAGCTCCCTCTTTATCTTACTCATATTTTTTTCCCTAGAACTTGATTAACTTCGACAGTGAAGAAAATCGATTTTAATCATTCGAACCACAATAAAACCATGTTGGGAGAATGAAAAGTTCAAAGTTCCACGGGTATCACCATCTTATTAAGAATTGAATTGCTTCCTCATTACTTTCGAATAAATTTCTTTGTTCAAGTAGATCTGGAGCCGAGTCGCGTTTGTCGTCTTCATTGACTTTTAATGCTAAATTGGAACCTGTTGCGTCGGAACTGCGCCGATTTACTTAAGAGGTAATATTTACCCAACAAAATTTTGAGCAGGAAGTAATCAGAACTGCTTAAGCATTTTTCGTGCTCTACTTTTTTTTTCTTTTAACATGTTCATGGTGACCAGTGGCCCCTATTCTATCAGAATGTGAAAGACAAATAGTGTTTATGTAACTTGCAAAATGTGGTTTCGTAGATCGAGCTTCTAAACCAATTTTGTTGTTGATTTAGGCCCTAAGAAGCTCAAAAGTGGATGTTGGCCTTTTTTGCATATCATCATCCATATTTGGCGGGCTGCTAAAGTTGATCACAGTACCCCCGTAGGTTGAAAGTTAAATTTCATTGAATATAGCACGAGCCTGTATTTAGTGGACACTGAATTCTGGCTCATACTAGCATGTGCCCGAGTTTAGTTCGTGCAAAATTCTGGCACATACTAAATTCTACCACGTACTGGCACATGCCAGAATTTAGTGCACGCTTAATTCTGCCATGTACTGGCATGTGCCAGTACTTAGCATGTACTAAATTCTGCCACGAGCCGGTATGTGCCAGAATATAGCGTGCACTAAATACTAGTACGTGCCAGCACATGCCAGAATTTAGTGTATCCTAAATACTGGCACGTTCCACAATTTAGCATGTACTAAATTCTGGGATGTGCAACCATTTAGCGTGTGCTAATTTGTGGCATGTGGCAATATTTAGTGCACTCTCAACTCTGGCATGTACTGACGCGTGGCTGAACTTAGTGAACACTAGATTCTGGGATGTACTAGCACATGCCAGCTGAGCCAGAATTAAATGTGTGCTTAACTCTGGCACGTACTGGCACATTCCAGTATGTAGCCTGTGCTAAATTCTGGCTCATGCCAGTATTTAGCTTGCTCTAAATTCTGGCTCATGCCTGTGTTTTTGTGCTCTCTAAATTCTGGCACATGCTGGTATTTAGCGTGCACTAAACTCTGGCCCATGCCAGCATTTAGTATGCACTAAATTCTGGCACGTACTGGCACTTTCTACATAGTAATTTAGCTCACGCTACATTCTGGAACCTACTGGCGTGTGACAGTATTTAGTGCATGCCAAATGCCTGAAAATAGGATTGTAAAATTACATTATTCTTTCCTTGTGTAGATAGAGCAGTTTCTTAATAAGTTATACTCTGCTTTTAGTAGTTAGTCAAGCTAGATACGAAAATGAGAGGATATCTGTACCACCACGTCAAGAGTTGGACAGGACATGTCAAGATTTTTAGAGATGAATGACACAACAAAGTCTCAATGTACCTTACATTACCAACTGACCAGTACAATGAACATTTGAATCCTCAGCAATGTTTCTAAACTGATTGATAAACTAGAAGTTAATGCTGTATCTTGTGAATCAAAGGTGGTTTACGATATAATGACCAAAACAGTTTTGGAGAAAAAGCTAAAGAAGATATTTTTAGTCGATTGCAGTTTGGGTATGACAAGTACAATCAATTCATGGAAGCGTGAATGTTTGGAATAGAATGAAAAAGAGGAAACTGCTCACCTTTGACTCATGTGCGCAAACATGCTAGATCAAAATAAAAGGGACTGTATTTAGTCGTAAAAGAGGGTAGATCATTAATGCAAAGGATTCTAGTCATCTCATAGAAAAAAACCAGAACTGCACTTGGCAAAATTGATTGGAGAGTATGAGTTCTCAGTCATTCCACACTCACTATTCAGCATCTTATTGAAGAGAGAGCTCAAGTGAGTGAGGCACAGATCAACTTGACACAAATTCACTCTAAGGATCTCTGTCTTGTGTGAATACAATCAACATTAGCAGTATCATCTTGTGTTGAATACAATCAACATTAGCAGTATCATCTTGTGTTGAATACAATCAACATTAGCAGTATCATCTTGTGTTGAATACAATCAACATTAGCAGTATCATCTTGTGTTGAATACAATCAACATTAGCAGTATCATCTTGTGTTGAATAAAATCAACATTAGCAGTATCATTAAGACGTGCAGACCGTAAATCAGTCTTCACAACAAAGTAGCTTCTTGATGAAAGCTGTTCATTTGTCGAGATAAATCTGTTCGTTATGTTGTGAAAGATTCAACACACTGGTAGGGGTTGTCTTATCATCACACAAAAGCAGATTTGACTGCTTATTTGGCTGATTTCTGTGCTAAAGCTTTAGCTGACCACAACAAGAGGTATGTTGTGTAGGATACAAAATGTTTCCCCAATATACCAGACTATCCTCATTATTTGTTTACCCACAACCAAAAAGAAGCTGATACTCTTATCCTGATGCAGGCAAAACATGTTACTAATGTAGATCCTTTCACAGAACTTGCCATTCTGTCACCTGATACCAGTGTGTTTCTGCTGTTGATTCACTTTTATCCTAAACTTTGTACCATCACAATATTTAGAACAGGCACTAGTGCAAACATATGCAATATCAATATTCATAACATATATGAGGCACTTTGCCCTGATCATTGGTTTTCACAATTTCATTGGTTTTGATAAGATAGGCCGTTTCTACGGCAAGTCTTAAAAGGAATGCTTTCCCATATTCTGTGAATATACTGTCGAAGATTTGCAACCCTTCATCCTGCTTAGTTCATGCCTTGAGAAAAATTTCATTTAATCAAAATTGTGACATGTTTGAGAAATTCATTCTTCAGTGGTATTGCAAGTTGCAAACCGATGCAGTTACAGACATTCCTCTCCTACAATACCATCTCTTCAGCAAATACCGAAAAGTGCTGAAGAACTCCCACCAACAAAAGGAGCACTTTATCAGGGAGTATTGCACTGTCATGTCACTTATATCTTGCAACAAGCTCTTAAGCCCAAAATTTCCCTACCAGAACCTACTCAGTATGATTGGTCCATCTCATCAGATGGTAAATTGATGCCAAATACCATAGACAAACGTTCCAGCTCCAGCCTCTTTAATTGAACTCACAATGCTCACCTCTACCACCAGTTGTAGTGCCAACAGATGCAAATGCAGGAAGCACAACTTGGTTTGTACTGATGTTTGTAATTGTGAAGGGTGCGGAAGTGAGGAACAGGATCGAGATATGACAAGAAGACCATTTTAAGTTATGATGATGATGATGATGATTACTAACCTATTTATATCATTTGGAGTATATCTTTGCACAATCTATATAATACTTTCCATAGAGACCGTTGTTTTTTCAGGCTATAACATATGTTCAAAGCTAAGAGGAGACTTATCTAATCCATTTTTTTAGATCTTTATACCTCAAAAATGCTATATGACCTTTTTTAAGCAATTTTAGTGACTCCGTTATTTTAAAGTTTGCTAATAAATGGTTAAATATCAAATTTGTTAGTATAGATTCATTTACAACAAAGTATCAAGCTAAATTTTCTTGCAGACTCATTGTATTCAGAACATATTTCCTATCTTAGATCAATAAAATTGCTCTTAATTTAAAAAATTCCTCATTTCTGACCCACTGTTTCTATAAAAATGTATAAAATGGCCATATTCGGACAGGTCAAAATTTTGGAATATGGGGCTCTGGGACCAAATTTGTAATTGGCGCCAAATTTGGTAAAAGTTGTCGGGGGGGGAAAATGCCAACAACTATTTTTGCAATTTTTGATGTGGAAATTAATTGAATCAATCAAAAAATTATCTTAGCTCGATCTCACGAAATGACAGTAGGCGGCCCTCCCCCAGACCCCACTATAACGACAGTCAGATTTAGTTGGCCACCCCTTTGCAATCCCAGGAGAGTCATATTGGCTCGAGGTTGTGCTGTGATTTAGTGTGTATGTTATTGGCTTCCTAAGGGCGAATAGTAAGTGGTGTGAGCTTGGTACTGAGAAACACGGTCGTGTCCACAGTACTGTGCCAGGCACATAGAAAGAGATTCAGACTTGTGGGAGGTGATGCTCATGTCGAAAAATGTCTAGTTCTTTTTGGCTTCCTGCTAGGAATGGGTTTTTTTCTTTAATTTTAAAGCCCCTGTAGTTGTAATAGTTGTAATTTACTTTTAAGGAAGGGTTTTGAAGTTTAACAACGAGTATCTGTACGCACAATTATATGACGACATGAGTAATTCTAGGATCGCATAGTTCATTGATTTATTTCTTTGTATTTCCTTTACATGCATCGAAAACTTGTTTGTTTTATTTAGAGTAATAATCAACGAATATAGCTTATTTTTACACATCTAATGTCCAGTCCAGACGTGAAGTCAGGGAATTGTCTCCCTGCCTTTGATTTTCTTGAATACTATATTTATTAAGTTTCCTTTAGGGTTAAGTCCTTACGCCACTATTCTTCCTTTTATTCCGATCTTCGGAAGCTGACTTCGTAAGAGCCATATGTTGCCTGTCCCACTGACATTCTCTCTCTCTCTCTCTCTCTCTCTCTCTCTCTCTCTCTCTCTCTCTCTCTCTCGTAACACACACCCACAGACACACATACATATGTATATTATATGTTAGTTTAACGTGTTTTGTATGTAAAACATTCATTAATGTATGGCAAGACGTTTTTGTACTTGGTCCTTTGTATAAAAGTCGTGTTTTCGTAAGTAAAGGTTTACTTACAGAATTGTGTTCTCGGAGAAAACAAATTCATAAAGTTTAATGAACTGATGGACATTGTTGTACAATCTCATCCTCCTTGTATTTTGTATTTTTTCGTAACGTGTTTAACTCATCGATTTTCCGGTCATTTTTCAGCTCACTAATAGATAAGAAGTTTTTTTTTTTTTTTCGAACAAATTGAAATTAAACGCTTAAGAGTATTTTGACGTCCATGAAATGCAGAATGTAAAATTCAAAAATATCTGTAAATGGCAGACTCAGCCCTATTCAAGGAACGGGAAGAGGCCTACTCAAGGTTTATGGCGAAGAGAAGAGGCATTTGTACTTAGGCTGCATCTGAAAATTGTCTTGAGAAGTTTTGCAGGGGTCGATGACAAAAAAGAAATAAATAGTATGCATTATTATAATAATTTCAAGTGAATCTTGGAGAGAAAGATTTCTCTGAGAGAAAGATTTCTCAGAGAGAGAGAGAGAGAGAGAGAGAGAGAGAGAGAGAGAGAGAGAGAGAGAGAGTAGGAAAATAGAATTGGGGGACTAGGAGGGGGATGTAAAGGGAGTTTGTGCTCCAGGGTACGTTTCTGCCGCACAGAGGAGGAGGAGGAGGAGGAAGAGATCGAGCAGTATGTTGATATTGGTATAGTAATAGCACTGAGTTCTTGGTTCAAGGGGTCTTGGGAGGGTAATGGGTTGGATTTCTTGGGAGGCGTAGTGGAAGTTGAGGGGGGGGGGGGTTAGAATTAAGGTTGGGTCTTAGAATAGGTGACAAGAGGACGTGTGGACAAAGGAGGTGAGCGGAGGGGACGGGAAGAGGAAATTTGGGGATAAAGCTCTCTCTCCATCTCTTGTATATTCTTGTTTATTTTTTGTGGAGTGGGTATAATTAACCACCGGTAAGAGCAGATACGTCAATAAAAAATCCTCCGTGTTTGTGGTAAAGTTAAGATTGAAAAAGTCTCTTCATTGTGTAATCTAATTGTTGCAAAATGAAAGAAAAATTCGAGTAGCTCTTACACCATCATGTATTTATATTCAAGTATTGCACAGATACCTACGTAAACAGCAGTATGCTGTGAAGATTGTCTTGTTTGTTTTCGCAAGGAATATGGTTTGAATACTGTCCTTTAGAATGGACTACTGGAGTTGCAGACTTGGTCTGTTGAGATGGTGAAAGTATCACACGCTCATTGGGTTAATCTAAGGCAGAATAGGAATACCAGCTCATGTATGAGTACGTACATGCTAAAGGTGTTTCTGGTACGTTTCGGCTGTTTTCTATGGGTCATTTTCCACTTATAAATCAAGTGCAATTGTCAGGATAAACGCTTATTTAATATACATTTTGTACTGCGTGTTATTAATAAAGATGAAGTGGAAACCCAAAACAAACTGAATTACAGAAAGATAGAAACATTAAAGAAGGTAAAAAGAAAAATAAGTTAGTCCACAACTGATAGCAGAAAAATGGCTAATTGCGATTAAGATTAGCTTCAATGGTTTTATTGTATACGGATTCTAAAACAAGTCGCAAACGAAAAGAAATATCGAAAATTTTATGTACATACAAATTTTTATATATATATATATATAATATATATATATATATATTTATTTATATATATATATATATATATTTATATATTTATTTATATCTTTATAATATATATATATTTATTATTTATTTATTTATGTATTTATTTATGTAATTATGTGTGAGTGCGCTTGCGCCTGTTAGCCTGAGTGTCTATTTCAACATGAAACTAGCATTATCTGTCTTCAAATATTGTCTTTAAAGAAAACGATCTTCAGTCTTAACGCAAAGACCGAGAGATTGACACCATTTGCCTTTGTATATTCTTGTCCAAACAGGAGCCAGAATGAGACTCCGCGCCAAGAGAAGGATGAAAGGTTGAAGGAAAGACTTTTGGAGATAGCCAGAAAGAATTTCAATGTTTATTAGCTTTTTTCAAAGAATAACAAGTCAAGTTCTCTCTTATTGCATTTCTTTTAGATTTAATTTTGTTTATTTACATTAATATCATGATGTTGCTGTAGGATAGGGAAAATGTTTATAAAATGTGTAGAATATAATAGTTGGGAAAGCATTTAGTGAGAAGGAATTAATGGAAATATATTTAAACCATTGTTGTAATGTTCCAAAATATGATTATATCACTGGGAAGTTTTGGAATTGTGAACGTACTGTGTTTGGCTTAAATCTGTACACGTTTAGACGAGAGAAAAGCAACAGTTTATTTGAAGGGTTTCTTATGAAGCGCTACTAAACACGCCACTCTTGTGTGTATGTGTTATGAGGCAAGTAATTTCTCTCTCTGTCTCTCTCGTCAGTCCGAAGAGAAACAGTAGCATCATAGTCATGTTAGTTTATGAAAAATTCTAGCAATGGAAATACTCTCATGATTACTTGTAATAGTTTTGTTGACAAGAGGAGCACTTGTTCAGTGCTAGTGCTTATTAGACTGTTATGTGTATTTGTATTTATGATTCTCTCTCTCTCTCTCTCTCTCTCTCTCTCTCTCTCTCTCTCTCTCTCTCTCTCTCTCTCATACGCACACAGATAGGAGACATCTTGCTATCAAGATGTTTGCAAGGAAAAAGCTGGAACCATACACGCAGTTTCTGATACGTTCTCCGTATCATCTCAGACTCATAAAGGGTATTGGGAAGTCTTCATACTTTGTCATTCCCTGTAAGAACTTTGTACCTTTAGAATGCCGTTGAGACCAATCCCAGCTCACTGCCCAGGCCAGAAGACTTATGAAGTGGATATAACGGAAAAAATTAGATGCCTTGGTGCTGTCGATGAGCTTAACTTTTTTCCCTAGGATGATGATGATGACGGAAGCGGAATTTGTGAGGATATGTTAGAGAAAGGGGACGAATGGTTGACCAAAATGTGACCCTCGCGTTCTGGGGGAGATCTGAACCAAATTGAAATAGACCTTGGAGAATTCATATTGTCTGGACGCTCTAGAGAGCAGACCCTTGTGAAATAGTGAAGAGCTATGTTGCTGTAACATGAACAAGCATTGAAGCAACTCAGAGCTGGAAGAAATAAAGTTCTGAACGATTTCCATCGTAAAAGCAGTAAAATAAGAACTTTTTCTGATTATGCTGGCAGTTCTTTGTCACACGACTCCAGCAGGTGTTAATGTTTATTAGGCTAAACATGACCCCCCCCCCCCACACACACACACAACACACACACACACACCGTGCGTTGACTATCTCTCTCTCTCTCTCTCTCTCTCTCTCTCTCTCTCTCTCTAAACTTGTCGCTATATCATGGAGGTCTTTGTCTCCTGTCCACCGTCTGAAGTGGAAGATCATCCTCCTGGCGGTGGTGAAGAAAATCGTGAAGAATATCATGAAGTGTGTCAGCGAGAGACAAGAAGTGCTGGCGGAAAGAGTGTCTCTGTGAACGCTTCTGGTCCGTTCCTTTCTCTCTCTCTCCCCCTCCATCGTTTGCATTCATTTGCGCTCTTGACTCGTACTCCTAGGGGGCTTCAGTTAAAACAAGACAAGAGAATGTAGGGTCATGTGTATCCGATATAATATATATATATAATATATATATATATATATATATATGCGTGTGTGTGTGTGTTATATACTGTATATATAAAATATAATATACTGTGATCCACAAATAAAAGGCCACAAATATCGTCTAATATCGGGTCCCCTGTAACTTTGGATTACCTTACACCCAAAGGGAATTATAATTAATAAGTGCCTCTGCCCCGGACAGGATTCGTACAATGGGGTTTAGTTTAGAAACAACGGTAGAAAGTGACTTTGACCACTCTGCGTTTAGATAGGTTGATAGATAAGATTCCGTCCATCTTCTTCCAAGCAGTTGTACCATCTAGTTGGAAATTGGTCCAGGCTCCTACTTTTCAAGAGGGATTTTGTTTACTGCAATACATCGTGTAATAACTTTGTCCACTAGGCTTACAATTCTAAGTAACACACACACACACACACACACACACACACACATATATATATATATATATGTATGTATGTATGTATGTATGTATGTATGTATGTATGTGTGTGTGTGTGTAAATAATTTGTGTATGTATAATATATATGTGTGTGTGTAATTAGATGAAGAGATAATCTAGGATCTGTTATGTTTTAACGTAATCAGGAACTGCTGTTGTAGGGATGTTGAGTTTGAAACCTCATGGGAACTGTGTCCTCTTCCCTGCATTTGTATGGATTGATTCTTAGCACATTGTTAGAACCCTTTGAATCTTTGCGCATCCTCCCAAAATTCAATTTACATAAGCTAAGTTTTGTGACGGAAGGCAAATTTGTATGAAATATTTAGCCCATTTTTATAGCTTTGTAAACTTCTGATGTAGATTTCGGTTTCAGAAGAGTATCCCATTAAAATGGAATATCATTTGAGTTCCGGTAAATACCTTCCCCTCAATATCTTGATAAGGGGGAATTGGGTTGTTTAGCCGATTATGGCCCTGTGTTTTACACGTTTTTAATTGGCTTTTGTTTTTTTTATTTCTGTTGGTCAGTATTTCGATTTTACATGTAAATGTCCTCCTGTGAGTGCTAGGAAAAATGACTGATTTTACAAAGTCTAACCATAGGTATATCTTATTTGCATTTGGGTTATGGTGTTCAAAAATTCTGATTTTGTAAATCACGGTCCCTTCCATTTGATCATGCTTTGTTATTGAGTCTTGTTTCTTCCAGTAGTATTTATACATTGCTACTATACACTAATTTATATATATATATATATATATATATAATATATATATATATATATATATATATATATATATCTTACCACCCTTTTATTAAAAGTACACAAATTGGAAACCCTTACCTGTTGTCAATGGTGCCCTCTGTCTGCAAACATGTCATTAGGCTATTAAGGTCACGTAAGTATAAAAATATACTATTTATTACCCAAAGCAGATGAATATAGAATAGAACAAAGTGATTAACAGGTCATAGTGACAAAAACCCAAATCTGCCCATAAAGAAAACTAGTAAGTTATCACTCTACCCTCCTGACTAAGAATTCACTCCCAGACCCAGAATGTCAATAGGTTCATTGTTTTAGTCAGGTTAGAGAATCCCGTCTCTAATACCATGGAATAGAACCCATCTGTAATAAAGATAATAATGGATAAAAGATACACTTCACACATCACTCTTTTCAAAGTAATTAAGTAAAAGAATGTATTTCACACTTCTGTCTTTTCAAAGGTAACGGTTTTCTAAGTCTTACAAAATATGTGCCATACCTTTACGATGGGGGTTTTCTCTCCCGACACCTGGCGTGTACCAACTGACCTCTTTCTTCTCACCAAAAGGAATGTGACTTTAGCAAGTGCCCTGGTCTATTAGACCTGTAACATCCGTACAAACGAATGTACATCCTTGACGACAAGACGAGCGGTCTCTTGATTAAAACGCTTACGTACCAAATTCCTTCACTCAAGTAAGCTGCCCCTACAGCTTAGCCTGTCTCCAAGCAAGACATGACATGTGATTCACTAACATTATACACTTGTAATATATATATATATATATATATATATATATATATATATATATATATATATATATATATATGTATATATATTTCCTTGACAATGGAGTGGTCACCACGTTTACTTCAGTAGAAAACGTCGAGTCTACAGTTTGGCAACAAGGGGGTGTTGGATACACTTACGAGGGTCGCAGACGCTGAATAATGGCACGTGTTGAGTTGTTTCGAGATTGTTTATGGTGCTTAGCCGTTGTGTCTACAACTCGTCAACGAAAGTGTTTATGAAACACTTACATGGAAACTATGAGGCGGTTCGAATTCCGTCTACAGTGGAGACTGTTACAATCCCACTGTTTGGGGATAGTGACGATGATGAGTTTTTCTTCAACGAACATTACAAAATTCCAGTGATTGCGGTTATGCTAGCCGTCATACTGATCACTATTTGTGCATTAGGAGTTCTTAAACTTCTGTGCATCCGGCGAGGCACCAGGGTTCCAGCAACGGAGGTAGCCCTAGATCATGTGGCAAATTAAAACATTGTACACTAGTTGGTGATGTGGTATGCGACAGGAGTGCACAAAAGACATAGGTGGCCAAGGCATATTAAAGGAGAAAGCAAATGTGTCGGTGAATTGTAAACCTTCTGCTTTCTTTGTTCGGAGACGAGAGCGCCTAGCGACAAGCCTTCTTTGAAGCTTGCTGGGGATCTGTTTAGCCTAGTTGCTATGTGATTTTAAGGTGTCTCCGGATATGTACGTGTGTTTGTGTGTGTAATGATGGGTCCAACTGCCCGACACTGGGGAGGAAGGACACACTCTCCTGAGAGGACACAGAGGACACGGGGTCAAAGAAAACCCATCGAAAGGTAGGGCACGTTTAAAAGGACTTAGGAAAAGTTGCCTTTGAAAAGAGAGAAGTGTAATGTGTATGTGTATACATTTATTTGACATTAATCATGTGTTGGGGAATATAATGGATATGTATCTTTGTTTCAGATGGGTTCATGGCAATATGCTAAAGAATGGTGTTCCCTAAAAGACTTGACTGTTGAAATGTAGTAATTAATAATTTGGGAGTTTGGGAGTGATTACTTAGTCTAATTCAGGAGAATAGAATGACAGACTTAGTTCTTAATGTGACGTCTTTTAATCACTTTGTTCCCTATCATGTTCAGCTAGTTTGGGAAATAAAAAGCTTATTTTTGTATATACGAGAATTCATTAGCCTAGCTTGATATCGTTTGCAGAGAGACAGTCAGCAATTAAAGGTTTTAGTTTTGATTAACCAGTGCCGAATGATTAATTTACTCGGTTATATATATACACATACATCCATACATAAATACATACATATACATATATATTTATATAAGTGTATGTATGTATGCATATAATATATATGTCTTTGTGTGCATGTGTTACTGAATATAATTTTGGTTTACAAATTGTGAAATATCTTAAAGTCCTTCACGTTAAATTTCTAGGTACTACCTTTGGCAAGCCAATGAAAGGTACTGACAAAAGCAAATATATATCTATGCTTGGGATCATTAATAGCGATAAATAACAAAATGTCACCCTCGTTGTTTAAGCTGAACTGATTGTATTGGTACAGATATGCAGTGCCTTTTTTTTCGACTAATGTGAATGGAGGTGAATGGATTGAAGGACATGCGGATTAAGATATTGTCAGTTGCAAATGTGACAGAATTTTTAAATAGGATGGATAGAACGTTAGTGAAGTTCGGTATTTATCTGTTAATACAGGAGTGTTTTTGCTTAAATATTACGTTGCCATATTTCTCGCCAGACAATGACCTTGAATACTTCGACGATGTAGTCGATTCAGGCTTGAGATAGCAGATTCAGTATGATCATAATTAGGGGATAAGCATTTGAAACCACCATACCTGTGTTGTCACTGCGGTCGGAGTCCCCCCTACCCCATCAGCAACAAAGCATTTTACTCTTCTTTCCCGCAAAAAAAGAAATTAAAATGAAAAAAAATTGTCGTTACACCTCGGATGGTTTTCCCATAAAATTAGATAAAAAGAATATCCTTAAAAGTATGATGGTTGATTTGCCAACGTTGCTGCAGCCGTTCAAAAGGCTTTCTGTTATTATAAATGGCGGAAGATTTGTTCTAGCAACGGCTGTCGTGATTATATTTGCCATATCGTAGTAACTGAAGTGTGACGTACTAGCTCTGATTGTACCTTGCTGTTGAATTAGGCCAGACTTAAGAGAATGAATTGTCTTTTGTGGTAAATTTACTAGGTAACATTCCTCAAATCTTATATGTCCAGTATAGAGAGTGCTTTCTGCAGGACACGATTGGCTGTGAGGTTGACATCGTTTGCTGGACAGCTGATCAATGTCCGCGTTATTGCACGTTTATGAATAAAGAATGGCTCTCCGTGAATATAGATCCGAGGGCAGCTCCTAGTGAACAGCGCAAGCCGATTTGTTTGATTCCTCTTCTCGATTTGTTTCATATAAACTGTTTTCTGTAAATGGTGGAAATTGTTCTGGGAATAGATTTTACTCACCACATCTGAAGTTCATTTTTTTATTTTAAAAATTTTGCCAGACTACAGGGTAAGACTTAATTCAAACCCCCGCGATTGTTCGTACACGCTTCTGTCTCTTGTGTTTTCAGTATTTGAGATCTCCAGCTGGCTGTGGAGTTCAAGCAGGTGACTGGGTCTTCTTTTTTTTTTCCTCTCCCAATAAAGCATGTAGACAGAGGTGGGTAAAATGCGTCATTTATTATGTTATACAGTGCACACGGAATTTTTGGATGAACTTTTAACAAGATAAATTCATTGAAGTATTAATAAATATTAAATCTATGTAGCTATTTATATGTGTCCACACACATATAAATTATATATATATATTATGTTAACCATTCAGGAAATCGCAGACAACCTCATCAGAAGAAACATTTATTAGAGACGTTTCGCACATACATTGTGCATCTTCAGTCTGTTGAGATAAAAACACATACATATTAGCATTCAATGTATGATGACTCTAGAGTCATTATATATTAACGTCTTGTTCCCTCGTTGAATAGTGGAGTTTCATCTTCCCCGCTTTATCTGGCATAGTCAACGTTTTAACTTCTTGCCCAAGTCTAGTCATTCTACCTCCTTCCTTCTCAACTAACGGTTGGTTGCGCCTTGGTATTTGTTTTTTATTTGTACTTTTTACTTCTTAGTTTTACTTGTCAATTTTTAGTCCTTTATGTAAATTTTAAGTTAATTTTAGTCTTTTTACTATATTAAGAATCCTGCTAATATTGAATGCTAATATGTATGTGTTTTTATCTCAACAGACTGAAGATGCACATTGTATGTGGGAAACGTCTCTAATAAATGTTTCTTCTGTTGTGGTTGTCTGCGATTTCCTGAATGGATGTATGTGATATACCTGCATAGCCTGTATATATTATGTTATATATATTATATATTTGTTTAATATATACACATTAATTCTGAGGTAGAGCGAATAGATATTAAAGGATATTTGTAGCTTAATGCGTATATATGAATCACGGTGATGTGATCAGACACATATTTGTTTAATATCCAGTGCGAAGGATTCGGGAAGTTAAAACGGCAATGTGGCTATTACAATTATATATATATATATATATATATATATATATATATATATATATATATATATATATATATATATATATCATAAATATTAAGCCACAATTCTCGTTTAATATCCAATTCACCATATCTCGGGATTCTATACATAAGGAGTATTATAAGCGATAAGTGCTTCCTCACCAGTGGGATTCGAACCAAATCCAGGTTTACACATACCTTGGCTCAGTTGTTTAAGTCAGTGTATTTTTGTTGTTTATAAACCAGGCAGCAATTCAAATCCCGCTGGTGATTAAGCTCTTATCACTTATAATTCTCCGTAGGTTCGGTGCAGATATTTTTTTAACATGTAGTATATATATATATATATATATATATATATATATATATATATATATATATATATATTATATAAGTATATGTATGTATGTATGTATGTATGTAAGTAATCGTAATAGCCACAATGCCCTCCTAACCTCTCAAATTCTTCGCGCATTTTTGGATACACTTGTCATTACAAAGTCTGAAGATCCAAATGCATGAAATATGAAGAAATTATGATGTCCGGTAGCGAGAAACGAACCCACGATACCATTATCAGGTCGGCAACGTGCTATCGTCGTGATTATGGTAATGCAGGTCCTTTTCGCGCCACTGGATACCATAATTTCTTCATATTTCTCGCACTTGAGTCTTAAGGCTTTGTAGTGGGAGGCATGTCCAAAAAAAAAATGATAAGAATTTTTGAAGTTGTGCGGTTATTGTATGTGTGTGTGTGTGTGTGTGTATATATATATATATATATATATATATATATATATATATATATATATATATATATATATTATTTATTAATTAATATAATATTATTAATGATTATATTTTTCCCTTCAGAGGGAAGTGGTTTGAAAGGTATTAGCTTTCGTATTCTAAATAGTCTTTACATTGAAGAGTCTAATCGCATACACTTACCCATCCTGAACTCACGACCTAACACATTCGATTAGATATCAGGTTCGTAATAAGTCGCTGCACAGGTCAGGAGAAGCTCTGTGGATTTTAAATATATGCACCCAGGTCGTCCGCCTCAGCTGCCTATTGAACCTTGTCTCTGGTGCGCGTGTGTGTGTGCGAGAGAGAGAGAGAGAGAGAGTGTGTGTGTGTAGGTTTGTGTGTGTGTGTAAGTGCTGCATATGCACATACAGGTTACATAGCTGCTAGGTTATTGTATAGATGTTTTAACAAGAAAATTTGTCTTGTGAGTTAAATCATAAACTGAAATCTTTTTTGCCCTATTTCTCGTCATATAGAATGTCCTGTTATTTATGGTCTCCTCGGCTCCAGCTCTGTTCCGTGTAGCCCAAATTTCGTACATTCATTTTATTTGGGAGTATCAGCTTTCACACCCTGTGTTTCCGGAATCCGGAACCCTAAGTTGAACCCCAAGTTTGATTTTTTATCGTGTTTTTGTGATGATACTAATTCAAGTAGTGGGGTGTAACGACAAAATTATTTTCCAGAAATTTGTTTCTTAATTTTAGCATCATTTTCAGTAAGTTTACGAAGTGGCCCTTAATTAAACGATGGAAGGATTTTTTCCTGGAAGACTTCATTCTCAATTAAGTTGGTAAAAGAATGAATACAATAGTGACCTTCTCTCTTATCTTTCACAGAAGTCACCCTCTTTTAAAGAAACAATAGTTTGTTTGAAATAGTGTATGTAGTAAGAAAAATAAACGCTTTAAATATGGACATTTTTATTTTGACATGATGCCATTGTCAGTTGTGGAAATTTTCGTGTTTATTTATTGTAAAGTATTGTGGTTTGATTGAAATATTTATTCTTCGTACTCGGATTGAATTAGAACCTTTGTCTCAGCGTGATTGTATTTCTTTTTGGAGGTCAGTGAGGCATTTACGGTCGAACCCCAACATGTGGTGTTCTTCACACAGAAAACCTTCAGTAATAGCAATTTTCTTTCGTGTCACCCGAGTGAGGGAATTTGTGGATTCCTTCGGTGACTTGAACAGGATTTACTCTTTTGTGGGAAGCACGGGGTCGTTTTTCTTTTTGGGGGGCGGGTCAATTTCTATTTTAGGCTTTTAGTGTCGGTCATTTAATCTCGGTCAGTTCCTGCTTCTAAGGTCACGCAGTATAAGTTGAGGATGTCAGCTACGCTGTACATGGTAATTAGTTTATTTTAATGTATGCAATGATTATAGTTTTGTTTTTAAAACACCGCTGCTGTTGTTACAATTCATGATGTGCTTACGTTCTGAAGGAAAAATTATGAGGGTATTGATAAAGCAATACATACACTGCACCAGTGTTCCCAACCTTTATACCTTCAAGGAACCCCCGAAACATTTTTCCATATTCTAAAGAACCTTTATCTACACACACACACACAAACGCACACAACACACACACACACACACACATATATATATATATATATATAATATATATTAATATATATAGATATGAATCGACAGACATATACATAGCACATAATACATACATACATATGAATTATATAATATCTAAAACTGCTATTCGAGCTGTGTTTATTCAGATCAGTGTCATTTGCAATACATGTTTATTTCCGGAACCCCTGATGAGGGCATGAGGAACCCTAAGGTTTCCCGGAACCCTGGTTGGGAATCGCCGCCCTATACCGCCCCTCGACCTACCCCTATGTAAGAGCGTTCCTGTACATGTATTGTTGAAGAAGGCACCATTTTTGTTCTGGCAAAGGTAAATAACTTTGTCAGTTTTATCCTGACGAGATGTGTTTGTAAAACAGGATGACCCAACTAGCAATTATTAATAGTAGAAGAATATCGTCAAGTTCCCATTGTCACCAACCTGGTTTTAATCTGAAAGGGCTTTAATACTAGAATACTCAAGCTAATATGAAGTATCTATAGTTTATAAGTTTTTGTCCAAGTTAAAATTGTGTATAAAGTTCGCGGAATTTGAAACAGTATTTTCACCTGCAACATTCGTTATATAATGATCAAGGACATTAGGAAGAGTTCCCTTCTGGCACATCTATGAACAATGGTTTAACTTTCTACGAAGTTTGACTTAAATCATTTAAACTGTTTAGGAAGCGTTGTGATGGCAAGGTAAAATTGACCGACACTGTCGAATAGACAGACGGACGAATAAACTGAGGGAAAATTATGGTAATTCAACACTGCCGGCAGGCCTGGCTCTAACAAGTTTAAACGGACCTGAACGCATAGTTCGCGTATACGCATTGTTATGAAATAGGATGAAACCTAGCAGTAGTAAGACGGTAAAACTGGGTATGACTTAATGATAAAATTATACGTTTGGTAAACCAATTTACGGAGATCAGTATACGAATAAGTGTGCTAGAGTGTAACTCGATACTAGAGAACTCCGAATGCTAAATTAAATATTAACGGCATATGTTCTGGTCTCACCCTCATAGATTTATTGATAGGTTTATATCGATTTTTTTCTTTTGTTACCCGCTACTTATTTAGCATTTTCTTCAGTTTTGATATAAAGTTGCAAAAGTATGTAAAAAGGGACATCAGTTTTATTTCTTATTACCAACTAGGATTGACATTGTGATTTAACAAGTCATTACATATGCCTCCATCATCTTCCAGCTTTCATGTAATGTTATGAATGAGGAAGCACGAATGACGTAGATTAAAAAACACATTGTAGCAGCAAGAAGGCTGCTTGGCTGCGCGAGAGGAAGCGAGTGGGTGGCGCCCATCCTGAAGAATTTTAAAGTGGGTCTAAGGAGGGTATGTTTATGTGAGCAATGAGATTCCGTCGTTGGCGGCGTGAGAAGTTGGGGGGGGGGGGGGGGCACTTTCTACCAAAAGGGGAGAGGCACGAAAGAAAAGTTACCGCCCCCATGATGGGTGCTTGTTCGGCTGCTGGCCCTGGGGTTATTTTCGGGTCGATGTCTGGTCAAATTACGGGGAATGAAGTGTTGGAGCATTTCGTAAGTGGATTGGTCTCTTGATGTTACTGCATGATTATTATGCTTTTTAAGCTTATTTCGTTTGCTTAGTTTTCCTTTATTATAATGACTTGTGCCCTAAGCAAATGCACATTGACCACTTTTTCGTGTGCATGGAATAAGTATGCATTCATGCGTGGTATTTATATAAACTATGTATATATATATATATATATATATATATATATATATATATATATATATATATATATATATATATATATATATATATATATATATATAGTAATTACGTATATGAATGTATGTGTATATACATACCTACATAGAATTTACATAAATATCACACATGAATGCATACCTATTCCCCATTACACATATACATATTTTAATGATGGTGCTTTTGTAGATAATTTTAAATACTTGAACAAACAATTTTGTTTTTCTTAGATGTTTTTCCTGTCTACCGAACAGAGCTTTTAGCCCCACGTTTACGTTTGTGTGAATGTTCGATTTTCTTTTCCACCACTTGTGCCATTTAATTTTCTTTATTTTTTTTAGACAAAAATAGCGGAAGTCGTGGATTGAGAGGGGTGTGGCTGAAAAGACGTCAGCATCAACAATAGACCTATAATAATGATTTTGATCTGGGTAAAGGAAGTAGATAAGGCAGGCCTCGGATGCCTGCTAAACCCAAAAGCGTGTTTCGACCTCATAAGAACAATTTCTCTCTCTCTCTCTCTCTCTCTCTCTCTCTCTCTCTCTCTCTCTCTCTCTCCTATACATTTCAAATATTTGATGTATCATTAGTCAGATTCTGTCGCAGGAAAAAATACCTTAGGCAGAATAAATGGCTTTAATCCCAAGAGATTGTCGACTTTTATTTCTACTGAGAAGAGAAAAAATTCTAAGATCGATGCGCCGAATTCAAGTCAGGCCTTTCTCTCAGATCCTACAACCAAGCCAAGGAAGACAGTGAGATAGAGAATGGAAGAAATATCCCAAAGATTTCTTATGTACATTTATACATCAAGAAGACATCTTGGGTAGTAAATGGCTCACTTCTAACTTCTTAAGAAATATATGTTGTCTGTCAGTGCTGTACATATTATATCCACCCGTCATCCAGGTTGCAAGATAAAATATCTAGCTGTATTCTTGGACATTAGTGACAACAACAGTCCGATATTGCAAAATCTCGACTTCGTTGAAGAAATGTACGAAAACTAAATCGGCGCACTCAGAACATCTTAGCAGGCGGAACTGGCCGTTTCCCCCAAGGGTTTCGAGAACTTGCAAATTAGTATTTATATAAACCTATCTTATGATGAAATTCCTTAAAAAATAATGACACTGCAAAACTTTCAAAGCACATCGTCGTTTGCCCAGCGCTGAAGTCCAATAGGGCTTTAATCTGAGAAGGTTATGGCATCTCAGCCGACCGTTCAGAGTCGATTTTCAGGATTCTAGAATTAGGCAGCTTAATTGACACTGCCGACACTACTACTCCCGACCTGGCTTACTTTATGCCATGTTATGAAATCGGTGAAAAGTTAATAGATGGACGTGAAGGAGAGTGGCTGAGCAGTTTACTCTTCAATCCAAGGGTGGGAGTGTCGGCTAATGAAGCCTATTTAAACGAACATCGGTCATATCAGGTGTTCCGCAAAGAACGGTTCTTGGTCCTGTTATTTCATGATCTTAGCAAATTATGATGATATTAAGGTAGGGAGGTCCTGTTTAACTTCACTCACTAAAAAAGGTTCTCGGGTTCCAGCCATTTGAGATGTTTTGGGAAATTGTGGAAAGTTGCAAAACGTACTAGATTCTGTATTTTATCCATGGCCTCAGAGAAGAAGCTGTGTTCAATGGAGGCAAATTTTGAGCACTTAAACTTGGGTAAGAAATCACAAAATTTCTTTCATCATCGTGGATCTCACGGAAGCGGATTTACGGTGGAAACCAAAATCGTCGACTCGACTTAACGGGGTGTACTCGTAAAAGGTCGGTTTAAACACTGAGAACATTTCCGAAAAGTGATATGGTTAACAAACACCCACCTTTGCAGATGTTAATTTAACTATTCGAGAGGCTCAGTGATCAAAAGTCAATGTACTTCGTCGTCGTTTCCAACCGGAGAGCCAAGTTCCAATCCCATCGATTATGATTCCCTTTAGATGTTAGATATTCCCCGAGGTATAATGAACTAGCTTAATATTTGTGAATATAAACAATTTACCGTTATATGTGACAAAAAATCGTATGTATACGTATTTATGTATATTTACATATGTGCTTATATAGTATATATGTATGAGTTTTCAAGAGCTATGGAATTTGGAAAAGGAAACATTGGATTGACAGTGCTTTCTTTTTAAAATTGTTCTCCACCATTTCCCTACAAACTACTTAATAGTGTTGCAGCCATCGTAATATGACGGTCGTTTGCATTCATCCGGAAGTTACAAGGAGGGGAGTTAATAGGGCACCTTTAAAGGTTACCGACAATTGATTTTATGGAGTCTTGAAGCTTTATATATAATGTGTATATATATGTATAATATGTATATATGTGTGTGTTTGTGCGCCTTTTTTTCTCCCACGGGAGGTTGGTCTCTCCACCCCCTTTTTTTATTTACCCTACCCGGCCTTGGTACCCTTTTCAACTTAGTAAACTGGTTAGCAGAAGCCTGAGCTCACACCACAGTCATAGAAAATGGGAGCGCCCTTCCCCTCTCTTCCTTAATTATATATATAATATATATTAATAATATATATATTATATATATAAATAGTATATATATATATATATATCAATTCAAGCTACAAATGTCCTTTAATATCTAAATTCACTTTACCTCCCAAATGATATATTTTCATATATGAAAATATATCATTTGGGAAGGTAAAAGTGAATTTAGATATTAAAGGACATTTGTAGCTTGAATTGATATATAAATGGATCACGGTTCGATGTGATAATTATTCTTAACAAAAGGCTACGTGCTGTCAAACGCTCGAATTGGCTAAACATGGTAGACGGGGGTTCCATATCGATTCTAATCACAAAAGCACCGAGATCGAGGGTGATTTGTAAGGTCAGAATCGATATGAACTTATAGCATCTCTGTTGGCTGATTGGATAGCGTCACTGACTGTCCTGATTTCGTCCCCGTCCACTTGGACGGTGGTTCGATCCCATGGTGGGGGGACGAAATTATTATCAACTAAAAAAAAAAAAAAAAAATTCCCCTTCGGTACATATATGAAAATATATCATTTGAGGTAAAGTGAATTTAGATATTAAGGACATTTTGTAGCTTGATTGATATAATAAATGGATTCCATCGGTTCGATGGTATAAGGATTAATATAAATGATATCGATATATATATCTATATATAATAATATATAGTATATATATATATATATATAAATCTATATATATATATATAAATATATTATATATAATAAATATATATCAATATATAAAATATTATATATATATTTATATATATTAAAATATATATATATATAAAAATATATATATAATTTAATTATTCCTATTATTATAATATATATATAGATATATATTATATTTATAATATAATAAATTATTATATATATATATATATGATATAAATATATCTATATATATATATTTATATATATATATATATATATATATATATATATATATAAATATATATATATATATATATATATATATATATATATAGATATATATATATATATATATAAATATATATATATATATATATATATATATTGCTACGTTTATTGATCGCCTCATCTACCCAGTATTTAATTCATTATTTTGATTTGTAAAAAGGCAGCCATATTCCTCCAAATATCAGCTGATTTGGGCGGGAAACCAAAGCTAGCCAGCCAGATGTAGGAATTTCCTGCGAGAAGGGAGAAAATAGACTTGTCAGCTTTAGGGACGTATCCCAAAGGGAAGGATATAGGCAGACTGGTTCTTATTAGGCCTATACCTTAAGCTCTTTTTCCTGTGAACCCTCTGCTGGCTGTATGTTCTGTTTCCAGGATTGCCCTGCTCCTGGGGGGGTTAAGCTGACCCCTAACACCCATGAGAGACAACTGTGATCTTTCTCAGTCGACTGCAGTCGTAACCTTGGACGGATGTCCAGCCAGCGAGCCTCCCACACTTAGGCCTAACAGCGGTACTGGCGCGGCCAAATCTGAGACAAAGCCGGACGCCACATTTTCTACAAAGGTCCACACTGATCATGGCATCCAGGTACGTCTTGTGAAACAGCATATTGACAGTCCCTTACCTCCTAGTTTTCAAAACTCAAACTTCTACTAAATTGAATATCCTTTTGTTCCTCACTGCCTCATGGCCGCATGCTTCCCTTGTGCGATCGTCCCAGACAAATGAAGTCTTCAGTGCATACCTCAGTGAAACATTAGAGTTCCTTTGCCCCAGTGTTAGAGAACTGAATAATCGTAACTTGTGCAAGAAGTCCTTTTTCTTTTATCTTGTCTAATTGGGATCTTTTTTCCCAGATCCCCTGAGTCCACGTGTCAAGTCTGTCCGCCCGCAAGTGTTGCATTACCGCAAGATATCGAAACCCAGCTTTTATTACGTGAATCACATTTTAGCCAGCTATCCATTTGTGAGAGACATATGGGTCCCAACATGTGGACACGCTGCATTTACTTTTCTCCAGGCCAGTAAGGGCCTTTTGTAAATAAATAGATGTAAAGTAATTAGCTGAGTTTCTGGCGACCTTCTACTCTAGAGTAAATTATCACTGTAAATCCTTTTTACGGTAGGTTCAAGTAATTCATTCTATTTTTCCCTCAACTATTCCTGTTTACGTGTTGGAGTCCTTACCAAGGCCATGCCCATACGTAACAATTTATATATATATGTATATATATACATATATATATATTACTATATATATATATATATATATTATTATATATATTATATAATTAAGGAAGAGAGGGGTAGGGCGCTCCCATTTTCTATGACTGGTGTGAGCTCAGGCTTCTGCTAACCAGTTTACTAAGTTGAAAAGGGTACCAAGGCCGGGTAGGGTAAATAAAAAAGGGGGTGGAGAGACCAACCTCCCGTGGGAGATAAAAAGGCGCACAAACACACACATATATACATATTATACATATATAACACATATATATATACATATATATATATTATATAGTATATATAATAATAATAATAAATTTCGACCCCACAATAGTTGGAATAAACACCTGGAGATGCTTTACATGACCGTTTTTCTTTTCATATTGCTTCGTGGCTTATTAAATCGCCACGAACCAAATTTCGCGCAGTGAAACTTTAGGCTGAAAATAGCACCAGGCTGAATGCTTGGAGAAATTACAATATTATTCAAATTGACAGATAGTTTTCCATTGTTCGAAAACAGTATTATTGAGTAAAGGAATTTCTCTTGTAGGAGAAACAGAACTGTGCTCGAAAGACCAAATAAAGGAAAAGGAAAGAAAAGCATCCTTGAGTCCCTGTGTACCAGATATCTAATAAAATTTATGTGCGAGAAACTTGAGCACAGCAGAGAGAGAGAGAGAGAGAGAGAGAGAGATATTCCTTGCCAGGCCCATCACACACAAAGACTCTCTCTCCTTTTACAAGTTCATCTATTTTTGGAAGTAATGTTTCTCTTTAACACAGACATATATATATATATTATAGTGTTTATTTTGTTTATGTACGTCTTTTATTTAATCTGTCTCGTGTTTGTCCTATATTTGGTAGTTGTTTTCATATACGAATTCCCTTAGTTTCCTCATGGTAATTTTTCTGTGAATGTCCGGGGCCTCGTATTACAAAAATATTTTCAGTTTTGTCGTACAGTTTAGTCTTCAAGGAGAACGGGTGGATCCCAAGGTTGGGCGCCACGCCGTCTTTTTCTCTCTTGATTTGCCTTTGTGATGATCTGGGCTGATTTGCTTTATTTTTTCTATTTTTTCTTATTTCGTTCATGTTTTTAGGATTTGTATAGAGCGTGTAGTTGACCTTGAGTTCGGGTTTGTTTGTGAGCATTATAGGTTAAAGGTTATCGTCCAGATATCCTGGTGTTTAAACCTCTCTCTCTCTCTCTCTCTCTCTCTCTCTCTCTCTCTCTCTCTCTCTCTCTCTCTCTCTCTCTCACTATTCTTATCAGTAGTGTGTGTGAAATTTCACGTGTATTTGCTTGTATGTAATAATTTAAGTGTTCTCTACCTAACTAGTTCAATTTCTGTCTGTATAAGTGCACGAACCCTGAGGAGTGTACAGATGTTTAAACCGATTATGAAGGGATTGTATACACTTTCCCCTCTCTTCCGGCCCCTTCTGTTTGTCGGTATAGAGCGTCAAATTCCATCCTCTCTCTCTCTCTCTCTCTCCCCTCGCAGTGTGTTTAGCTCAGAAACTGAGTGATCAGCGTTCAATTCCCGTTCCGTATATGATGGAACAATATGTGTGCGTTCTTTACAAATATGATCGTCAAAATGTATACAATATAAAACTGGAGGGCCTCGACGAAGTAGTCAGATGCTGTCTTTAGGCAAGCTCTCTCTCTCTCTCTCTCTCTCTCTCTCTCTCTCTTAATGTTCTCCCATTCGCCCAGAGAAAAGTCCAGAAATAAGGGAGGGAAGATCTGGGGCGAAATGTATTTGTTGAAGGGTAGAGCAACGGTCGATGAACGCGAGCGGGAATTGTTACCCAAATCACGTTATGGCGTTTACTTTTACTTAGATTTCTCTTGTTTTCCTGGTGGTGTTATTTTTCCGTGCGCTTTGTCCTCTGTTTCACGTGTTAAGTCAATTTTTTTTATATAGTTTTTGCTGTTTCTGCCTTGCACTGAGCATGCGATATTTTTATTTTTACCGTTTGGTGTCCTGCTGGTGGAGGTGCCCCTCCCCCACGAATACTCTTGGGAGTCATTGAATCTCCCTTCTCATAATTCCGAGTTGTCCTAATACCTTCTTTCTCTTCCTCCTCCTCCTTCTCCTCTTCCTTTTACCTTGCCTTCTTGTCATCTTCCTTTCGGGCCACCTCCTTTTCCGGCAGTGTTATTGTGCCGTGTGGCCAGAGGATGTTTTGCATATTGAGATTAGAATTTAGCTCTCGGGACAGATTCTATTTTAATATTTATTTTCCCCCTTTCCTTTTGTCGCAAGGATGACGCTGCCGGTTGGGTACCTTTGTGTCTAGGAGTATGCGCGTTCGGCTGAATAAGTTATAAGTTTTCGGTTGTCCCTAGGAAAGAATGGCTCTGGGTAATGAACTTTCCAGCGCAGGTTCCATTGTAATTTTTTTTTTTATCACTGTTATGCAGGATATTTTTTCCCCCATAGGTTGTGTATTCACTGCAAGTTTTTGAGGCGTGAAAACTCCTTACCAACGGAAATTAGCCGTTCGTAATGATAATTTGGAGTTAAGCAGTAAATTTGTTTAAATTCGAAATGAAATAAGTAGGCGTGGGCGTTGGTAGTTCTTTGACCTTTACTTGAAAGATGCTGCGCAGTTAGTCTTATATATTACTCAGCATCTTAGTAAACCAAGACACTTATTTTTGTTTGCAGATCTTGTTTCTTCTAGCGTCAAATATTGGCATTCTATTTTTATTATTTATTTAAGGGGGTCTGCGGAGGGAGGATGAAACGAACATTCTTTAGAAGCTTGAATTTCAAGTCTTCATTGGCCCCTGTGTGGTTGTTCCATGTGAATAGGTTTCATCCACTGAAATAATAATAATAATATGTTATGTTCATCTTCTTGGGTGAGTTCATGCACATCATTATAGATACAAGGCAGTATTTGTTTTATGAACTTTGCACCATAGTGATAAACCTTGAAGTCTTGGACCTTCTCAGAGAATTGACCCGTCTATATCCAGCATCAGTATGAAGTTGAATTTTCGAATAAAAACTCAAACATTCCCAGGTTAACTGTGGAGGGCATGCCAGAATCAGGCGGGAAATGTCTCACTTTAGAGTAGCCTTCACCTTTCAAGGTGGTGAATCACAAGTTTGCTGAAGCTCTCCTCACAAAGCAACACGTAACTCATTGATCAGAAACATACTCGCTGTCAAATTATTTTTGCGTAGATGATTCCCCCCCCCCCCTCTATCTCTCATCTCTCCTCTTCTCTCCTCTCTCTCTCTCTCTCTCTCTCAGGGGACAAATTTGAGCACATATACTTAATTAAAGTCAACGAATTTGTTCTATTTTCTTGATCGGACAGGAAAAACTCCTGAATTGAAGACATTTATTCATTATCTGAAATCCTAACTTGGGTCATCTCAACGTATAAGAAAATCATAGCATAGACTGTCTTAAGAAGCGTCGGCATGGTTTCAGCTAAAAAAAAAAAAAAATATATTTATATAGTGTGTGTATAGTATATTTATAATATATATATATATATAATTGATATATATATATATATATATATTATACATATATATATATGATAGCTTAGTGGATGCCGGGCTAGGCGCGCCTTAACAGAAGCTCACCATCATCTCTCTCTCTCTCTCTCTCTCTCTCTCTCTCTCTCTCTCTCTCTCTCTCTCTCTCTCTCTCCATATAGTCTGCTACCAACAAATAGTAATTTCACCTCAAAATTTGATCCAGTGGAAAAACGATAGAATGAAGTGCCACCTCAGAGCGTAGGCACGGATACTACAGAATATTGTTCATCCTGAAAATCAAGAATATCAAGGAGGTATTCGTTTCAAATTGACGTTTAATACACTGTAAACGGGAACACTTTTCCCTTACATTTTGCCTTAATTCTTGACTCGATGTTAGACGCCTCTGTCCAGACCAAGAAATTACCATAATCCAGCCTTGCATGTCAACCATCACTAATCAGCCAGTTCATATTTCGGAATAAGTTAGACACGCTCTTGGATATACAGGATGAGCCAGAATGCTAAGCCACCGGCCATTTCCGCGACATCAGATACAGGGTGCTATTCGAACTCGATCTCTCACCTTGTATCTAGTTCCCGAGTCAGACGGCATCATTGCTTTCAATAACTGTTACAAATACCTGAATCCGCATAGCGAGTGGCCTCGACGAGGTATTCCTCCATCCCAGAGGGCAGAACCAGTCTGCTAATATATTCTCTTCCATATCGGCAAAGAATCGTTCTTCCATATCGGTAAAGAATCGTTTATAATAAATCGAACATTTTCCCATCATAAGCAATTTTCATTAACTTTACTGCTTTCCTTGCATTCGTATTCATGTTCTTGGGAGTAGGGAAGGGTATATTTTATAATTCCGTTCTCTGGGGAAAGAGTAATTAAGTGCCCTATAAGATAACTCGTTTTTTATGGTCACTTTTTTCTTATTTTTTTTTTTAAATATGAGTGGGGATATTGAGAGTTTGGTTGCCCCTATCCATCGTAACCCATCGTAAAGCCACAAAAATACCGTCATAAGTAGTAAAGCTTAAAGCGCTCTTGAGTTTCTGATTTATTTAAGAGAATAATTGAGAGTTCAATTTGATCTCGAAGTCAGGAATCGCCTGGTGGGATTGAATTAAATTTATGCAATGTAGCATAGCATTACTTTTAATTATTTTCCTGTCATGAAGCTCAAAAACTCATCATGTCATTTTTAATGTAGATTCAAGTCTCAAAATGAATTGAGCACTTGTGCCCTCAATACATTATTTTTTTATAGAATGAACAGTTTATGAACACCATCTACGATACACCAGTAATGAATCTGTTTTCATTTTTCACTCGATTTCCCGTTGATTACGTATTCGATTCATACGTATAGCTTTGTATATTGAATTGCTCTGTTATGAAATTCCATGATTGATTATGGTATTTCGTAATTAAATCAGTTAATCCATAAAACAAAGACTCCTTTTAGGACACGACCTTCATTTCAATGTGAGTGTAACATACATACATACATATACATGCATGATATATATATATATATATATATATATATATATATATATATATATATATATATATATATATATATATAATTTATATATAGAGTATATATATTGTGTGTATGTATGTGTGCGTGTGCGTGCGTGTTTATATATAATTTATGTATGTATATATACACGTATATATTAATCTTACTAATCTCATTATCAAACGAAGAAGCGATTCACTAAAATAATTTTTCATGACCTTCAACCTGTAGAATTGACCAATGAATGAGATGTAATCTTTTACTGCGGTTGTTCGTTAAAGTTAGCTCTGTAAGTGGAAATATTTGATTCCGACAACTACTCTGATATGCATTAGAGCAAGTAGTTTGGCCTTAGTTTGAAAATGAGCGCAATTTATTACATTTGCATCCAGATTACGTGTATCAGTATCGTTAGTGGAAGACCTTTTTTCTCTAAAATTCATGTTCCACCGGTGCTAAGCCATCATATTACTTGGCGCACGCACAAAATATATACAAACTCGGGTTTTACACGCATCTTCGCGGACTTCTCCAGGTTGTTTACGTTCTGGTTGCCTAGGTAACCTAAATGATTTGTAGTAAGTATACATTGTGCCTCGTTTTTCTTCAAGTTTTTCGGTGCAGTGGTAGTAAATCGAATGAGTTACGTAACTTGCTTTGTTTTTTATTTTTACTTTTTAACGTATTGCTGTTCTGCATAGGCGGGTGAATTTAAAGTTTTAGTTTATCATTCAAGTGCAGTTTGTCACACGTACACCAGGGAAGAAATCACCGAAGTCTAAACTTACTTCCGTGACTTCCCTCACAACGGTTTCATTTTCGTTGCTAACATTCGTGATTCACAACTAGTTAGGAAAGTCAACTTTTATTCCCCGCCTTGCTAAGTTTACACTTCCTTCGTTTTTCAACTCAAACTTCTTTACTTCTGTGCTGCAAATGATCTTTTTCAAATGAAGAAAAAAAAGTTTTGTTTTTAATGTGTAAGGAAAATTCATTAACAAAAAAATTTTTCACTCATTTTCTAAACCGACTGAGTTTATGACTTGTATCTTTCGTCAATATCTTAAACAAACTGTTTGTTCCTTCTTGCGGGTGCTGCATAAATGATGATGATGATATTTGTTATACTTATTTGTGCACTGCACATGCGCCATTTTTTTTAAATTCGCACATTCTTGTATTATTTATGATATTATTGTTCACACACTTCTTCGAGCTTTGAGCCCTAGTGACATCGGCATTTGGACTGAAACACTGTAGGAGCTACATGAGGAATTTAATGTTTTTACACCAACTATCTCAGTGCCGAGACCACTCCACATTAGATTGAAGAAAAACAACACAAAAATGTTTAGCAAAACCCACCGAATGAAATTATTTCAGATTTTCCTTAATACTTCTAACTAAGCTTTAGTGAACTCGGGTCGCGAGATTTTCCTCTAGTTAAAAGTTTAATTATTACTGGTGTTATTTTTGTAATGCAGATATGGCTTGATTATTGTTCTCTAAATAGTGAACCTACAGTAGAAAATAAATTCAATAAAAGAGGATCGAAATTGCAACCTCTGACCCTAGGGATGGTTGTGCACTGTTTCAAACCATCTTCCTTCACTATACTCACAGGGGCCAGTGGTGAGAGAGGCTAGCCCTTGGCTGGGAAATGGCAAAGCCTTAAGTAACTGTCGTTGTAATACCCCTAGAGATAATAAGCTGTGCCAAAAATGAAAGACTTTTCTTGAGAGTTGTCCGCCATTACTTCGCTGTTGTTGAGGGATGCGAAGAAGGATAGCGAAAAGTTTGGAGTTTTCTGAATTACTTCAGCAGTTCTTATACGAGCTATGTTTGTTTATTATCATTATTTTTCCCTTGAGTTTTTATCAGTAGTAATTGTAGTGATGGTAGCGTCACTAATATGATCCCGTTTGTCGAATATTTGCTCCTAATTCTTCACTGTTTCGTATATGGGGTTTTCCTCTCCTACCATGTTTTCGCAACTTTTGCCTTTTCTCTTGGCGTTTAGCCCAGAAGTGAATGGTACAGCTGCTGACTACTGAAGTATAATTTCCACTTAAATTGAACAACTCTGACATCTGCTTCTTGGGAAATTTTAAACTGAAACATTATTCTCTACCTGCGTGGCCTCGCAGAGCATTGGTAACGATACCCAGCTCACAAACTGAGGGACCTGACTTCTGTTCATGAACCGGAGGAGGAGGAGGGAAGATGATAAGAGTGAATTCCCTAAACTCAGTAAAACCAAGCAACCTCCTTGAATAAAAACTATATTACGAGGCAATTCTCATCCCTTTAGGATTAAACTGTTCTCTCTCTCTCTCTCTCTCTCTCTCTCTCTCTCTCTCTCTCTCTCTCTCTCTCTCTCTCATGTCGCAAGAGTAAAGTTGTGAAGTTTTTATTGTTCTTACACAAGAATTTTCATTCAACAATAAAGATAAAAGTTTTCAAGGATTTTTACAGTTATTAAAACAAAAGAAAAGATCAAATGCATTTGGGGTATTCAACTAAAATCTGCATATATTTAACTGACATTGTGATCAATTTTTGCATTTGTATACTGTAAATAGGATATCTACTAGTATGAAGTATTGTAAACTGGTGGTTATCTGATATATATATATATATATATATATATACATACATACATACATACATACATACATACATACATACATACATACATACATACATACATACATACATTCATACATTCATACATATTTACTGCTATAGTCCTAAATATATCATATACGTATATTCATTAGTGTGTATGAAATAAGTCAATAATTATGTTTCATATTTATGCATTGAAGTCGAAGCTGTCAGTCGCGGTATATTTGTTTGGCCTGAGCGTGGACATCTTCAGCAATTGCTAAAAGCCTTTGATGATGATGCCCGAGATTTGAAATAGTTTTAAGACAAATATTCAAGTGAACATAAAGCAAAAAATGTTTCATCTCAGTAACTCCATCGTTAGC